>NC_136059.1:1799626283-1800056283 GCF_964261635.1 Lissotriton helveticus
CATCAGCCAAAAAGTCACCTCCTGTTGTGGTTCATAAGCAGAGTTGAATTATAGTTGGATGCCTTATATTGTTGTTGTTGCCAGGGTGTAAAGTGTTTGGATTAGTATACACTATTACCTTAAACGCAGGGAAGTACAAATTGACATGCTCCAAGAGACGCATCTTACAGGGGTGTAGGTGGTGCGACTACGCTGCAGTTGGAGGGCCAATTATTCGCCACATCATTCTCTGCGTATGCAAGAGGCGCACTGATATGGCTTAGACCCGAGAACCCTTTTGAGTGTTTTCACTCATTCTTAAACAAGGTGGGCCCCTATGTATTAGTGAGGGGGGAGATAACTAGGGAAAGAGATCACAGTGGGATGCATTTATACCCCTAATCTGGATCAGGTGGCATTCATTCACTCCCTGAAACAAACACTGGGCAGAGATCTGTCATAGAGGGTATTTTAACTCTGTAGTGGATGTGGTATTAGACCACTCCACTTCCCCAGCTCATAGGATAGTGACTGGCTTTCACGACTGGATGCAACAGTGGGGACTAACAGACATCTGGCACACCCAACATGGCCCGTGTGCGTTTACTCCGACTTCATGTCCATTTACACATTTCCTATCAGGCTGGACAAATCCATCTGCTCAGAGAGGTTGAGTCTGTATGTCACCTTTACTGAGTACCATGGGTGTTCCCTTTCTGACCACAGCCCCCTCCTCCTGGGGTTTAGGCCCATAGAAAACAGACCGGTTATCCCAACATGGCGACTCCAGCAGGCAACGCTTGACGGCCCCTTTTACAGGGAATACCTTGACCCGCTCATTACTGACTACTTTGAGCACAGTCAAGGTTTGGCTTAGTATTCTTTGACAGAATGGGAGACATTCAGGGTGGTGGTACGTGGGTACTGTATAAGCAACTCAATTGGGATTGGGATCACTAGGGAACTGCACACAGAATTATCCACCCTAGATAATTTGCTCCATACATTAGTGGGTACCGTTGGAACCGACTCAGATGCCAATTGACAACTAGGGGAAGTGAAAGAAAGATACAATGCTATACTGGAATGTCTGATGTGTCACATCTATATTACTTACATGGCTAGGGTGCACTTAGAGGTGGGTAGATCTGGGAGACTATTGTGATGGCTAATCCGCCTAAAACATGGGGTGCACCTATTACTCACCTCACTTCCCTTGTCGGGACGCACATTTACACCCCAGGGGATATCAACGATGACTTCGCAGGTACTTAATTACACTTTATTGTTCCTGAGGGGCCACAGGACGGATTTTTGGATGACGCTGCCCTCCTGTTGCTGCCTCATGAGGCCCAGGAGGCCATGGGAGACCCTCTGATGGTTCAGGAAGTGTGTGCGGCTCTCGAGGATATGTCCATGGGTAAGACTCCAGGCCCAGATGGTCTCCCAATGGAGTTTGACTCCACCTTCATAGGCTCTCTGGCCCCCACACAGGTCACACTCTATGCTGAGAATTGTTCCTGAAAAAGGGCAGAGGTACAGGTATACTGATAGAGGTTCATCAGCATATCATCTCACTCTACACTGATGATCTCCTCTTATATTTGCTGGGTGGTACAGTTGGAGTGTGGAGGGAATCTGAGCCCCTGGAGAAATGAGGGTCTCAGTCTGGCTTGAAAGGTAACCAAGCTGAGACTTGTATATTTCCTTGCATAAGGGCGATACCTCAGTCTCTGGATTTTCCACCAGACTCAACCTGGTCCTCCACTACCTTTAAATATTTGGGGATGAGGGTGTACCATGATCTGGAAGACTTACAAGAGGGGACTTGGGAAAGATTCTCCGGTCCCTTTGGGCATGTGGGACCTTTTTAAGAACCTTGCTCCTCACACTTATGGCGTGGGCGTTGATTGCCAAGATGGTGATGCCCACTGCTTATTATTATTTAACAAACCAATCGGTTAATATACATGGGACTTGGTTCAAACAACTTGATACCCTTCTCTGCAACCTCATTGAAGTACCGAAAATATTATCACCACCCAACTTATATCATACTTACAGATAACCCTGTTAGACCTGGCATCATTGGCATGAGTCTCTCCTCCATTTTCTCTGTTTGCCTCCTCTGTTTACGATGTTTTTGCTGGAATATTGCTTTGGGCACTGTGCCACTGCTGATCAGTGCCACAGTGCAAGTGCTCCCTATGTGAAATTGATATTGATTGGATTCCATGTTTGGCTTATTTGGTTTACTGTCAGTCCCTAGTAGAGTGCACCAGGAGTGCCAGAGCTTGTAAATACAAATGCTGCCAGTGGGCTTGCTTGTTTTTACCAAGAAGGGGTAACCCTGTGTCCCTCAGAACCTGGGTATGTATGGTTAAAGACAAAAATGGTTCTGTCGGGTGAAGGAATAAATTGCTTTTGCGTGAAGGCTAGGTTAGCTCATAACAAAATATAACCAATAAGAATGAGAAGACCTCTCTGACAACAATTATAGTTCAAAACTTTTATATGAAAAACAAAGTCACATTAAAACACCGGAATTACTTCATTCCATTTCAGTTTCAATTATAAGTGAAAAGTGACTATTGGTGAGCAAAGTGAATAGTGCAACAAATTCAGTGACACTTATTTACAATTATATACAAAGTTTATACAAGGAAGAATGGGCTGGGGGAAGATTTTTGGCGGTCAGAGTTCTAAGTTAGTACTCCAAGGAGACAGATGGTAACTGTGCCCGTTCCCGGAGGTTTCTTGACCAGTATTGTGCGTCGACGTTTCGATCCTAATGTGCCCCGATTGGTGGTCACGCGGATCTTTATCAAGACAGGGGGGAGGGGGGTCTGGAAAGAGAGGAAAGTTTGTGTCAGAGAGGTAAGGAACAATTATTTGTACTGATACAGTCTGGTGAGTGCATTATACTCACAAGAGGGGGGGGGGGTTTCGGATACACAGGAGGCAAATGTCACACACTGTGGGGAGGCCAATAAGTCGATCTGGGAAAAGAATAACTGAAATCAGTCCATTTTCAATAACTGACAAGTCAGGCGCTACGTGGAAACATGCAATGCTTGCATGCAGGGAGTGATCACATCAGGAATCAAGTGATGTCCTGACCCTCAAAGTATTGTTTATATCAATAAAAGGTGCCAGGAGGGGCGGCATTAAAATTAACATTAAACATAACCAGCGCTCAGGGTACGTTATAGGTGTTGCAAAGTATAAAGCCACCCGGCATGCAAGGTGAATAATTTACTAGCGCTCATGGTTAGGTTACAAGTCCTATGAACGAACACCAGACGCGCATGAGAAAACAGTAACACTGGGGCAGGATTCGTGAGTTCACCAGGGCCAAAACCGGGTGCACCACAAGCTTGTGTTCCATTGCGAACACTCCTCGTGCAATTTCGATAGCTTACCTAACGTGGAGGAACGCTTTTCATAAGAGCAGGGTACCGGCTGTCATTGTTCGCGGTCGCTCGATCAATGGAGATACTGGGCGCGAGGACGTTAAGCACGTCGGTCGCATAGCAACGCCGTGACGTCAGCATGGCGCGTCATGGAGCCGGCGATGTGCTAGGCCATCATTGGGTGAGGATGGCGGGCCCCTGGGTGACTAGGCAACGCGAATGCTGTAAACTATCGCGTTAGGAACTGTGTCAAGAGGCTGTTTTCGAGCAGGAAAAGATCGTGTGGTTTAGGGAACAGATCTTAATAATTCCAAAATTCAGCGTGTGATTAAGCAAACATTCAGTAATAATTCAATACGTCACTGTGTGATTAAAACCACATTATAAACACATTGTAAGTGAACACAGTACGGACAATTCAGCGTGTGATTAAGCAGACATTCAGAAATAATTCAATACTTCACTGTGTGATTAAAACCACATTATAAACACATTGTAAGTGAACACAGTACGGACAATGTTGCATTTGACTGAAGCTGGAGAAGAGAAACACAAGAAATAGGACCACATGCAGGTTTGTTTCAGCATATCATGAAAGAGCAGATAGTTCAGGGTTGGTGAATAAACTCATACTCATAATAGTCCCATTTGTTTTGAAATCTCCTCATGTTCGTTTAATCCCTGACCTACAGAGTTCAGAATATGGATCCATTTACACTCCTTTCTATTTAGGGCAGAGGTAATGGAGCCACCACGTGGGTTCACATTGATTTTTTCAAGTATACGCCAGCGTATGCTGTCTGGGTCATGATTCTGGCTAACAAAGTGATCGACCATGGGGGCCCCCTGGACTTTACAGCGGATTCTACTCATATGCTGCAATATGCGAGTCTTAACCTTCTGCGTTGTTTGGGCCACATACGGCTTGTCACATGGACATAGAACGATGTAAATAACGTTCGAGGTATTGCAATTTGTCAAGGAGGGCAATGCGTATGTTTTGTTATGGTGTGAAAAAGATGGTCCATCAATGCATAGCGGACATGCTTTGCATGTGCTACATTTGAAGTGTCCTTTCACTGCAGGCAGGCCCAGTTGATCCCTCAAGGTTACCGGTTTTGGGGGTGCCAGAAATGCTTTTACCACGTTGTCCTTTATGTTCCGGCCTCTTTTGAAGGCAAACAACGGGTCTTCATTGGTATTGATCTCCGATGCAACCAGATTCCAGTATTTCTTTATCGTTTTTTTCATGATGTTACTCCTGGAATGGAATGTAGTAACACAGACCAGATTGGGGGAGACAACTTTCTTCTCTTTCGGGGCAAGCAACTCTTCTCACGGATAGTACCATGCTCTTTTTTTGGCACGTTTGAGTAGTCCCAATGGGTAGCCTCTTTCGCGCAGGCGGTTGGTAAGTGTCTCACACTCTTTGAAGAAGTCTGTTCTTTTTGTACAGTTGCGTCTCATACGTAAGTATTACCCAAAGGGCAGGTTGTCACGTAGATTACGTGGGTGGTTAGAATCATACTTCAACAGGGTGTTTCTCTCTGTCGGCTTTCTGTATAGGTCACAAATGATCAGTCCATCCTCAACCTTAAACAGGAGATCCAGAAAGGCAATGTTCTTTTTATCGTAGTTCATCGTGAACTGGATATCGTTGCATCTGGTGTTCAGCCAGGTGAAGAAGTCTTTTAAATCAGTTTCAGTGCCAGTCCATATCATGATCACGTCATCAATATATCTTTTCCATATTGATATTGAGTTGACGTATGGATTCCTTGCTGTGTATAGATGTTGCTCCTCATATTGGTCCATATATAGATTCGCTAGGCTGGGTGCATAGGTCGCGCCCATAGCCACTCCCTTGCATTGAATATAGAATTGCTGCTGGAAAACAAAATAATTGCGTTTCATCGCAATTTCCAAGAGATTGGTAAGAAAATCCGTTGGTATCCAGTGCGGCGACGGCCGTTTATCCAGGGCATCACGTATGGTATTGATTGCCTCATTCTGGGGTATGGATGTATATAATGAGGCAACATCCAATGTCACCATGAGTTGGGTGGCTTCATCATAGGGTTGGCCTTCCAGCAGTTGGATGATATGCATTGAGTCTCTTACATAAGATTTGGTTTCCGCTACCAATGGTTGGAGAAAATGATCTATAAATTGATTCACAGGTTCCAAAACGGATCCACAGCCGGAAATAATCGGTCTCCCTGGTGGATTATCCATCCTTTTGTGTACCTTTGGCAAGGTGTAGATGGTAGGAATGCGGGGTTCCTTTTTCATTAGGAAGTCTCTTTCAGGCTGACTCAGGAAGCCTTTTCTGACACCATCGTCCACCAAGGTCTCAATCAAAATTCTGATACTTGATGTTGGATCTCTCTTGGCTGGTTGGTAGCTTTCTTTTACGTCGAGTTGACGTTTGATTTCGGCCACATAATCATTGGTGTTTTGTAGTACCACCGCTCCTCCCTTGTCCGCAGCCCTGATGATGATAGAGGTATTACTGCTAAGGCCCTTCAATGCAAGGTTTTCATCCTTCGTGATATTATATTTGATGTAATGCCTTTCCTCTAAACCCATCATCACTTCTTGCATGACTATTTGTTCAAAAGCCAGTATTCGTTGGCTCATACAGTGGGCGCCAGGAGTGAAGGTAGACTGTGGTTTGAATGGCGTGGCTGCTGTTTTTGGAGTATAGTCATTCTTGGCAAAGTGGTATTTGAGCCTAATCTTTCGAAAGAATTTTTGTAGTTCCAATTTAGTTGTAAAGGCATCTGGTCTGCTGGTAGGAACAAATGATAGTCCTTTACTAAGAACACTTCTTTCAGCCTCAGATATGCAGTGGTTAGACAAGTTAATGATGGGATCTGTAGGGGGAACAATGGGTTGGACAGAGTCTTTCACCACAGCGGGCTGTTCAACAACCGTTAGTGTTGGTTCTCCTCTAATTGTTGTTATGATTTCCTCTGAAGTATTCACAACATCTATTTCCCCAGCCGGTGTTTCTACCATCAATATGTTGGTAGTATATTCTTCTCTGGTTTGAGTTATCATTTGAAGGTTCATTTCTTGGTGGAGATATCTTTCCCCAGTCGGCGTATGTACCATCACTGTATTGGTGGTAGTTTCTTCTCTGATTTGAGTTACCACCTGTAGGTTTGTTTCCTGGTGGAAATTTCGCCATGTACTTCCGGCTGGTAGAACCGTACTCTCGTGTTCCCTCTCGCCGCTCCTCTTGGTTTGTTCCATGGTCTTCTCGGCGTCCAACCTTGATGGGCAGTACCGCCTCGGTTGGATTGGCGGTAGCCTTGGTCTAAAAAATGCTCTGGGGCCTGAGGTGGTTGCCTACTCGTGGAAGCTCCCTCTTGTTCGGATTCCGAGCCGCTCCCTGCTGACGAGTTAGAGAAAGTTGCGAACCTTCTAGGTCCTTGTCTGTTTCTATTTGTGAAGAAACCTTGGTCGTCTTGCTGGTAGTATTCGTCGGCTAGGTAGGGATAGGTGACTTTTTTGTCGTAATTACGGATATCTTTGGTGAGTTTATCCAATTTTCTGTTTAATGTCACAGTGTTAAACTCAGCCAGAGTTTTTTCAGCTTTTTCCAATGCCTCTTTGGCGTTTGTAAGCGCCCCGTCTTCAAGTATCTCTTTCTTTAGATCCGCAATTTCTTGTGTTAGTTTTTTCACATAGTCGATGGCTGTCTCCACCCCTAGCACCATCCAGTGCCTGGAGCAGTTATTGGCCACAAAACTGAATCCTTCCCTGAATTTTGGCACGTCGATGAAGATGCCAGGCTCGTTTCTGACTTGTAAGCCCTTGGGAATTATATTGGATGCCAGATACTTAGCGAGGACGTGCCCATGCAGGCGAGAACGAATCAATTTCTTTTCCAGTCTTTCTATTTTCAACAATTTTTCATTTAGTGTTACATCAGTGGTTGATCTATCTGAACCTAAGAGGAAGCTAGAGGAACTTTGCTCTTGTATTAACTTCGCTATATATTCCTCACTGTATGCAAGAGTTTCTTTGTCAGACATTATACAATCTTAAGTATTTGTACATTGAGAAAATTTACATGAAAAAATTAAATAAACAACAAATGAACAACAAATGACCCTCGCAAGTCAGCACTTGCAAAAGAATGTTTTTACCAAGAAGGGGTAACCCTGTGTCCCTCAGAACCTGGGTATGTATGGTTAAAGACAAAAATGGTTCTGTCGGGTGAAGGAATAAATTGCTTTTGCGTGAAGGCTAGGTTAGCTCATAACAAAATATAACCAATAAGAATGAGAAGACCTCTCTGACAACAATTATAGTTCAAAACTTTTATATGAAAAACAAAGTCACATTAAAACACCGGAATTACTTCATTCCATTTCAGTTTCAATTATAAGTGAAAAGTGACTATTGGTGAACAAAGTGAATAGTGCAACAAATTCAGTGACACTTATTTACAATTATATAAAAAGTTTATACCAGGAAGAATGGGCTGGGGGAAGATTTTTGGCGGTCAGAGTTCTAAGTTAGTACTCCAAGGAGACAGATGGTAACTGTGCCCGTTCCCGGAGGTTTCTTGACCAGTATTGTGCGTCGACGTTTCGATCCTAATGTGCCCCGATTGGTGGTCACGCGGATCTTTATCAAGACTGGGGGGAGGGGGGTCTGGAAAGAGAGGAAAGTTTGTGTCAGAGAGGTAAGGAACAATTATTTGTACTGATACAGTCTGGTGAGTGCATTATACTCACAAGAGGGGGGGGGGGGTTTCGGATACACAGGAGGCAAATGTCACACACTGTGGGGAGGCCAATAAGTCGATCTGGGAAAAGAATAACTGAAATCAGTCCATTTTCAATAACTGACAAGTCAGGCGCTACGTGGAAACATGCAATGCTTGCATGCAGGGAGTGATCACATCAGGAATCAAGTGATGTCCTGACCCTCAAAGTATTGTTTATATCAATAAAAGGTGCCAGGAGGGGCGGCATTAAAATTAACATTAAACATAACCAGCGCTCAGGGTACGTTATAGGTGTTGCAAAGTATAAAGCCACCCGGCATGCAAGGTGAATAATTTACTAGCGCTCATGGTTAGGTTACAAGTCCTATGAACGAACACCAGACGCGCATGAGAAAACAGTAACACTGGGGCAGGATTCGTGAGTTCACCAGGGCCAAAACCGGGTGCACCACAAGCTTGTGTTCCATTGCGAACACTCCTCGTGCAATTTCGATAGCTTACCTAACGTGGAGGAACGCTTTTCATAAGAGCAGGGTACCGGCTGTCATTGTTCGCGGTCGCTCGATCAATGGAGATACTGGGCGCGAGGACGTTAAGCACGTCGGTCGCATAGCAACGCCGTGACGTCAGCATGGCGCGTCATGGAGCCGGCGATGTGCTAGGCCATCATTGGGTGAGGATGGCGGGCCCCTGGGTGACTAGGCAACGCGAATGCTGTAAACTATCGCGTTAGGAACTGTGTCAAGAGGCTGTTTTCGAGCAGGAAATGATCGTGTGGTTTAGGGAACAGATCTTAATAATTCCATAATTCAGCGTGTGATTAAGCAAACATTCAGTAATAATTCAATACTTCACTGTGTGATTAAAACCACATTATAAACACATTGTAAGTGAACACAGTACGGACAATTCAGCGTGTGATTAAGCAGACATTCAGAAATAATTCAATACTTCACTGTATGATTAAAACCACATTATAAACACATTGTAAGTGAACACAGTACGGACAATGTTGCATTTGACTGAAGCTGGAGAAGAGAAACACAAGAAATAGGACCACATGCAGGTTTGTTTCAGCATATCATGAAAGAGCAGATAGTTCAGGGTTGGTGAATAAACTCATACTCATAATAGTCCCATTTGTTTTGAAATCTCCTCATGTTCGTTTAATCCCTGGCCTACAGAGTTCAGAATATGGATCCATTTACACTCCTTTCTATTTAGGGCAGAGGTAATGGAGCCACCACGTGGGTTCACATTGATTTTTTCAAGTATACGCCAGCGTATGCTGTCTGGGTCATGATTCTGGCTAACAAAGTGATCAACCATGGGGGCCCCCTGGACTTTACAGCGGATTCTACTCATATGCTGCAATATGCGAGTCTTAACCTTCTGCGTTGTTTGGCCCACATACGGCTTGTCACATGGACATAGAACGATGTAAATAACGTTCGAGGTATTGCAATTTGTCAAGGAGGGCAATGCGTATGTTTTGTTATGGTGTGAAAAAGATGGTCCATCAATGCATAGCGGACATGCTTTGCATGTGCTACATTTGAAGTGTCCTTTCACTGCAGGCAGGCCCAGTTGATCCCTGAAGGTTACCGGTTTTGGGGGTGCCAGAAATGCTTTTACCACGTTGTCCTTTATGTTCCGGCCTCTTTTGAAGGCAAACAACGGGTCTTCATTGGTATTGATCTCCGATGCAACCAGATTCCAGTATTTCTTTATCGTTTTTTTCATGATGTTACTCCTGGAATGGAATGTAGTAACACAGACCAGATTGGGGGAGACAACTTTCTTCTCTTTCGGGGCAAGCAACTCTTCTCTCGGATAGTACCATGCTCTTTTTTTGGCACGTTTGAGTAGTCCCAATGGGTAGCCTCTTTCGCGTAGGCAGTTGGTAAGTGTCTCACACTCTTTGAAGAAGTCTGTTCATTTTGTACAGTTGCGTCTCATACGTAAGTATTGCCCAAAGGGCAGGTTGTTACGTAGATTACGTGGGTGGTTAGAATCATACTTCAACAGGGTGTTTCTCTCTGTCGGCTTTCTGTATAGGTCACAAATGATCAGTCCATCCTCAACCTTAAACAGGAGATCCAGAAAGGCAATGTTCTTTATCAATATCAATATGGAAAAGATATATTGATGACGTGATCATGATATGGACTGGCACTGAAGCTGATTTAAAAGACTTCTTCACCTGGCTGAACACCAGATGCAACGATATCCAGTTCACGATGAACTACGATAAAAAGAACATTGCCTTTCTGGATCTCCTGTTTAAGGTTGAGGATGGACTGATCATTTGTGACCTATACAGAAAGCCGAAAGAGAGAAACACCCTGTTGAAGTATGATTCTAACCACCCACGTAATCTACGTGACAACCTGCCCTTTGGGCAATACTTACGTATGAGACGCAACTGTACAAAAAGAACAGACTTCTTCAAAGAGTGTGAGACACTTACCAACCGCCTACGCGAAAGAGGCTACCCATTGGGACTACTCAAACGTGCCAAAAAAAGAGCATGGTACTATCCGAGAGAAGAGTTGCTTGCCCCGAAAGAGAAGAAAGTTGTCTCCCCCAATCTGGTCTGTGTTACTACATTCCATTCCAGGAGTAACATCATGAAAAAAACGATAAAGAAATACTGGAATCTGGTTGCATCGGAGATCAATACCAATGAAGACCCGTTGTTTGCCTTCAAAAGAGGCCGGAACATAAAGGACAACGTGGTAAAAGCATTTCTGGCACCCCCAAAACCGGTAACCTTGAGGGATCAACTGGGCCTGCCTGCAGTGAAAGGACACTTCAAATGTAGCACATGCAAAGCATGTCCGCTATGCATTGATGGACCATCTTTTTCACACCATAACAAAACATACGCATTGCCCTCCTTGACAAATTGCAATACCTCGAACGTTATTTACATCGTTCTATGTCCATGTGACAAGCCGTATGTGGGCCAAACAACGCAGAAGGTTAAGACTCGCATATTGCAGCATATGAGTAGAATCCGCTGTAAAGTCCAGGGGGCCCCCATGGTCGATCACTTTGTTAGCCAGAATCATGACCCAGACAGCATACGCTGGCGTATACTTGAAAAAATCAATGTGAACCCACGTGGTGGCTCCATTACCTCTGCCCTAAATAGAAAGGAGTGTAAATGGATCCATATTCTGAACTCTGTAGGCCAGGGATTAAACGAACATGAGGAGATTTCAAAACAAATGGGACTATTATGAGTATGAGTTTATTCACCAACCCTGAACTATCTGCTCTTTCATGATATGCTGAAACAAACCTGCATGTGGTCCTATTTCTTGTGTTTCTCTTCTCCAGCTTCAGTCAAATGCAACATTGTCCATACTGTGTTCACTTACAATGTGTTTATAATGTGGTTTTAATCACACAGTGAAGTATTGAATTATTTCTGAATGTCTGCTTAATCACATGCTGAATTGTCCGTACTGTGTTCACTTACAATGTGTTTATAATGTGGTTTTAATCACACAGTGAAGTATTGAATTATTACTGAATGTTTGCTTAATCACACGCTGAATTATGGAATTATTAAGATCTGTTCCCTAAACCACACGATCATTTCCTGCTCGAAAACAGCCTCTTGACACAGTTCCTAACGCGATAGTTTACAGCATTCGCGTTGCCTAGTCACCCAGGGGCCCGCCATCCTCACCCAATGATGGCCTAGCACATCGCCGGCTCCATGACGCGCCATGCTGACGTCACGGCGTTGCTATGCGACCGACGTGCTTAACGTCCTCGCGCCCAGTATCTCCATTGATCGAGCGACCGCGAACAATGACAGCCGGTACCCTACTCTTATGAAAAGCGTTCCTCCACGTTAGGTAAGCTATCGAAATTGCACGAGGAGTGTTCGCAATGGAACACAAGCTTGTGGTGCACCCGGTTTTGGCCCTGGTGAACTCACGAATCCTGCCCCAGTGTTACTGTTTTCTCATGCGCGTCTGGTGTTCGTTCATAGGACTTGTAACCTAACCATGAGCGCTAGTAAATTATTCACCTTGCATGCCGGGTGGCTTTATACTTTGCAACACCTATAACGTACCCTGAGCGCTGGTTATGTTTAATGTAAGCATGGGCGTAAAATCCGCTCCGCTCGCGGATTTTTCGGATTTTCGGCAAATCCGCAATCCGCGAACGCTCGCGAATTTGTCGAAAATCCGTGAATCCGCTCGCGGCGGATTTTTTGCTTGGTTGCGGCGCGCGGCGTGGTGCACGGCGTTCACTTTCCGTCATTTTAGCGTTTGCCGAGTTGTTTTTCTTTGCGAGTGACGCGCCATTTTAGATCTTGCTGCGTGTTCCCGCGGGAGTTTGTCGCCCGCGAATACGTACTCGCGGCTTGCCACCTTGCACAGCACACCTCGCGAGAGTTCGCAATTGCGAACATGTAGTTGCGGCGGAAAGGAACAATCTCGCACTTGCGAAATAGAGATTTTGCAATTTCGCACAAGAAAATCACCAGCAAACAGGATAAACCTTCAGAAAATTATGATTTTTATCAGAATCACTCCTCAGGTTGACATTTGCATGGCCTTTTTTTTTGCAAGGAGTCCATTTTGGGGGGGGGGGGGGAGGAAGGAAGTGCCCCACAGTCTCCAACTTCCTGTTCCTGTCCAGCAGGCTCCTCCCAGTGCTTTGTCCATCTCCTGGTCACTTTCATTTGGATCTGGAGCTGGAAGGATTACTTTTTGTGGGTGCTGCTGGATATTTGGATTTGAGGCCTTTTTGACTGTCTTTGGATCACTTTTGGATTAGAAATCAACTTTCACAAGTAAGTTTGTTTGGGGCATTACAGTTGCTGCAAGTACAATTTTGGAACTTTTTCAGAAAATTAAATAAATTATATTGTGGGTAGCCACAGTATCCAGTAGGACCAGGGTTGGTTATGGGTGCATGATACAACTGTTTTGTTGAATTTAAACACCATTGAGGCCATGGATGGGCTGGGATTGTGCAGATTTTATTGTTTTTTGTCGTTTTTTTGGGCCTGCTGGTGTGGCCCTTTGCCCAGGGGTGGTGAGTGTTGCATGGGCCTAGTCTTTCTGTGGGGTGTCTTCTTGAATTTAAACATAATTGAGGCCATGGATGGGCTGGGATTGTGCTTATTTTATTGTTTTTTGTCGTTTTTGGGGGGCTGCTGGTGTGGCCTTTTGCTTGCCCAGGGGTGGTGGTGGTGCATGGACTGAGTGTGCCTGTGGTGTTGTCTCACTCTCTTTGATGTAAACATCATGGATGGCATTGGATTGTGGTGATTTCTGGCTGTTTTTCTGTTTTTTGGGGGTGTACTGTTGATGTGGTCTGGCCATGTGGGTGGTGGTGGTGGCCATCTTGAGTGCTGGCTGGTACAGGCAACATGTGCTTGGGGTGTAAGGGGGCCATTTTGAGGAGAGGCAGTGTCTGAGGCCTGCACTTATTTTGCCTACTTTTCATCCCTTATGCCCAGGGGTAGTGAGTGTTGCATGGGCCTAGTGTTTCTGAGGGGTGTCTTCTTGAATTTAAACACCATTGAGGCCATGGATGGGCTGGGATTGTGCAGATTTTATTGTTTTTTGTCGTTTTTTTGGGCCTGCTGGTGTGGCCCTTTGCCCAGGGGTGGTGAGTGTTGCATGGGCCTAGTCTTTCTGTGGGGTGTCTTCTTGAATTTAAACACCATTGAGGCCATGGATGGGCTGGGATTGTGCAGATTTTATTGTTTTTTGTCGTTTTTTTGGGCCTGCTGGTGTGGCCCTTTGCCCAGGGGTGGTGAGTGTTGCATGGGCCTAGTCTTTCTGTGGGGTGTCTTCTTGAATTTAAACATAATTGAGGCCATGGATGGGCTGGGATTGTGCTTATTTTATTGTTTTTTGTCGTTTTTGGGGGGCTGCTGGTGTGGCCTTTTGCTTGCCCAGGGGTGGTGGTGGTGCATGGACTGAGTGTGCCTGTGGTGTTGTCTCACTCTCTTTGATGTAAACATCATGGATGGCATTGGATTGTGGTGATTTCTGGCTGTTTTTCTGTTTTTTGGGGGTGTACTGTTGATGTGGACTGGCCATGTGGGTGGTGGTGGTGGCCATCTTGAGTGCTGGCTGGTACAGGCAACATGTGCTTGGGGTGTAAGGGGGCCATTTTGAGGAGAGGCAGTGTCTGAGGCCTGCACTTATTTTGCCTACTTTTCATCCCTTATGCCCAGGGGTAGTGAGTGTTGCATGGGCCTAGTGTTTCTGAGGGGTGTCTTCTTGAATTTAAACACCATTGAGGCCATGGATGGGCTGGGATTGTGCAGATTTTATTGTTTTTTGTCGTTTTTTTGGGCCTGCTGGTGTGGCCCTTTGCCCAGGGGTGGTGAGTGTTGCATGGGCCTAGTCTTTCTGTGGGGTGTCTTCTTGAATTTAAACACCATTGAGGCCATGGATGGGCTGGGATTGTGCAGATTTTATTGTTTTTTGTCGTTTTTTTGGGCCTGCTGGTGTGGCCCTTTGCCCAGGGGTGGTGAGTGTTGCATGGGCCTAGTCTTTCTGTGGGGTGTCTTCTTGAATTTAAACACCATTGAGGCCATGGATGGGCTGGGATTGTGCAGATTTTATTGTTTTTTGTCGTTTTTTTGGGCCTGCTGGTGTGGCCCTTTGCCCAGGGGTGGTGAGTGTTGCATGGGCCTAGTCTTTCTGTGGGGTGTCTTCTTGAATTTAAACATTATTGAGGCCATGGATGGGCTGGGATTGTGCTTATTTTATTGTTTTTTGTCGTTTTTGGGGGGCTGCTGGTGTGGCCTTTTGCTTGCCCAGGGGTGGTGGTGGTGCATGGACTGAGTGTGCCTGTGGTGTTGTCTCACTCTTTTTGATGTAAACATCATGGATGGCATTGGATTGTGGTGATTTCTGGCAGTTTTTCTGTTTTTTGGGGGTGTACTGTTGATGTGGACTGGCCATGTGGGTGGTGGTGGTGGCCATCTTGAGTGCTGGCTGGTACAGGCAACATGTGCTTGGGGTGTAAGGGGGCCATTTTGAGGAGAGGCAGTGTCTGAGGCCTGCACTTATTTTGCCTACTTTTCATCCCTTATGCCCAGGGGTAGTGAGTGTTGCATGGGCCTAGTGTTTCTGAGGGGTGTCTTCTTGAATTTAAACACCATTGAGGTCATGGATGGACTGGGAATGTGCAGATTTTATTGGTTTTTGTCGTTTTTTTGGGCCTGCTGGTGTGGCCCTTTGCCCAGGGGTGGTGAGTGTTGCATGGGCCTAGTCTTTCTGTGGGGTGTCTTCTTGAATTTAAACACCATTGAGGCCATGGATGGGCTGGGATTGTGCAGATTTTATTGTTTTTTGTCGTTTTTTTGGGCCTGCTGGTGTGGCCCTTTGCCCAGGGGTGGTGAGTGTTGCATGGGCCTAGTCTTTCTGTGGGGTGTCTTCTTGAATTTAAACATAATTGAGGCCATGGATGGGCTGGGATTGTGCTTATTTTATTGTTTTTTGTCGTTTTTGGGGGGCTGCTGGTGTGGCCTTTTGCTTGCCCAGGGGTGGTGGTGGTGCATGGACTGAGTGTGCCTGTGTGTGCCTGTGGTGTTGTCTCACTCTCTTTGATGTAAACATCATGGATGGCATTGGATTGTGGTGATTTCTGGCTGTTTTTCTGTTTTTTGGGGGTGTACTGTTGATGTGGACTGGCCATGTGGGTGGTGGTGGTGGCCATCTTGAGTGCTGGCTGGTACAGGCAACATGTGCTTGGGGTGTAAGGGGGCCATTTTGAGGAGAGGCAGTGTCTGAGGCCTGCACTTATTTTGCCTACTTTTCATCCCTTATGCCCAGGGGTAGTGAGTGTTGCATACTTGCATGTCCCTAGTCTTTCTGTGGGGTGTCTTCAATGTAAACATCATGGATGGCATGGGATTGTGCTCATTTTTCTGTGTTTTGTCGATTTTTTGGGGTGTATAACTGAACTGATGTTCCTCTGTCTTCCATTGCTTTTAGGTGCACAAGAAGACTCAATAGAACCACCAGTGCCAGGAAGAAGTCCTGCAGCGGTGTGTGCAGCATAACGTCACGCGACGTCACGTCTGGACACAGAACCCTCTGCAACTCGTGCAACTGCTGCCTGCTGACCTGCTCTGAAGAAGATGGCCCCAAAAAAAGTAACCCGTAGCTCCTCTAGCAAGAAAGGTGCCAGTAAGGAGCAGAAGAAGCAAGTTACCAAGGACACTGGTGTGCCGCCCGCCCCTTTTTTTGTGAGTAAAAAAAAAAGTATGCCTGCAGCAGTTGCAGCGGGATCTGCTGGGGACCAAGCTGGCAGCAGCACCCCCGCTCCATTGGGCTCAGTGCCACCACCACGCCAACTTAAGTCCAAGCCCTTGAGTGCTGCAGAGGCAGCCAGTGATGTTGGCTCATCGCAAGAAAGCAGCAGCAATGTCCCTCAATCAACACAGGTTGTTGTAGCTCATCTGACGAGTGTTGAACAACCACAGCGGCAACAACAATCACATGTGCAAGTACAAGCCCAAGTACATGTGGAAGGAGAGGCAGCGCAAGGAGATGCGCATGCAGAGGTGCATGGAGGGTCACAACAAGTGCCCACAATAGTTGTTCCTCCCGAAGTAGGGGCACATCAGGAAATCGACAATCAAGGCGAGGTATCATTTGAGGAAGCCACTCCTCCTGATGATCCTTCATTGTCTTCCACAACCCTAGCAAGGAAGAGATCAAGGGTGGTGTCTACATCCTCTTCAAGCACACCTCCTTCTGATGATACGGATCAAACTTGGGAACCAGCACCACAGCCGTCTGAGAGTGAGGCACACCATGATCCAACAAAGGTACTTAAGCGTAAAAGGAAGCTCGTCCAAAGTCTCAGACTTATGGAGTGTGATGAGGCTCAACAAGAAGTGGCGGATACTGCTGCTGATGAAGACTCTGCCAACGACGACCCAGTCATCATAAAGGTCACTGCAGCCCCAGCGGGCATGCAGCAAACAGACATTTTGACCCTAGCCCGAAGAGCTGCTGCGCGTGATGATGATGATGATGATGTTGTCGATGAGGAGGCAGTGGAAACACCACAATCATTGGAGTTAAGTAGTACACCAACTCGTCCCGCTTCCATATTTCTTTCTGGCAAGAAGAGACCTGCGTCAACCTCGACCTTAATTAGTGGCGGTGAAAGTGGAAAACGTACAAAAGTTGGCCAATCCAGATCCTCCACTTCATCTGGCATTAGCTTCATGACCACCACCACCACCAGTATCGCCGCCTCCTCCAGGTCCCACAGACACTTCAAGTCCCCAGTTTGGGACTTCTTTACTGTTTGTCCCAAAAATCCAAGGTTTGCCATTTGTACCCTTTGTAAGCTTGCAGTTAGTCGTGGTAAGCCAGGTAGCAACTATGGTACCGGCGGCCAGAATGGTCATCTTGACAGAAAGCACGGTGTCCAATGGTTTGCGCACCTAGCTGCGATCAAGAAAGGCCAAAATCAAGGAAACGTTGATGTTTCATCTGATGTTGACGAGCAGGAAGAAGACGTGTCAAACACTTCCCTTACACCCAGTACCCCTCTCAGCAGCACACCCAATGTGAGGCACACTAAGAGTGTTGGAGCGAGTGAGACACCAACGCACAAAAGTTCACCAGCGAGCAAAATTGGGTCAACGAAGTCATTATCAGCCCGTAAATGCTTGGTCCAGGCCAACATTAGAACAATGCTTACTTCAGACGTGCCATATGAACGCAACCACCCACTGACGCGTCTGTATAACACTAAGCTGGCTAAAATGCTAGCTGTGGACCTTCTACCTTTTTCTTTTGTAGAAGCGGTAGGTTTTCTTGAATTAGTTGCAACGCTCTGCCCTAAATGGAAGGTTCCGAGCCGGTTCTATTTTGCCAGAGTTGCGGTTCCAGCACTACATGAAGATGTGCTGCAGGCGATTGGGGCAGCTTTGCAGAAGAGTGCTGTTCACACAATACATCTGACAACAGACATGTGGACCAGTGGCCCAGGCGATGATTACATGTGCATCACTGCACACTGGGTCTCTTTTTCAGGTGTTATAGCAAAGCTAAACGCAGGTGTTGACCCGGACCAAGTTTTCAAAGCTGCTCGGAAACATGCAACACTAGCCATGTTTGCCTTGGAGAAAAGTCACACAGCAGAAAACCTTTTGGAAGAGTTTGACAAAAAGGTGTTGTCAATGCTATCCCCCCTAAAACGCAAGATTGGTTATGTTTCCACGGATAATGGCGCCAATGTAGTTAAGGCCATGTCACAGGGTCACCATGTTAGAGTGCCGTGTTTGGCGCACTGTATCAACCTGGTAGTTCAAAAATTCTTGAGTGATAAAGAGAGTCCAGCGTTCGAGGTAATGGCCACCTGCCGCAAAATGTGCAACCATTTCAGCCATTCTTTTAAGGCCCGGAAGCATCTGCGGAGACTGCTACTTCAACGTGGAATGCCAGTGAAAGCACTCATCCAGGAGGTGGCAACACGTTGGAACTCAACCTTCTACATGCTTGAGCGTCTGCATGAGCAGTATACGGTACTCGATCACTATTTCTTGACAGAGGCTACATCTCAGAAGGAGGACCTGCGGATGAGTAAGGCGCAATGGGCCATAGTTAAAAGCCTGACAGACATGCTTCGTCCTTTTGAGTTCTTCACGCGTGCAGTCAGCCAGGAGGACTGTAATTTGGGAAAAGCTATCCCATTGTTGTGCATACTGGAGCACCAACTGATGGCGGTTTCTTCTGAGTTTGAAAAAGATGAAAAAAAAAAAAACCATTTCATTTTGTCTGAGAAATTATTACATCGCCTACGTGGTGATGAACGTCTTAAAAACATCAACTCAGATCAGCATTACATTTGTGCTACTATTCTGGATCCACGCTACAAAAAGGCGCTGGCAGACAACGCATTCTTTCCTTTCGCTGATGCAGATGTTCAAAAGTACAAACATTGGTTAGCATGGTCAGCCAAGAGGTTTGAAAAAGAACGGCAGGTTATTGAAGGAGAAGCCAGTACATCAGCATCAGCATCAGCAGGCCATCCGCAGTCACAAGAATCCACTTCTGCACCTGTGGCTGGGGCACAAGTGACCTCTCAGCCGTTAAAGACACCGGCAACTGGATCATCTGCACCACACACAATGACAACACTAACAGTGGCTGGGGAGGAGGATTGGCTAAGTTTGATGGGGTATGGTTCTCTAAAAAATGTCACAGGCACAGCAAAAAGTAAGCAAAGTGGAGGAACAGTTGATGACCTTGAGTCGATGGTGCAGGACTATCTGAATGACTCAACAGTGGTCTTTCTTAATGAGGAGCCATTGCAGTATTGGCATGGCAAAAAACAATTGTGGCCACAGCTCTACAACCTGGCTATAAACTATTTGTCTTGCCCACTCGCAAGTGTGTCTTCTGAACGTGTTTTCAGTGCTGCTGGTGGCATTGTAACTGCCAAACGGAGCCGCCTATCGCCCAAAAATGTGGAGCGGCTGACAATGATCAAGATGAATCAGCACCTCATACCACCAGATTACAAAGTGCGAGAAAGCACGCCACATGAAGACGATGAGGACAGCAACGTAGATGAGGGGATTTTTTCTCTGTTCGGTGCCACTGACCTCATCCAGCCTGAATTCGCAGAGTATGATGACGAAATCTTGTTCTTATTCCCTGACACCGAGCCCTGAAAATGAGACAATCAATCAAGAACTTTCTTTTTCGTCCTTATTCACTTTTATTCCTGTGTGCTTTGTGTCTCTCTTTCTTTGTTTTGCACAGTTAATTTAATTCAAACTTTAATCACCTAATCCCAAAAACAAGACCATCATCAGAACTGTCTTCACTTGTTTGCTTATTGATTTGAAGGTGCCGCAGTCTACATTCCTCAGGTTCACAAGTTCTGAAGAACATGCTCCTCTATCCTCCTCCTCCAGACTGCGATTTCCCTCCAAGCAGAGTGCTGGATTACGCACAATGAAGAAAGACTCAGCACTTGTGGGGGTGTTGTACTTCTTTGCGGGTGAGTTGACGGTTTTGGGCCCATTGCTGTGAAGCTCTAATAATGGACAAAAGTGTTTTGGACCAAATATGAGGTGGAAATTTCTTGCCGTTTTTGCTGACTTGCTTGCCTTTGAGGTGCTCTTTGGCGGGGTTCCGGGGGTTTGTGTGTAATTTTTGGTGTCTGTCGAAGCACTGCTGCGACAGTCTAATCTTGATTGCATTTGCTTTTCAGGAAATCCGTGGTGGAAAACAGGAGTTATGATGATTGATGATGACCTAGCTGCACAGCGCGTTACTTTGGACCGAAGGCCGAGAGATATTGTAAGTATGAGATTTAGCTTTTTCGCTGTTTGGGGGTGTTGTCGGGTGTTTTTTTGCGGGTGGGTTGGCGCCGGCGGGTCTTGCCTGGGGCATTCCTGGGAAGGTCTAATACCGGATACAAGTGTTTTGGACAAAATCCATAAGGAACAGCCTTTTTTTTGCCATTTCTTCAGACATCTTGCTCAATGTAGCCTTTTGGGGGGCTTCCTGCTGTTCGTGGGTGGGTTGCGGCCGGGGTCTCTGTCGAAGCACTGCTGCGACAGTCTAATCTTGATTGCATTTGCTTTTCAGGAAATCCGTGGTGGAAAACAGGAGTTATGATGATTGATGATGATGACGACCTAGCTGCACAGCGCCGCGTTTGGACCGAAGGCCGAGAGACATTGTAAGTATGAGATTTAGCTTTTTCGCTGTTTGGTGGTGTTGTGTCGCGTGTTTTTTTGCGGGTGGGTTGGCGCCGGCGGGTCTTGCCTGGGGCATTCCTGGGAAGGTCTAATACCGGATACAAGTGTTTTGGACAAAATCCATAAGGAACAGCCTTTTTTTTGCCATTTCTTCAGACATCTTGCTCAATGTAGCGTTTTGGGGGGCTTCCTGCTGTTCGTGGGTGGGTTGCGGCCGGGGTCTCTGTCGAAGCACTGCTGCGACAGTCTAATCTTGATTGCATTTGCTTTTCAGGAAATCCGTGGTGGAAAACAGGAGTTATGATGATTGATGATGATGATGACGACCTAGCTGCACAGCGCCGCGTTTGGACCGAAGGCCGAGAGACATTGTAAGTATGAGATTTAGCTTTTTCGCTGTTTGGTGGTGTTGTGTCGGGTGTTTTTTTGCGGGTGGGTTGGCGGGTCTTGCCTGGGGCATTCCTGGGAAGGTCTAATACCGGCTAGAAGTTAGTTGGACAAAATCCATAAGGAAACACCAGTTTTGGCACTTTTTGTAAGTTAGGGTTCGTTAGGGTTAGCCCTAGCAGCAGGATTGCATGTGTTTAGGGGGGTTCTATTGCAACGCGGTTCTGTTGTTGTAGAGCACTGTTGGAGCGATGCTGGCTATGGATACTTTTGCTTGCAGGCAAGTGGTTTGAATACAATCCACGGTCTGTATTTGGGTCTACTGTTACTTTCAAAGTACGTTTTGTAACCATTTTTCTGCTAGGCATCGTTTTTGGAGATATGATTGGGTTCTTCTACATTTTTGCGACTGGCTTTAGTAAGGGTCTTGGTGGGAGCATTGCTGGGAAGGTCAAATTTTGTTCTAAAACACAGTAGTACACCCACCTTGAGGGGAAAGATCCGCTATAATATTTTGGCCATACTTATTGATCCTTAAAAAGGTGACTCAGACAGAGCACGCAATTTCAAAAATATTGTACTGTCTATTAGGGAAATCAAAGTGTGACTTTTTGAACCACACAGCGTACATACCTTTTATTTATTTATCAGTGGTATTGTAATAGCACTTCCTGTTTTCCGTTCAATAATTACAGGCCGGGTTTCAGTCAACATCCGCCAGGCAGGCAGTGGACAGGGTGTCTCTTCTGTCAGTGGTCACCACCACATTGATGGACGAAGCGTCAGCTGGAATGGAGGAGTGCCGCCAATAAGAGGAATTGTTTGCTGCATGCAACTTACTTACCAATTTCAACAGGACAACTCCAACAACATACGCAATACAGATACAGTATCCATTGTTGTCTTTTATTCTATGAGTGTGACTGCATGTGCTTACCTTTACTTTGTAACCAAAGATTGTCTGTAAACTCTGTATCTTCAATTATTGTTTGTCCATGCTCTGCTTTTTTTTTCTTCTCTCAACAAAACCTACCCAAAAAGAAACCCCCATTCCCATCCATTTTACAAACCCTAACCCTCTTCCCCCGGGCTGTGTTGTTTTGCTTGATGTCTGACTAAAATGACATCAATAATTCCACACACTTGCTGGGGAGGATAAGGTGATAGCAGCAACAGGCTGGTGAAGGAATACGAGGATATCTTCTAGACTTACTCAGCTTCAGTACTATATCTTCTAGTAGTAGTAGCCAATGTCAAATAAATTCAACGCAAGTACTAGTTATACTTGCAATACTTTACCATTTGTTAGGCTACATTATGGCACTGTTCTAGTGTACTGTCACCTGCTATTTTCTCGATCGTACCGTAACCGTTGTAATGCTACAGTAAGGAGTACAAACAAGGTTTCGTTTTCTTTTTTTCCATAGGCATGCAACTGCCACTGTGTCACACCACTAGTAACACCGCAATGAGGAAATGTCACCCGCCCAGGAATGACAACGTTAATCCCCATTTCACCTGGAGCCAGCCCTGGGCCTAGCCCTAATTTCTAACACAAATTACAGGTAAGATAAGCGTTTGGTGGGAGGTAGTATAATGGAGTATTATTTCGGAGTAGACAAGAGTTTGACGGTTGTACTACTAAAGTCCTACGACTGTTCAGGAAAACAAAGTTACTGTTACACCCCCGCCCCCCACCCACCAGACTGAAAAGCAGTAAAAAACAGGTATGGTCAGATAAAGTAGTTGAAAAATATATTTATTTATCCCTAACAAAATAATCTCCCTCACCCACCCTAACCCCAACGATTGTCTCTGAAACGTCCCAAAACGATCCCAACTCCCAAATCCCACCCCCCAAAAGTCTATAAAAAAAGGGCAAGGGACACTCCACTACTGGAGGGTGCTGGTGCTGGTGCATGATGCGGCATGGGCATCATACTCCTTGCGGAGGGTGGCAAGCTCGGAGCGGAGGCCCTTAACCAAGGTCTTATACCTCAGGACCTCCTGCTCCAGGTTGGACATGCGGACTCGTAGGCGGTGTTGGCGTTCCTTGCAGCTCCTGTGGGGGGCAGCTGGTGTTTCGGGTGCTTGGCGGTGGCGGTCGGCTTTCTTAGCCCGGCTCGGTCCCGCTGGTTTAGTCACGGAGGAGGATGCAGTGGTCACAGTCGAAGATGTTGCCCCGCTCGACTGCGTGTCCTCCTCCTCCTCCAGGGCCACCAGCCGCCGATACTCGGCGACTGTGGCCTCCAGCCTCCGTTGCCGGGCCAATCTAGCCTGCTCCCTCCTTGTTGTTGATTTGGAAGGAGCAACTATATGAAGAAAGAAAGACATAGTCTGTAACCAATGCTCCTTATTAATAACACAAAGTGATTGAGCCGAAAGTTGGGTCACAGAGTACAAGTAGCAAATTGAAAGCACAGTACATAACTATTGAGGACAGTATCTATGTAACCCTCCCACTTCTGCATCCTTGCTCTAACAGTAGTGGTAGTTTAATGAACTAATTCTACGACCACTATGGACTTCCATTACAGTCGACTATGACAGTACACCAGTCTTATTCTTCTTCTTCTCTCTTGTTTAGGGAAATGGGTACGTTATCTTATGCAAGCCGGCAGAATGACATGGACACAGCACAGTGAAGTTGCACCCGAGAAAAAAAGTTGCACACCATGATGATGGAGACAGACTTGCGTTACTGTACCGGTCCAGTACATGCAGGTGGTGAAGCTATTACTTTTCTATTACGGGTGGCACTGAGAATACTCTGTTACAAGGGCTACTGCTTAATTAATTTACCTTTCACCCTACAGTGCAAATGAGTACTAGAAAAGGAAACTGAAGAAGCTAACTAATTTGATTATCTATCACTTCACATGGGACGTATTTAATGACAGATGAGATGACTTTAGGTGCTTTGCTTAATATTGAGTGAACACAGTGATACACCCACACATGAATGACGTACTACAAGTAAACTAAAGTTATTAAGAGAGGTACGGAGTGTCCACCGTAATAACCAGATATATGCTGTGAATGCAAACGCAATACAAAGTACTGCTACTATTCATGGTAGTATTGGACACATTTACAATTTCTTTTCCTTGCCTTCCCTGCACTGGGACGGACGTGCGGGTGCGGTGGTACATGCTCTTCAAGGTAACACTTACTTCACCTGGCGACCATCTACTCTCTCTAGATACACATTTGCTATGTAAGAGTCAGAGAATACCATGCTCCAGGCATCCATTCATTCAAAGTATACGCACACATACAGTTTCTGTTTCACCCACCCAGGCTGCTGTCCTTCCACCCATCCTTGCTTCATCATTGACCCAGCCATGCACCATACCATATTCTTTCCTTCCCAGCCACCTCTGGGTCCAAGCAAACACATATCGTTCTTCTTTGCCAGCCATCATACAAGTTCGCGTCCCACTTACTTACACCCTTCTTTCGCTTTTCGTTCATCCCATCCATCACGTTCGTCTAAGAACTTATTGGGATTCTTCTCACCAAAAACTTCACAGCTAAGTCGAAGTACATTTCGAGGAGGCTACTACCTGGTTGATTTGTAATTGTAATACACCCGTGCAGAAAGCACACTATGCAGTCTTCAATCTCAATAAGTAAGGAATATATAGCTTACCTGTTTCCGCCACCACCGTTTGATCCCCCACAGGAACGGCCACCAGCTCTTCTACCGCCGCATCCTCCCCAGAGGCCTCCGAGTCCAAGTCCAACACATCAGCCACCTCCGCGCTGGCCCCGTCACCAGATGTTACACCTACAAAGTACATTTAAGAAAGTTAGAATACACCACTCACTACTATATAATATTTGGTCTAGGAGAAATGTTAAAAAAACAGAATACAATGTAATAATTTGTGACTGTCTACTCCATAGTAAAAATGTCCCATTTTCCAGGGAAGGCTGTTGTCTTGCTGCACTTTTATGCACAACTGATGAATGCTTGCTTTTGATTTTTAACACGCACCACTTTTTCTCCTAACAGACAGAAGCTTGACTCCTGAGTCCTAAGAACACGACCAGGATCAAGTTCAAAGTAGGTGAGAGTTCGGCTCGACCACAAGAAATGTGTCCAATTAATCGTCAGCACTAACCACTTTTCCGTTTACAGTTAAATAGTTTTATGACAAAGTAGATTTCAATAAATGTGTTTACTTTTAATAAAGCTTTTACACTTAAATAGACTCTGTGGTTTTTGTTCCTCTAGACTAGAGTGGATGAGCTAAAGGTTTTGGAATTTTTGCAAGCATGAGTGCCTCTGACACTTCTTGACTGTGCTGTGACTCCGTACTACTCTCTTGTCCTGCGTACGATAATCTAGAGATCATTGGGGATCTATAATCGGTGACTTCGGGAGCTGAATGACTCTGCCACACTATCTAGTCAGTAAGGAGACAGTGCATAGAGGTATTGCTGAATATAATGGGAGTCCAATGGAATTGCCAAATGTCCAATCTTAGTTAGCTACACAGACAGACTAATAAGAATAGTCTAGTAATACCACAGGGAGTCATATTCGAGGCAGGATAAGAATTTATATCCAGTCTACAAGAAGATCAAAGACGATTTAGAAAAAATCGAATGAGGAACGCTAGGAAAAAATAGGTACTGTTTAGTAAAATGTAAACTTACTGGGGCCAGCAAAGGAGCCCTCGCCTGCCCGATCCTGGCCTGCATCCTCAGCACCCTCCTCCTGTGTCCTCTTGCCCTTGGGGGGAGCTGATGTACAACATGAAAGAAAGAAAAACCATAAAACATGGATGAGATTTTTCAACCAAATCAAACATTTCAAAAGAACAATAACAACATATTTTGGAAAAATAGCAAATAGATAGACAACTATTCCACGGGATCTATCTCATGTGGTATACTACGTTATTCGTATTGCCTGATTTGCGGAACGTTGACTTAGAAAGTTCCTATGTAACTCAATAAACAGACTACTAAAGAGGTTTGCCTAGGCCTGGCACTGCAGGCAGTAGTGCACAACACGTGACAGACAAAGTCCATCCTGCTTGCAGATCAGTGAATACTCAAACTATCAATCCACCCGCCACCACCGCCACTATTTCTTCTGATAGCCATGTGACTGTCTAAAGGAAGGACACTGGACTTCAGTCTGTTGGGGCTGATTTATAAGTCCCTTGCGGAAGTTGCGGCTGATTTTCCTCCATTGTTGCGTGCCTTTTCTGACGCAGCGGCAGAACAAAAGACTCGCCATGGTGTTGGTGCGGCGTATATATTAAAAAAAAAAACACATATGGGCATATGGGCGATGCATCACGTTGTAAAGCCCTGCGCCATCAGGGGGCGTTCCGGCGCAAGGGAGGGCGTACCTGCGCAGGAACGAATCCTAAAAGTGGCTGAGGGAAATCTACAAGATGTCAATCAGTCATTTTTATGACAATGATGCATGACTCAAACCCTGCGCGCTTGAAGCCGACGTACGGCTTGATGCAGCATTGGGGAGATAGGGTACCCCAGAGCATTGCTGGAGCTGCGCCATCGTTGGCACGCAACTCCAGCAATGCGCTGCCTTTACGGCACAGATGCGTAAGGCTTCTGTGACGTTTTGGGCCAATGGGTGGTGGTGGCATGGCACACAATTACTGCCGCATCCCTGCTACTTTGCAGGGATGCGCCGGTAATTGAAAATATGACCCTTACTGTCTAGCATTACGCAGTTCTTTTCTTTACAGTACACTGATACATAATTTCTCAGGCCAATGAAATGCTTCTGAACACAACATACAAAACAAAGAAGCATAGTAGCAAGCAAGGCTACTGAGAAGGAGAGCAGTGCACCTGAAAATGAAATGCATAGAAGATTTTGAAATATAATTTACCTCAATGTAATCGGCAGCATTATTGCTCTTGGTAAAGAACAAAGATTTGCAAATAACAGAGCAGGATAAAACAGAGTAGTAAATGTACTACTACTACTACTCACCAAGCCCGGGGACCTCTACGCCGAGCGCGTCCAGCAAGTCCCGCTCCCGGTCCATGACATCGGTCCAGCGGTGGGTGGCCTGGTTATATGTGCGCCGGACCCCAGAGATCTTGTACATGGCCCGGCACACCTTCTCCCACCGCTGGCGGCGCTCCCGGATGCCATAGCCGGTCGCGATCTTGCCGCCTCCCAGGATCGTCTTGGGGAGGCGGCGCTGGACATGGAAGATCAGTGCCGCCACTTCCTCCGCGCTAAAGATCTCCCTCGGGACCACTTGCTCCCCCCTTAAACGCCCGCACGGGAGCCGGGCACGGGGTGCGGGACCCTTCCCCTTCTCAGGGTGCTTCCCGGCTCCCTTTACCATGGTCTGGGCAGAAATAAACTTAAATGATAAAGAAGAAATAGAATAGTGAAGAAGAAAATAAAAGAGTTTAAAAAAGTAGTTTAAAAGTAACTAAAAGCTGCAGAAAACACAAAAATATAGAGCTAGAAAAATAGAGGGTTAGATAATAAGTAAAATTAGATCAAAAAAACTTCAAACAAGCAAAGGATGGCAGAGATTGAGAGAGGATAGAGAAAGCATGCCCAGAACCATAGCAATGAATGAGAAACAAGATGGCCGCGCCCGTTCACGACCGCGTGGGTAAGTTCGCGCGAGATTTTCCTTGCGAGTACGCGCGAACTTGTACTCGCGAGCAGCACACTTTGCGAGATTACACATAGCGGGCGGAAACGGAATTACGTCACGCCAACAAGATGGCCGCGCCCGTGTACGACCGATAGGGTAACTTGGCAAACGAATAGCTAGAAGCGCCTCGCGAACACGCGCAAGATCACGCGAATATACACGTCGCAACAAAAACAATTTTGTATTCGCACGTATTCGCGGCTTCCGAAATCGATCTCGCACGGATTCGCGCCCCAAATAACGCGCGAAATTGCAAAAAAAACGATTTTAGCTAAAATGAAAGCAATGAGCAGGTGCAAAAGTTCAAACTTAACATTAGTAACATTCAAGGTAGTGCTTCCTGATGGGCCCCTCCAGAGTTTGCAACAATTCTATGACCCTGCTATGACCCAAACAGCAGGCTCATAGAATAGCACCATAAAGGTCCTGTAAAAAAAAAATTTCACTGCAACAAAAAGCAAATTACAGATAAGGAAGGAAGCAGGTGCCAGCCAGACTGGAACTTTCAAAATTACTGACACATTAATGAAACACAAATTAATTGATGGCAGTTGAAGAAGGGCAGGTGTGCTAGCTTTTTTCAACCACCATAATCTACAGTAATAAATAAACCTAATAGGTGCCTGTGAGGATGTACTAGAGGGTGGCATGGGTGTCCCAGAGGGTGGCAGTGGTGAAACAGAGGGTGCTGTGAACCTGTGATGATAAACCAGACGTAGAAACAACATAGTCGCGGCCGTTGCAAGCCGAAAAGTAAGTTCGCAATTGCGAACTTGTCCCAAAATCGGCGCGAACACGCGCCAACACAAAAAACGGAAAAATCCGCAAGTCCGCTAGAGTTCGCGGATCTTCGCGGATTGCGAATCCGTAAATACGCAAGTTCGCGGATTGCCAATCCGCAAAATCCGCCCATGCTTAGTTTAATGTTAATTTTAATGCCGCCCCTCCTGGCACCTTTTATTGATATAAACAATACTTTGAGGGTCAGGACATCACTTGATTCCTGATGTGATCACTCCCTGCATGCAAGCATTGCATGTTTCCACGTAGCGCCTGACTTGTCAGTTATTGAAAATGGACTGATTTCAGTTATTCTTTTCCCAGATCGACTTATTGGCCTCCCCACAGTGTGTGACATTTGCCTCCTGTGTATCCGAAACCCCCCCCCCCTCTTGTGAGTATAATGCACTCACCAGACTGTATCAGTACAAATAATTGTTCCTTACCTCTCTGACACAAACTTTCCTCTCTTTCCAGACCCCCCTCCCCCCTGTCTTGATAAAGATCCGCGTGACCACCAATCGGGGCACATTAGGATCGAAACGTCGACGCACAATACTGGTCAAGAAACCTCCGGGAACGGGCACAGTTACCATCTGTCTCCTTGGAGTACTAACTTAGAACTCTGACCGCCAAAAATCTTCCCCCAGCCCATTCTTCCTTGTATAAACTTTGTATATAATTGTAAATAAGTGTCACTGAATTTGTTGCACTATTCACTTTGTTCACCAATAGTCACTTTTCACTTATAATTGAAACTGAAATGGAATGAAGTAATTCCGGTGTTTTAATGTGACTTTGTTTTTCATATAAAAGTTTTGAACTATAATTGTTGTCAGAGAGGTCTTCTCATTCTTATTGGTTATATTTTGTTATGAGCTAACCTAGCCTTCACGCAAAAGCAATTTATTCCTTCACCCGACAGAACCATTTTTGTCTTTAGCCAGTGGGCTTGCAGCACGTGTTGTGCCACCCACAGAAGCAGCCTGGTAAAATATGTCTAAAGGTCTGCCATTGCTAGACCTACGTGCAGTCTGGTACTGTCACGCGGGCTGCACAAGTACACCTACTTGCCAGTCCCTAAACCTTCCCTTAACTTCATGTTAGTCACCCCTATGGTAGGCCCAAGGGCAGGGTGCATTGTAAGCATAAGGTAGGACAAGCCCTGATGTGTGTGGCATGTCCTAATAGTGAATTACAGCCATCTTCTTTTTTCACTATTGTAAGGTTACCTGCTCTCCATAAGTTAGAGTGGGCTGCAAGGATTATTAAACGCTATAATCCTAGCGGGCTCGGGGAGCATGGTGCAATGTCGAGTTTGGTATCCCTGAACTCAGAGTTTAATAACGCATCCGTTTGGGTGGATGGTTTTTAGACTCTGTGTTTGAAAATAGCACTTTTAGAAAGTGGCTATTTTCTTGTCTGACTGTCTACTGGTTTCTGCTGGTTTGGTGTGCGTGTGACAGGAGCTGGGTGGCTCCAGAGGTCTGAATGAGTCAGTGTGGGGTGAGTGAGGCATTTGCATTGAGAGTAGGAGAAGAGTAGCTCCTGATAGCCTGCCCTGCCTGACACAATGCTGGCTCCACCTCCTGCCAGGCGACTGATGGCTCTGTGCCTGCCAGGGAAAATCCTGGCTCCACCTCCTGCCGGGCGACTGATGGCCCTGCCCCTGCCAGTGACAATGCTGGCTCCACCTCCTGCCGGGCGGCTGAAGACCCTGCCCTGCACAATGAATAGGCCAGGTGCCTCGGCCTGGCAACACCCACAACAAACCCAGGATGGGGGGAAATTCCCCTGCATGGACAAAGGGATCAAAGCAGAAAAGGGGTATAAGAGAAGGACCCCTGAACCACAGATTTAGATCACTTCTGACAAGGAAACCAGAACCAAGGACAAGAAGCCTGCTGATCCAAGGACTTGCCTATCCCTTCTGCCAGTGTGCTGTTTGTTGGGGGAATCCTGCAGTTACTTCTTTATTTTTGCCAAGGAACCAGGAGAGAGGAACTGAGTGTGTACTCTCAAGCTTTGCCAAGGAAATCTCCAAGGGTTGGAAGAGTGCCAGCCTCCTGTTGAAATCACAGGGTTAAAGGACTTCACCATTTGCTAAAAGTGCCTGTTGCTGGAACCTGAAAGTCCAGCACCTCTGAAGAATCCAGCAATATCAACGCCGTTGGACGCCGCCGAATCCAGCTTTACATCGTGAGTGCAGCTCCAGTGTCCCGCACCTTCGACGCCGGCCGCCGGGCCTAATCGACGCTAGTAGCGAAGCCGCTACCGACGCCTCGACACCGAGCCCTCTCGACGCCGTGAGCGCTGCTCACTCTTGCAACATCACCATCGACATTGACGACGACGCCGTATCCTGCTTCACCTCGTGAGCGCTGCTCCTGCTTGACATATGTCGACGCCGCTGTAGATCACCCCGACTCTGAGGCCCGATCGACGCCAAAGACGCGACGCCGGACATCTCGACGCCGCTGATCATCGTGTGCTTCACTTTTCCAAAGTACTGTGTTGTGGGGGTCTGTTGCGACTCCGGGCTCGACGTAGCGCTCCTCGCGGTCGACGCCGAACCTCTGGATTAACTTTTCCTCGACGTCGTGTGACTCCTGTGGGGGTTACATTGTTGCCAAGAACTGTGATTTAAAGAAGAGGAGTTGCTTTTGTTACTAAAGACTTTGTGCTAAGAAGAAACTACACTTGAACTATTATTTTTCCTTCCAAGAGTATTTATTAAGATTGTGGTATATTTTTGTCGTTATTTGGTCTTGTGCTAAGCCTTATATAAACAACCTCATTTTTATAATACTACTGTGTCGTGTCCATTTGTAGTGTATTCACTTTATTACTGTATGTGGTCATAAATGCTTAAAGCACTGCCTCTGAGATAAGCCTGTCTGCTTTGCCAAGCTACCAAGGGGGTGAGCAGGGGTTATCTAAGTGTGTGATCCCCTTGCCCTGACTAGAAAAGGTGTGTCCCTATTTGTCAGAAGTGTATACCTCTGCCAACTAGAGACAGCCGCTTCTAACATTGGTGGGTCAGCGGTGAGGATTTGAACTTTGCATTTATGACCCATGTGCAGTGATTAGTGTGCGCTACATAGTGAAAGCAGACCATAGCGCAGCCACAATCTATTTTGGTAGGATATTCTATTTTTGTTCTCCGCTTTCCTGGAGCTTTATTTTTGAACACTGCCAGTTTTGACCACGAGTGATGCCGGAGTCACTCCCCCTGTTGTTGTGGAGGAATTTGATACAAATTTGCTAAAGGACTACAAGAAAAAGCAGCTGGAAAAATTTTGCAAGCAGTTTAAAGTTCCTACAACAGGCCTCAAATATAAGGAGGAATTTCTCAAAGCATTGGAGGCCTGGTTAGAGGCCAGAGATCCCTCTGATGTGGTGGTGGTACCGCCAGAGGAAGGGGAAGAGGCAGAGCCCGTGAATGGGCCTGGGGCCTCTCCCGGCAGCAGTGTTTCCTCAAAGGGTCTTTCTCCTGAAGAATTGGAAGACAGGGCAAAGGAACGAGAGCACCAGCTAGAAATGGCAAAACTTAAATTAGGAGGGCAGTTGGAGTTAGAGAATGCAAGAAGCAGGAGAGAAGCTGAAATGGAGAGCAAAAGGTTAGATTTTGAAAGAGAAAAGTTAGCTTTTGAGCGTGAGAAAATGGTGAGGGAAATGGAGCTCAAAGCTAAGAATTTAGAAATGAATCCCTCTGGTGGCAGCATCCCATCTGTGCCTGCAGAAAGTAGGTTTTATTTTCCCAAAGATGTTATCAAAGATTTTCATAAGAATGAAGATATTGGCCAATGGTTTAAAGCGTATGAGTTAGCATTGTTGGCCCACCGGGTCCCTGAGAAGGATTGGGGAGCGGGGTTGTGGAGTCGCTTTGTGAATGAGGGAAGAGATACCCTGTTAGACATGCCTGTTGAGGATAGGATGTCTTATACTCATATGAAAGATGCTTTAATGTCAAGGTATGGCCTAACCCCAGAAAAGTACAGACAAGCCTTTAGAGAATGTAATAAATTGCCTGGTACTACGTGGGTTGAATATGTGTCATTTTTTTGCAGAGCCATGGATGGTTGGGTAAAGGGCAGCAAAGTGGAAAGTTATGATGCTCTTTATGATTTGTTTGCTTGGGAGCACTTGTCTAATAACTGTTTTCCAGAGCTGCGCCAGCACCTTATTGATAGCAAGGTATCTAGCCCTAGAAAACTTGCTGAGGAGGCGGACCACTGGGTCAGTACCAGGGTCCACAAGGGTCCAGTGGGAGACTCAGCCAAGGGTGGGCAGGGTCCCCAGCAGAAGAGTGGGGGGGACAAGGGTAAAGAGAGGGAGTTCCAGAAAGGGCCCCAAAGTAATCCCCAAGGGAACCAAGGGAACGGTTCCCAGCCTCCCCAGTGAAGAAGCCAGAGGCCCCGACAGGTAAACTTTTTCATAGGGGCCCAATGACCTGCTTCGCTTGTAAGCAGGTGGGAGACCGTTTTATGATCCCCAGTGTCCCCTGAAGAACTCTAATGCACCACCACGTGCACCCCCCGTCAGTTGGCGAGTGTAGCCTTGGGAGGGGAGGAGATGGTTGCCCCTGGTGGGGAGGGCCCCGCAGAGATGTCCCTGGTCTCTTTAGGAGACATGGAAATGGTCCCTCCACCCCCTCTGCCTAGTAACACTAAGAAATATAGGCAGTGGGTGACCATTAATGGCCATAGGGTGGAAGCTCTCAGAGACACCGGAGCGAGTGTGACAGCTGTCAAGTGTCACTTGGTGCCCAGAGAGCAGGTGGTCCCTCATGCATTCTACCCCATTATAGCTGCTGACAACTCCCAGAGAGAGTGTGAGGTAGCTCAGGTTCCCTTTGAATGGGGGGGGGGGTTCGGGTTCTCTTCAAGTTGCTGTAAGGCCCACCATGCCTGTTGATTGTCTCCTGGGCAATGATTTAGAGAACTCCCCCTGGACAAGGGTGGAGAGGGAGACCCATTTGAAAATGTTGGGCGTGCCAGAGTGGGTGTGTGCAACCACTCGATCGATGACAGCAAGTAAGGGTGTTGATGGGGTCCCAGAGCCTGAATGTATGGTCCAGGACCCAGCTGTGACGAGAAGAGGCAAGGGGCGCGGGAAACCGTCCCCATAGTTCCCGTGGTCCAGGAAGAGGCAGACCTTGAGGGGGATGCCCTGGAACCCACATGGGAACAAGTTGCTGAACTGGGAGACCTGCCCGAGCTGACCCACTGGCAGCAGGATGTTGGTCCCTCCAGGGAAGAATTTTGTGCGGAACAAAAAGTGTGCCCTTCTCTTGTGGGTATGAGGAAGCAGGCCTCAGCCCAGACAACAGGTGATCAGTCAGGGTCACATTTGGTCTACTGGGAGAATGATCTCCTGTACAGCGAGCCTAAGGCTGCTGAGCCTGGGTCAGCCCGTGTGCTGATTGTACCCCAGCGCTTCGGAGCCTTCCTACTGGGTTTGGCTCATGACATTCCGTTAGCTGGACATCTGGGGCAGGACAAGACCTAAGACAGGCTTGTCACCCATTTTTATTGGCCTCAGATGAGAAGGGACACAGATATCCATTGCAAAACCTGTCAAACTTGCCAGTCAAGTGGGAAAAGCGGGCGGAAGCAGAAGGCTCCCCTCCAACCTTTTCCCATCGTCAGTACCCCCTTTGACCGGGTGGGGATTGACATTGTTGGGCCCCTGGACCCCAAGACAGCCATGGGCAACAGGTTCATCCTGGTCTTGGTGGACCATGCCACACGGTACCCGGAAGCCATCCCTCTCAGAACAGTGACGGCCCCCGTGGTGGGACGGGCACTGATGGGTGTTTTTTCCCGCATGGGGTTCCCCAGAGAGGTGGTGTCAGACCGGGGCACCAACTTCATTTCCAATTATATGAAGTCTCTGTGGAAGGAGTGTGGGGTAACCTACAAGTTCACCACTCCTTACCACCCTCAAGGCAATGGGTTGGTTGAGAGATTCAACCGTACCCTTAAAGGCATGATTATGGTTCTTGAAGAACCAATGAGGCGTAAATGGGACGTCCTCTTGCCATGCCTGCTGTTTGCTTACCGTGAGGTGCCACAGAAGTCTCTAGGGTTCAGCCCCTTTGAGCTTTTGTATGGACACCCGGTAAGAGGACCTTTGAGTCTGGTCAAAGAAGGCTGGGAGCAATCTCCCAGGAAACCTCCCCAGGATGTATACAGTTACATGCTGGCCTTTAGGAACCAGACTCAACGCTTCAGAGATCTTGCTCAGGCAAATCTGGAGGCCAGCCAGGAAGAGATGAAGCGGTGGTACGACCAGAATACCACTCTGGTGGAGCTTCAGCCTGGTCAAAAAGTTTGGGTCATGTCCCTTGTGGAACCTTGTGCGCTCAAGGACAGGTGGACTGGACCGTTTGAGGTTGTGGCGAAGAAGAGCGATGTCACCTACATGGTGGACTTGAAGTCTCCCAGAAACCCCTTGAGGGTCCTGGATGTCAACCGTTTAAAGCTCCACTTAGAAAGGTCCGAAGTGGGCATGCTCCTAGCTACAGATGCTGGTATGGAGGAGGAGAGTGAGCCTCTTCCTGACCTCCTGTATGCGAAAGAGCAAGATGGGTCAGTGGATGGTGTTGTCCTCTCTGACACACTGACCCCTGAGCAGCAGCAAGATTGTCGCCAACTGTTGGGACAATTCCCTGATCTGTTCTCCTTGATTCCTGGTGTCACTCAGTGGTGTGTCCATGATGTGGAACCCGGGGACAGCACTCCTGTGAAGCACAAGGCCTACAGAGTGACTGACAAGGTCAGAGCATACATCAAGGAGGAGGTCTCCAAAATGTTTGCCTTAGGGGTGGTTGAGTCCTCTAGCAGTCCTTGGGCCAGCCCAGTTGTCTTGGTCCTGAAGGCTGCAGCGCCTGGTACTTCACCAGAACTTCGGTTCTGTGTGGATTACCGAGGACTCAATTCAGTCACCAAGACTGACGCGCACCCCATCCCCAGAGCTGATGAGCTCATAGATCGGTTAGGGGCTGCCCGGTACCTTAGTACGTTTGATCTAACGTCTGGGTACTGGCAGATCGCCTTGACTGATGGGGCAAAAGAGAGGTCAGCATTCTCCACACCAGATGGGCACTACCAGTTCCGGGTTATGCCCCTGCCACCTTCCAGAGGTTGGTCAACCAGGTATTGGCTGGACTGGAGGATTTCAGTGCCGCTTACCTGGACGACATAGCAGTGTTCAGCGCCAGCTGGGAGGAACACTTGCGCCACCTCCAGGAAGTGTTGTTGGCCCTGCCCAGAGCAGGCCTCACAATCAAAGCCAGTAAGTGCCAGATTGGGCAGGGTTCAGTGGTGTACTTGGGGCACCAAGTAGGGAGCGGCAAGGTGATCCCCCTGCAACCCAAGATTGATACCATCCTGGCTTGGGCACCACCCAAAACCCAGACTCAGGTGAGAGCCTTCTTAGTTCTCACGGGTTACTACAGGAGGTTTGTCAAGGATTATGGCAACATTGTGCATCCCTTGACTTCGCTGACTTCCAGGAAGCAGCCAAGACTTGTGATCTGGACTGACGCCTGTCAGACGGCCTTTGACACCCTGAAAACTGCAATGTGCACAGCACCCATACTCCAGGCACCTGACTTTTCTAAAGAATTTGTTGTCCAGACGGACGCTTCAGAGCATGGCGTGGGGGCTGTTCTAGCTCAGGTGAATGAAGAGGGCCGAGACTTACCTGTAGCCTTCATCAGTAGGAGGTTACTTCCCAGGGAACAGAGGTGGAGTGCGATAGAGCGAGAAGCATTTGCTGTGGTCTGGGCGCCGAAGAAGCTAAGACCCTACCTGTTTGGACTCACTTCCAGGTTCAGACAGACCACAGGCCCCTCAGATGGTTGATGCAGATGAGGGGTGAGAATCCAAAGCTGTTGAGGTGGTCTATTTCTCTACAGGGGATCAGGGGATGGACTTCACGGTGGAACACCGCCCTGGGACAGATCACGCCAATGCTGATGGTCTGTCCAGATTTTTCCGCCTTAGTGATGAGGACTCCCTAGGGTAAGGGTAGTTCTCCCCACATTTCAGCTGGAGGGGACACGTGTTAGACCTGGCATCATTGGCATGAGTCTCTCCATTTTTTCTGTTTGCCTCCTCTGTTTACGATGTTTTTGCTGGAATATTGCTTTGGGCACTGTGCCACTGCTGATCAGTGCCACAGTGCAAGTGCTCCCTATGTGAAATTGATATTGATTGGATTCCATGTTTGGCTTATTTGATTTACTGTCAGTCCCTAGTAGAGTGCACCAGGAGTGCCAGAGCTTGTAAATGCAAATGCTGCTAGTGGGCTTGCAGCACGTCTTGTGCCACCCACAGAAGAGCCTGGTAAAATATGTCTAAAGGTCTGCCATTGCTAGACCTACGTGCAGTCTGGTACTGTCACGCGGGCTGCACAAGTACACCTACTTGCCAGTCCCTAAACCTTCCCTTAACTTCATGTTAGTCACCCCTATGGTAGGCCCAAGGGCAGGGTGCATTGTAAGCATAAGGTAGGACAAGCCCTGATGTGTGTGGCATGTCCTAATAGTAAATTACAGCCATCTTCGTTTTTCACTATTGTAAGGTTACCTGCTCTCCATAAGTTAGAGTGGGCTGCCAGGATTATCAAACGCTATAATCCTAGCGGGCTCGGGGAGCATGGTGCAATGTCGAGTTTGGTATCCCTGAACTCAGAGTTTAATAACGCATCCGTTTGGGTGGATGGTTTTTAGACTCTGTGTTTGAAAATAGCACTTTTAGAAAGTGGCTATTTTCTTGTCTGACTGTCTACTGGTCTCTGCTGGTTTGGTGTGCGTGTGACAGGAGCTGGGTGGCTCCAGAGGTCTGAATGAGTCAGTGTGGGGTGAGTGAGGCATTTGCATTGAGAGTAGGAGAAGAGTAGCTCCTGATAGCCTGCCCTGCCTGACACAATGCTGGCTCCACCTCCTGCCAGGCAACTGATGGCTCTGTGCCTGCCAGGGACAATCCTGGCTCCACCTCCTGCCGGGTGACTGATGGCCCTGCCCCTGCCAGTGACAATGCTGGCTCCACCTCCTGCCGGGCGGCTGAAGACCCTGCCCTGCACAGTGAATAGGCCAGGTGCCTCGGCCTGGCAACACCCACAACAAACCCAGGATGGGGGGAAATTCCCCTGCATGGACAAAGGGATCAAAGCAGAAAAGGGGTATAAGAGAAGGACCCCTGAACCAAAGATTTAGATCACTTCTGACAAGGAAACCTGAACCAAGGACAAGAAGCCTGCTGATCCAAGGACTTGCCTACCCCTTCTGCCAGTGTGCTGTTTGTTGGGGGAATCCTGCACTTACTTCTTTATTTTTGCCAAGCAACCAGGAGAGAGGAACTGAGTGTGTACTCTCAAGCTTGCCCTGACTAGAAAAGGTGTGTCCCTATTTGTCGGAACTGTATACTTCGGCCAACTAGAGACAGCCGCTTCTAACAACCCCTTATACCAATTACCAAAGATGAGTCAGTCGGCAGTGTAGAAGGTCCAATCGTTTATTATGACAAACAAACTCTGCCAGAGGAGCTCCTTGCGACCTAAACCCACGAGGTCCGCCATGAAGACTGCTGGCACATTATCAGCAACACACATATATACTGTTACAATTCGAAAACCATTACCTAGGATGGAAAAATACAAGCTGGTACAGGTTGGTGCAAGAGGAAAGACCATATATGGAACACAATCCCTCCTCAGTATAGTTCTGCTCATTATAGCAAGGTTGAGAGGGTGACTCCCTTCTGCTAACTTCGGTGGAGCCCGTACAGCGTTCCCCATGAATGTGCTTGCCTACGCTACCCCCACCTATAACCTTGACAGGCCTAACATGCAGAAGCAGCCGATTGCTACAGTTGTACTAATTCACAGGAGAACATGTCTTCGCAGAGTCGAAGAGGGTTTGTGTCAGTGCTGGAGGCAGACAAGGCCACAAAATGGCGCTGGTCTGGCCAAGTAATATCTGCGTGTTAATAGACAAACCGCGTTATGGGAATGTACGGTCATATTTAAGCAATTATATGCGCATAAACTATTATTGGATAACTATATTAGTAAGACAGCTACACCACGCTAATTACCAAAGGACAGTTATACGTTTAACTGGGCCTAGATCAAATTCTGGTTCCTCAAACCCTCCTTTTAGCGTGATGTAGCTAGCTAAATGGGAAATACTAATCCTCGAAGATATCCTCACCTATGGCCATGAGTTCACTAATCTCCTGTTGGAGCATCTGAGTTTTAGAGGGCATGGACGATGGGGTGAGCATAGTTGTCACCCTTGTCGCACAGTACGAACAGCATGCCGGCCCACATTGCATGTAAAGGCAGCAAGTGAAAAGGACACCGGCCGCTCCAGCAACTATCATCAAGATCTTCCAACCCCAGGTTGACAGGAGCCCCCAGAACCAACTAGAGAGTGACCAAGACCCATTTTCGGTATGTATTTCGGCCGCAATGCGGTGTAATTGTTGAATGGCCAGGTGGACTGTGGGGGCGGAGTCAGGGATATACACACAACAAGAGCTGCCGATCACTCGACAGGCTCCTCCCCGATCAGCCAAGATAACGTCAAGAACCATCCGGTTCTGGAGCGAAACAAGTCTTGTAGCCTGAAGCTCTACTGTGATATTGGTCATGATATCCGCAGTGATATTGATGACATTCTCCTCTTTTCGGGACAACCGCCTTATCTCCCTACTGTTAAAGAGCGGTCCCCAGAACGGGACCAATCCCTTCGTGAAGTCGGTGAACTGTTGCAGAGATGTGTCAGTCTGATCTACTTCGGTCATATCGAGATGTCTACGTTGTCTATGGGAAACTGGCGTTGCACCCTGTAGTTTATGCATTCTGTGGTAATCAGACGGGGCTCTATAAACTGGGGGCTACAGGAAAGAGAGATAGCACTGCCCTGCCCATCCCCTTGGTAACCAAGTATAAGCGTTTTCTCCGCAAACAAAATACACATTCGGGGGTGTCAGCAATGGGGGGCTACTAAAGATCTTCATTCTGTAGGTGTAGTTACAAATACTATTCCAACCTGGACATGTCCCATACCCTGCACACAAAAATCAGAGGAGGTATTCAAAATAAGAACAGGCATAGTACGTTCACTGGTAACATTTCTGTCAACAAAATGCTGAAAGTACTGGGAATGGTTGAAATTAGCAAAGTCGTACAATTCGTCCTTTAACCAAGTGTTGTTCTCATTAGTAGTGTACAGATTCATGCAGGCCCCTGGATCTAGAGATCCCTCACCCCCATTGCCAGTTGGGTCAAATCCTTGGTGAGTTTCTATGTATGCTAGGATCATGTCGTAGTCCTTTTCAGTGTACTGCTTAGGATGTTCAATTGTACATGGCAGAAAACATTTGAAACCAGGCCTCACAACTACCCAAATAGGACAAGGGCAGAGAAAGTAATACATCGTGCTTATGCATGACTGATGGCAAAAGGCCACAAACTCAACAATCAGTCATGTTGGTGGTACTATGGGTTTGATGGAGCATTTCTACAAACACATTCTTTGCATAAGTCTGGCGGTGTCTCTCTTTGTGCGGTGCTAGGGTAAACATCGAATGCTCAGGTGGGGCAACAGTTGAAGGGATCATAGCTTGCATAGGGTACATATACTCTAAATACTCGAAAATACCCATAAGGATGGCTAATATAACAGTTATTACCAATACAAATGCTATCTTTACACGCATGGTCCAAGTGGAAAACATTGGCTCATAGAATGGCAAATAGCGTGGGGCAATAGGACGCTCTTCTTCCAATATAATGCGACCAAAAGGGTACATTCCTAACTATAAGTCCAAACCTAAACTCGGGCACAGCAGCCAGAGGGTTCTTCTCCCTGTGTCCGTCAGAGTCTCACAGGCAGACTCCTATCGTTCATCTCAGAAAAAACAAGAAATAGCCGCTCGATGGAGTCAGACGTACAACCTGGCCTTTCTTCAGATGCAAGTTTTTCTTTCTGAACAGAGCACCACAACAACGTTCCAGCTCTCAACGGGTTCAGTCCAGTGTCTCGCTCAGTACCTCAGACTTAGGGATCTAGCAAACCCTTTCTACTCAAGTCTTTCCTTATCTCCTAACAGTACTGTCTGAGGCACCACAATGTTTTCGTGGCAGCAGGTTGTATCGCTCATGACCCGGTGTTTCCTGATCAGCAAACAACAAAGAAGATGCTCCTTCCGCATGGGAGCCGGTCCTCGGTGGGAGATCAACAACTGGATTGGGGCCACTTACACCTTCCAGGGAGACTGGTTTGCTTGGTCTCGTTACTCCTTCTTTTTGCCTTGGCTCTATCTCACAGACGTCGGAAAAAGGAACAAATGCAGTGGCTCTCTCTGTTTCCTGGGTCAAAATTCCACCGGCTTGTAGCTGATTAAAAGGAAGCGGAAGTGGTAGTTTCTTCAGGTGGGACACACGCACCCAGTGCTTTCGCCCGCCCACCTTCACTGCCGTCCGTGTCGCGAGTAAGAACTGGTATGGCTCAGACCATCTCGGAGCCAAGCTGGTGTCCCGCTCGTACTTCTTGATGAGAACCCACTGGCCGGGCTCCTATCGGTGTCCGGGGCCCTCTGGCGGAGGCTGCAGTACAGCTGCTACCTGCTGATGAATAGAACGAAGGTCTTTAGTCAATGTGTACAGGTAATCAATTAACATAGGGTATTCAATATCAGAAAAAGATTGTGGTCTGGGTACCCCCCATATGTTAGCTGGTCGCCCAAAAATGATCTCATAGGGGGAAAGGCCAGAACGGGAATGGGGAGTAACTCTCAGTGACATAAGAGGCAGGGGTAGGGTATCGGGCCACTTCAGACAAGTGCTTTCTTGGATTTTTGCCATTTTCAGCTTTAATATGCCATTGTATTTCTCTACCAACCCTGCCGACTGGGGTGTCTAGCTGCGTGGAATTTCTGTGGTATCTGTAGGCCATTACAAATGTGATTAACCAGGGCCCCATGGAAATGTCCCCCATTGTCCGTCCAGATCAAACGGGGCAGCCCAAATCGAGGTATAAACTCTTTGATAAGGGCCTTTGCTGTGGCTAAGGCTGTATTCTCTTTAGTCGGATAGGCCTCAACCCATTTGCTGAAGGCACAGACCACCACTAATACATATTTCAAGTTGTTGACACGCTCCATGTGGATATAATCCATTTGAAGTACTTCAAACGGTAGTGTTGGGGGTGCAAAACGTCCACTCAGAACATTCTCTGCTTTTCCTGGGTTATGTTGCAGACAAATCATACAGTATTGGACTAAACGGACAGCCGTTCTTTGTATATTAGGATTATTCCATACTGGGTCTAACAAGGCGCATATTCCTTTGGCCCCCACATGAGCTGGGTCGTGGGCCATAGTCACAACAGCCTGTACCAGAGCATTCGGCAGTAGCCATCTTTGCTTTTCCGTTAAATCAACCCAACAATCTTTTTCATCCAATCTCCCCACTTCCTGTTCCCACCGCTCCAATTCAGCCGGGGTGGCTTCTTTTTTTAATTCTTTCACACTCTCTATGGTGTTGTCAAACAAATTAGGGGGCATATTACCAAGCAATAGCGATAATTATCGCTATTGCTTGGTTAGAGACAAAAAATTACCGCTGAGCTGCGGCGATTTTTATCGCAAATAAACCTTGGTATTACCAAGGTTTATCGCAAATGCGATAAAAATCGCCGCAATGCATGAATATCTCTGGAAAGTCAGCGATATTCATGCATTACCGAGCTAATGCTCTTAGCCATGTTATCCACCTCCCATTGGGTAACATGGCTAAGAACTGCTCAGGGCAGGTGTTAGCTTTTGGAGATATTCGCGCTTAGCGCGAATATCTCCAAAAGTTGGTAATAGGAGTTAGCGATGTTAGCGACTGTTTCCAGTCGCTAACATCTTGGCACGCCCACTTTGCATGTCATTAGTGATAAATATCACTGACATGCAAAGTGGGGCCGAAGATGGTCGCTATCTCCTACTAGCTGTTGCTAACGGGTGTTGGCGACAGCTAGGTAATAGGGAGATAATTTTATCTCCGCTTTCTTGGCTTTTAAAGCCAAAAAAGCAGAGACAAACCCCCTTGATAATATGCCCCTAGATTCCTCCACCCATCTTGCAGAAGATGTAACAAACATAGTAGACATCATGGACTGAGCTGTCTGTTTAGCAGTCTGATCAGCAATGCATAAGCGTTCCCTTTGCCCACCTCATCCACTACTGCCTTGTGTGCGCTACATTTTATGATGGCTAATTTCTTGGGCAGAGTCAGGGCATCTAACAATCGCAACACTAGTGGACCATTTTGTATTTTCTGGCCATGAGAGGTGAGGAAACCCCGTTCCCTCAACAGCCGCCCAAAACGGTGGGCCATACCAAAGGCGTATTGGCTGTCTGTGTAGATGTTGACCTCTAGCCCTTCACTTAGTTCACAAGCCCGTAGTAACGCCACCAGTTCAGCAGCCTGGGCTGACTGATAGGGAACCCGAGAAGTCTCAACTACTGTTTTCAACGTGGGGATTGCATATGCAGCTGTTGTTGTGCCATCTGCTAGTTTGAAACAAGACCCATCCACATATAATTCCCCTTGGGGGTCAGATAGAGGAATGTCTGTGAGGTCAACTCTACCCTTCGTTTCTTCTTCCATTCGAAATATGCAATCATGCACATCATTTACATTTTCATTCGAAGGGAGTGGTAGCAACGTGGCCGGATTTAAAGTGGCAGAACGCATAATCGTAATATGTGGGGCAAAGAGCGTAAATTCATATCCAGTGAGGCGTGCACTCGTAAGATGCTGTGTCTTAGTTCTGTTTAACAATACATCCACAGCATGCGGCACCATCACCGTTAGACTAGAATTTAAAACGAGTCCTTCTGACTGTCAGATGGCCACCACGACAGCTGCCGTGGCCCTCAGACAGCTTGGAAGCGCTCTGGCCACCTTATCCAAAGTGGCCGATAAGTAAGCGCAAGGCCTCTGTTTGCCACCGAATTCTTGATCAACATAGAGAGTGAACAACCGTCGACCTCTTGCACATATAGTACAAAGGGTTTACGGTAATCAGGAGTACCCAAGACGGGTGCAGAACAAAGAGCAGATTTCAGAGAAGAAAAAGAATGCTGACATTCATCGGTCCAGGGGAGGGGTTAATGCACATCTTTAGTCGTTAGGTGTAACAAAGGTTTAGCAAGAAGAGAAAAATTAGGTATCCATTGGCGACAGTAAGAGGTTATGCCAAGAAAAGCACGAACATCCCGTTGGGTGCAAGGAACAGTCATGTTAGAGATAGTATTAACACATTCAGGAGTCAATCGCCTACCCTCCTTCGACAGTAGATGACCTAAGTAGGTCACCTCCTGTCGACAGTATTGAAACTTAGACAAGGACACCTTATTACCCTTCGCTGCCAAGTGGTGCAATAATTTAACTGTAGCCTCCTTACATCCGTCTTCCCTGTCGGACGCTATCAACAAGTCGTCCACATACTGTAAAAGCACGTTACCACCAGGTAGGACTAGGTCATCCAACAGAGTCTTAAGGGCTTGACTATAAATGCTCGGACTCTCTGTATAGCCTTGGGGAGCACGACAAAATCTAAAGCTTCCCCCAGATAATGAGAATCCGAAGATCTGCCTGCTATCAGGGTGAATATGGATGCTGAAGAAGGCGTTCTTGAGGTCGATGACAGAGAAGTACTGGGCAGTGGGCGGAATCATAGTAAGGATGGTAGTGATGTCAGTCACCACAGGGTACTGTGGTACTACAATCTTGTTAACCTCGCGCAAATCGATCACAAAACGATATGCATCACCCGTCCCCTGCGATCCCGATTCAGGTAATTTCTTCAAGATCGAAAGAATCGGGCTGTTGCACACGTTCGCAGCTGTCTCTTCAACTACCCCTTTATCAATTAAATCCTGTATGATAGAAAGCAAGGCTCGCTCTCCTGCTGGCGCAATTTTATACTGCGGTATACGGGGTAATTTAGCTCCTTGTTTCAGGGTACTATGGACGGGAGGGATGTCCAACTTTCCGACATCCGCATCCCCTGTAGCCCATAATGAGACAGGGATATCATTGAATTCAGGCGCGAGGGGCTCATTTTTAGAAAAACATAGTTTCACGCCATCTGCATAGGGTTGTATAGTTAAATAAACACCATCTTGGGAGCAATACATTTTAGCATTTAACCTTTTCAACGTGTCCAAGCCTAATAAGTTCTCACCACAATGTGAAGTCAACAAGAAAGGGGTATCAATGGTAACGGGCCCAATCGTGAAGGGAAGAGGTTTAGAGATGGGACTTACCACTGGGACTCCTGAAATTCACACTGATACATTATTTTGCCCGGACAGAGCCGCCCCTGGAACCAATGATCGAGCAACTGAACTATTCATTGCTCCTGTGTCAATTAAAAAATTCTCAGAAGTCCCCAACAACCCTCCCTTCACATAGGGTCCTTGCTGATTAACTGGGATCGACACCTGGCCCCTACTCTGTCCCTGGCTGTCCTATGGGTGGTCATACCCACCGTGCTCACCAAAAGCGTAGTCTTCGTTATAATACTGTATTCCCTGGGCGTTATCGAAATGGTTTTGTTTAGACCCACCTGGAGCCACCTCCTCCCTGTGCATATCGCTCCGATCCGGACCGCTTCGTCCTCGGCCTCGTCTCCTCACCGCTCCACTCTGGGCCAGCAGTAACGGACACTGAGCTTTCCAGTGTCCTTCCTGTTTACAATACGCGCATTGATTTATTCCTAGTGACTAGCCCGCTCCTGCGCCTGTGCCTCGGCCCGTGCCTCGGCCTGTCCCCTCTCCTCTGGATACTGGCCTTTTTACTCCTCTCCCTCCTTGTCCCCTAACGACTTGCTGTAACAATACTCGAGTCTTGAGATCCTTTGCCTTCTTTTCAACCTTGTCCTTACTTTCCTTTTCCCTGTGCTCATAGTACTGGGCCATACTCAGTATCACAGAAGGGGTAGACGTGGTCAAAGTACTCTCGGCTGCCTGTAATCGAGCAGAAGCTTCAGGAACCAAATTAGTTACGAACCTGTTTACAAACAATCGTACCCCACCTTCGGTTGCTAAATCTTGTCCACTGAAATCAATGAAGACCCCTTCGAACCGGATGAAGAAGTCGGAAATGCTCTCGTCTTTCTTTTGTCGGCAGGCGGTCAATTTATCCCAGTCAACCTATCGAGGGGGGATCAATGTGTGCATATAGGCAATAATTTTTGCTGGTAAAGTTAATATTCCGTTTCTAGGCTTGTCCCCGGGTTTTCGATCCCGGTCCCACCCCTTCAATTCATCCCACGTTCCCCCTAGTTCAACAGAGTGATCAGTGTCATGCACCTGTCGCCATATATCAACCGGCACCAGCAGCCCGAAGAATAGTTCTATGTCTGCTAAGGTCAATACTGCCTAGGCCGCTGCTTCCGTCAGTTCTTTGTAATAGGCCGTGGGATTTTTCCGGGGATCGGGTAATTGCGATTTCAAGGCAAGAACCTCGCTCCTCTTCTAGGGGGTATACACCCATTGTTCTTGAAAACAGGCGTCTACCCCAGCTCATATAACTTGATTAGTATTATCACGTAGCTCAAGAATCTCAGGATGAAAAATAGGATGTACCTCCCTCATGGGGTGCTGAGATGTCCAATTGGGAATTTTAGTAAATATTCTGCCTCAATACTTTACCAATGTTTCTACATTTGTATACACCTCTGTAGGATCCATGTTGAGTCCAATCTCGAATATTATATAGTATCTGGGGAGCCATCCCATCCTGGAAGCACACTTCCCAGGCTTCAATCAAATAACAAGACATCTGATATAGGGCATGCTGTTGCATAACCGGTTCGAGATCTTTTATAGTGCTCCATAAATCAGCTACTGTATAGATATTATCTCGCATCCATCTGGCTGCCTGATCTACCACTGCTTCTTTTTCTCCATGTTCAACTGAGGCCCTAGTAAATAGCCGTCTTGCCTGTATACCCCCATCTCCTTTTGATGACAGAGGCACCCCAGCTCCTGGGGTCATGCTAGCCGACTGGGAGGTCCAAATGGGACTTGGGGCTGCAAATACTATCTGAGACGTGGTCAGGGGTGATTGTGCATCCGGGATAAGAGTGGCCGTGACTCTCGATGAGGTAGGAGTGGTACGGTTGGTACCTAGAGGAACGAGAGACACTTCTACCTCTGGTGCGGAGGCCGGGGGAGCTGTGCCCGGTTGCAGAGGCAGAGCAGAATACACCCGCTGGGGCGCATACGGGGGTGGTGGTCGTACATCCAATAAGTCCTCTATTTCGTCTTCTCCCTCATTCCGGGTCACATAACTTCCATCCACCTGTAACCTAAACTATCTATCTGCATATTCGATGTTTCGTTCGGTTCTATTTTTGTCATGCGCAATGGCTTTCTGGGTTACAGTTTGCCCTTGCTGTATTTTCATTAATTTCTCAGACCGGATGCGTCTCCGTTTTGCCACTTTCTGCCATTTATTAAGGGTGTCAAACATGGACTGCCTGCTACGTTTGGCGAACAGGCGTTCCTGTAAATACTGGATCTTTTTCTCATCGAAAGACCCCGTTTTTGGCCACTGGAGTTCTAAATTCTTTTTGGTGTATTTGTGCCATAACATATTAAATAAGAGGGGTCCAATTCCATGCTTACAATACATATCATCAGTGGCGTCACTAGGGGATGCGGGGGGTGCGGACCACACCGGGTGATACCGTCACATGGGGTGACACCGTCAGTTCCCGCCCACACTTTCGAAGCTGGTTACATTACCTGTTTCCCATGTCCGAGAGGGGGGCACTTGGCGGCAACAAATTATACAGCCTTGCCTGAATCTGCGCTGCAGAATTTCGTGTGGCTCGGTGAAAAGTTTGAAACATTTACAGTGTGTTGTTTGTTATTCGCCACTAAAACCCGACAGGACCTCGGCTAAGCAGGAGTGGCGCGCCCATAGCTGCCAAGGTTTCAGAATGGATTGCCATGTGTGACATTTTCATAATTTCTGTGTAAACATGAGTGACAATTTAAAGACTGGGGGGCATATTATCAAGGGGGTTTATCTCCGCTTTTATGGCTTTAAAAGCCAAGAAAGCGGAGATAAAATTATCTCCCTATTACCAAGCTGTCGCTAACACCAGTTAGTGACAGCTAATAGGAGATAGCGACCATCTTGGGCCCCGCTTTGCATGTCAGTGATATTTATCACTAATGACATGCAAAGTGGGCGTGCCAAGATGTTAGCGACTGGAAACAGTCGCTAACATCGCTATCTCCTATTACCAACTTTTGGAGATATTCGCGCTAAGCGCGAATATCTCCAAAAGCTAACACCTGCCCTGAGCAGTTCTTCACCATGTTATCCAATGGGAGGTGGATAACATGGCTAAGAGCATTTGCTCGATAATGCATGAATATCGCTGACTTTTCAGCGATATTCATGCATTGCGGCCGTTTTTTATCGCATTTGCGATAAACCTTGCTAATAGCAAGGTTTATCTGCGATAAAAATCGCCGAAGTGCGGCGATAATTTTTGTCTCTAAACAAGTTAGAGACAAAAATTATCGCTAGTTGTTGGTAATATGCCCCTATGAGTGACACTTTCTCATTAGCAAAATTAAGCAATGAAGACGAGGGAAATAGATTAATATCAGAAATTACATCAAGGAACTCTTACAAGTTTAAACACCAGAAATGTAACGGCACTAACCTGCACTTGTGTGTCGAGGTCAGGAGGTCGAAAACAGGTGTTGGCCTTTCTGTAATTTAACTCTGCCAGCACGGAATGCAGCAGCAATTCCTGGGGGCCCCGGCAACGGGCAGGACATTGAAATAATTAAATACATTGTGCCATCACCTGCGCCTACGTGATTCTCCTCACGCAGCATCACGAAAGTCAGTGAGACTTTGTTGAAGTAAGACCCGATCTGTGATAGCCCACGAGCCACTGGCTTTATTATTGTATGGAAGTAGCAAAAACGTTTAGTGTGATTATTTACACGGTCATCCTCTTGTTTCTACTGCGGTAGAAGGTGAAGCTGCCAAAAGGTCGCTGTGGTTGGCACCAGTTCCTTGCCGGAAAGTAGCAAAAGTCAGGGAAGATGCCACTCCCAGATAAGCAGTGTTACGGACGGCCGGCAGGCCACGTCACTAGGGCAGTCACAGACTGAGGCAGCCGACTAGGTGAGGTCTCAGCTGCTAATGCAGTCTGAGACCACTGTAACACAGTTGATATGTGCAGCGGAGTGCATTGCTGCTTGCAGACAGTAAAGCGTGCCTTCTTAAGTTCTTTCCAACAAAGCAAGCCGTCCTTACCTCCAGCCTCCTCAGGAGGAGTGGCGCTCTTCTTTAATTATCCTGATTCACCCTCTGCAATGACACTCTCCGGTACATTGGCAGCTGCTGGAGGTGGCTATGCGAGGGTTCACCAGGGAGACAGGGAGTGGGTTCAAGTGCCTGGCTCCACGGAAAGGGACTTATGTGTGACACAGTGCAGCAGGCGGTGTTGCTGGTACGGGGGCCAACCGTCTGTAGCTGAGTGTGAGCATGCCTGCCAGCACTGCCTTCATTCACAGTGGGATCCCCATAGCCTGTGGGAGCAGAGAGCGTGTGGTGGACACCACGGTTGGTGAGCTGCCAGCTGCTGACTTGAGCTGCTTTCTATCAGTGACGTAGACACAACAGAAATGCGTAACAATGCATTACAGTGCGGTAATGGGGAGTACCACACTGAATGCATTGGTATCACGCCTGATGCGTGATACTTGGCAGTACTGCGCGCCTCCTGAGTAAAACTGAGAGTTCAGGGCTGGCAAGAGGATCCACGTCATGTGATCCCGCCTGTCACTCCAGGCATGTGAGCCCCATTGCTTTAAATGCAGCGTTTTTAGACACACGCCTTTATTGGTAACTACGATGTCTATAATGCAAGGCGCTGCACAGGGAAGGGACATCCAGGAATGGCTTAGTATGTTACGATTGGCAATTAAACACAGTGTATTCACCTTTAGAGACGTGCAACTGAAAAGGCGACAAACGATGCACGACAGACATCACATTTTGCATTGAAGAAGAAATACGTCGTCTGAACACGAGCAAGCGCACGCATGACAATGTGCACTGCCATTTGTCACTAACACAGCCCTCAATCACATTCACTTACACACATTGGTCAGATCAATTTAGTTGCATTCAAGAGAAAAGAACAACCTTTTTTTAAATTTTACCTTACGCCAAATATTTTGTGTTGTCTTCCTGCTCTCCTTCTATTAATTTTATAACAGCAGCAAGTGTTCTTACGATGAACTTAAAACCAAGGGAACCATTACTCTATAACTTCTGGCGTGTAACCACAGCCTCTCCCCATTGTGTGATCTTGGGCAAATACAGTTACCTGTCTCAGACAGTCATGAGGGGGTGACACCATGAGTTACCCGCACTGGGTGACACCAACCCTAGTGACGCCTCTGCATATCATGGCTAGGAGTTACCTCTGGAGGAGTGGCCTGACTTTCATCTAACCTGGTACCTCCCTTGCTAAAACAGCCGCAGCATAACTTACTGAAGCACAGCATTGTTCGGTCTCTAAACCGTTAGCTGAAAAGGAAAAAGGTATTAGAGATTGCAAAATTATTGTTTACAGTGCTCTCATACACATGGCCATGTTCTAAATTCAAATTCACTCATACAATCACACACTCATGACATATTCATAGTTCCATATTACATAAAACAATACCATAAACTTCGTATTTCAAACAAGAGGTGGAGCCCGTCGACTCTCACCTATGGAGAACTCTTCCCAAAATCTCAAAAAGTCCAAAGAAAAGAAGCATCCGGTTCAAATCTCCAGTTATTCCCAAATTCAAAACAGGAGCATCTGCCCGTGCAGTCTCACCACTGCCCCGTCAGACCCCCTTATGCGATTTTCTCCGTGACTAAAAAGTCACCAAATTCCACCAGAAGATATCTAACATGATTTATTTATTTATTTATTGAAGTTTTGTATAGCGCGAGCTGGACCCGGAGGTATCAGAGCGCTTCACAGCAAATACAGATAAAACAACAACAAGCAGGAATAGAGTCTGTGCAGCAGTAACTTGAGCGGAATAAGGGATGGTGATCTGGCGAGAATCAATTGTTCTGGGTTCTGATAGAAAGCCGACTACCATTGTCACGTATGAGGTTCTTCTTAGGCACCAGAGTGTTCAAGGAAGAAGGCTTTGAGTAGCGATTTGAATTTCGGGAAGGAGGCAGTCATTCTGATATGTGGGGGGATGGAGTTCCAGATCCTGGGGGCATTCCCTGCAAAGGATTTATTTGAGGTTTTTCGTTTCTGTGATTTCAGAGGGATGAGTAAAAGTGTGTTGGAGCTTCTGAGGTTCCTGGACTGACCCGCCCTTTTGAGTTTAGAAGCCAGGTATTCCGGTTTGCCTGTATGCAGGGCTTTATGAGTGAGGCAAGCTGTGAGGAAGTTGGCTCTTTGGACAATCGGGAGCCATTTCAGTTCTTTGAGTGCTGGGGAGATGTGGTCAAATTTCTTTGTTCCTGTGACCATTCTTGCTGCTGCGTTGAGGGTGGAGGTGAGCGGTTCCAGGTGCGCCTTGGCAGTTCCCGTCAACACTGCGATGCCATAGTCTATTCTGGAAAGCACAAGTGCCTGGGTGGCCTGTTTCAGGTCTTTGGGGGGGAGGAAGGGTTTAATTTTGTATAGAAGTTTCAGGTTCAGGAATGCGCTTTTGGCGGTTTTAGAGATGTGTTTGTTCATGTCCCGTTTGGAGTCGAGGGTGATTCCTAAGGATTTTGCGGAGTTTGTTGGTGTCAGAGAGACATTGAGAGCATTTAAGGCTTTGATCCATTCCACTATTTGTGGGTTTTCATCTTTGTTCGATATTAGGAGAACTTCTGTTTTTTCTTCATTCAGTTTGAGGTGGTTGGCTGTGAGCCACTGTTGGACCTCCATGAGTGTCGCATTTAGTCTGTGAATGTCTGCTATCGAGGTGGTTTTCAAATATAGTTGAGTGTCATCTGCGTAGAGGTGGAATGGGATGTTGGAGTTCCTTAGAAGTGAGGTGAGGGGTTCCATGTAGATGTTGAAGAGTTGTGGAGAGAGTACTGACCCTTGGGGGACTCCTCTGCTGACGGGGAGGGGGTCGGATTCGAAGCTGTTGATCTTTATTTTTTGGGTGCGGTTGTTAAGAAAAGAGGGGAACCATTTTAAGACTGTCTTTTCGATGCCCGCTCTCTCTCGGAGGGCATTAAGTAGGAGGGAATGATCCACAGTGTCGAACGCAGCCGAGAGGTCAAGGAGGATGAGAAGGCTGCATTGGTTGGAGTCGAGTGACATGTGCAGATCATCTAGGACATTTAGGATTGCGGTTTCGGTGCTGCAGCCCTTCCTGAACCCTGATTGGTGCGGGTCCAATAGATTGGAAGTCTCCAGATGTTGGGTTAATTGTGCAAGCACGCATCTTTCAAGAATTTTGGCTAGGAACGGAAGGTTTGAGACCGGGCGGAAGTTGTTCAGGTCAGTGAGATCAAGGCCAGGTTTCTTTAGAAGAGGAGTGACTTGCCCTAGTTTGAGGCAGTCGGGGATGAATCCCTCTTTCAAGGAGCTGTTGATGATCTTGGCCCATATAGGGGCTAGAGTGAGTTTCATATCCTTTGTCAGTCTCGAGGGCAGTTGATCGAGGGAATGAGATGAGGGTTTAGCGGCAGCGATAAGATTGCTTATCAATTCTTCCTTAATCGGCTGGAAGGAAGACCAACGGATAGATGGGGTTACTGGGGGGTTGAGGTTAGGTGTAGGATTCGTGTTGAATGAGCGATCAATTTTGGCGATTTTTTCATTGAAGAAACTAGCAAAGTTTTCGCACAGGCTCTTGGATGCTACTATGTTGGCTGCCTTAGGGATGGAAGTTTGATTCCTGATGATGTCAAAGAATTCTTTGGGGCGGTTTTTGGCGTTATCTAGGGCGGAGCAGAAGAAAGATGACTTTTTGCTTTTGATGTGGGCATAATAGTTTTTGCGAGCTGTCTTGAGTTGGTCCCGATGGAGGGCAGTAGGGTTAGTCCTCCAGGTTCTTTCCAAGGATCTTAGATGTCTTCTTTCCTCATTAATGTCAGTCGAGAACCAAGACCTGGAGGGGACGCTTCTGGGTTTTTTTAGTTTCAGAGGTGCCAGCTGATCCAGGGCGAGCTCAAGGTTGGAATGGTAGAGTGAGGTGAGATCTGAGGTTGAGAGGGACTCCTTCGTGTTCGGGAGGAGTGAGCTGAGACCTTCTTCTAGCTTGTCTCGGGGGATTCTGGAAGTGTTCCTGACCCACTTAGGGGGGGGTGGGAGGGATAGGGCCGGCTGAGTAATATGAAAGAGAATGATGTGGTGGTCTGACCAGTCCACCGGGATGATGTGATCAATCGAGATTGCATTTTTGTTCGCAATGATGGCATCCAGGGTCGCTCCTCTGTAGTGCGTTTCCTCTGAGCAGTGTTGGATCAGGTCGTTGGCTTGCAGAAGGGAGTTGAGAGATTGAATCAGCGGGTTATTGGATTCATTCCATCTGAGGTTGAGGTCACCTAGAATTAGATTGTCGTCGCTGTTAAGAGTTGATTGGGTGATGAGATCTGACAGTTGAGTTCTAAATTCGTTGGAGTTGCCTGGGGGATGGTATAGGAGATGGCATTGACGTGCGCTCTGACATTGAGATTTGATGTTGACCGACAGGCCTTCAAAGGAACTGTACAGGCCGGAGGGAGCTTCGGAGATGGAGAGATCATTTTTGTGGATAATTGCTATGCCCCCACCTTTGTGCAGGGGTCTGTCTTTACGGATGATTGAGAAACCGGGAGGGACCAGCATGTCCAGAATGGGGAGAGATAGGGTGTTTAGCCATGTTTCCGTGATGAAAGCTACATCCAGGTCATGGGAGAGGATGACTTCGGCTATTTCCGTTGCATGTTTGACTGCGGACCGGCTGTTGATAAGCATACAGTTCATGGGGGGTACTTCTTTCGCTTTTATCTTGTCGGCTTTGGCTCTGGGTATGGAGGAAAGAAACGGTGGAGGTCTTGTGGCTCTGCTGCGGGGGGGGGGGTTTCTACCTACTCCGGTGATGACTTGTATCGAAGAGGTGAGAGTCGAGTTCGTGTGTGGAGCCTGGGCTGACTGGTTCGAGGGGAGTTCGTACGAGGCGACGAGTGCGCTCACTTCCTGGGGAGAGGGGGAGTTGGTGGTTCTTCTGGGAATGATTGTTCGTGGTTCCGACAGGCCCCTAGTGCGAGGATGCAGGGAACCAGGGTGTGGGTGGACCTGGATGGTGTTGGGATAGTCATTCCTGGGGGGGGAGGAGGGATGTGGGGTGGAGGGGACGGAGGGGAGGGCATCTGGAGATTCCCTAAGGCAGATAGGGTTTCTTTCAGGCCTAGGATCAGGGTCGCGATCTGCGCCTCAATAAGGTTGAGGCGATGCGCCATCTCGGGTGAGGGGGATAGGAGGAGAGGATCTCTGTAGGGGGGAGGATCTCTGCGGGGAAGGGGCTGGGTGCTAGTAGTGGTTTGGGAACTGGGGTGAGGGGGTGTGATTTCTTTGGGGATGAGTGGGGGGATGAATACTTGAAGTTAGGGAGTGATGGGGAGGACGGGGGAGGGGGAAAGGGGGAGCTGGGGAGTGGGAGGATGCAGGTTTGGTAGAGTGGGAGAGCAAGGAAGGTTGGGGAGACTGGGGTGGATCTCTAAGGGCGGCGGGTTGGTAGCTAGGGGTGTTTTGGGAGCTGGGGAGAGGGGGGTTGGGGGTCCTTTGGGGATGAGAGGATGGCTGGATAGTGAGAGGTTGGGAGTGTGGGGTGGAGGACGGAGGTTGGGAAATAGGGGGAGCTGGGGTTGATGGTGACGTCTGATTGGTGGGGTGACTAAGTAGAGTAGTGAGGGGCTGTCAGGGTGGCAGGAGCATGCTCTGTGGACCGGGAGTTAGTGCGGAGCTAGTAGGTGGGGAGGGGGTGATTTTGTGGGGGTAATGGATAGTGGCCATCTTGAGGGTGGGGAAGAGAGAGTCGAAGAACTCTAGGTTCTCGTCTTTCGCCTGAATTAGAATGGTGCCAGTCTCATAGATGGTGATGGAGATGTCTCCGGTCAGAGATTGTTGGATCAGAGGGGTGATGGTTAGTTTGCGATTACGTTCGGTGAAGGTGGTTTTGGAGACGGGGAGGGATGAGTAGAAGGTGGTTGCCCAGACGTCAGGTCTGTTGGTGTGGAAAATGAGGTCCATTTTCCTCTGTCCTCTGGTTGTGCAGTGGTAAGTGTCAACAACTAGCGTTTCGGGGTGAAGTCTAATTATATTCTTTTTGAAGCGTTTTTTTGCTTTGAAGGAGAGGTTGCGTGGGAACGTTATAGCGAAGGTGTTCTGCCCTTGGGGAGAGAAGTGATTAGAGGAAGGGCAGAGATGCGTGTCTGGTTGTGCGGTCGGTGGCATCTTAGCTGGGCTGAGGGGGAGGCGAAACCTCCGGGGTAGGAGATGGGTAGGATCGGTGTAGAGGTAGAAGCGTGGTAGAGGTAGCGGGGATGCGCGGGGGGAATAGTGTAACGTGGATGGTTGCGCGGGATGTGGTTGGAGTAGACGAGGGGGGCAGGGGAGGGCTGTCCAGTGGAGTAGGGGGTTGGCGCCGCGATCCTGGGGATATTAGGAGTCAAAGAACGGTGGTCAGCATGCCCTGGGGCGAGCTGTGTCATAGGAAGACGGGCGTGTTGTTGAAACATGAAACAAGACGAATCACTCACCTGGTGCACTCAGGTCCGATTGGGCGTTCTCTACTGCCAACTCCTATGGACCAAGGTTGTCCGTTCCTGGGTTACACCCAAAGGACTCCGGCGTGGGGCCACTAGCAGCGGGGGCTCTCTCGATCGGGAGAGCGGAGCGGACCCCAATTCTTCGGTCATTCCTTTCCCCCCGATCAAGATCACCCTCTTCAAAAGTCTCGTGTTTCTGATTACAGAGGGATGACCCCAACGCGGAGTCCCGGCGGAGTCGCCAACTGAAGTACCGAAAATATTATCACCACCTAACTTATATCATACTTACAGATAACCCCTTATACCAATTACCAAAGATGAGTCAGTCGGCAGTGTAGAAGGTCCAATCGTTTATTATGACAAACAAATTCTGCCAGAGGAGCTCCTTGCGACCTAACCCCACGAGGTCCGCCAAGAAGACTGCTGGCACATTATTACAATTCGAAAACCGTTACCTAGGATGAAAAAATAAAAGCTGGTACAGGTTGGTGCAAGAGGAAAGACCATATATGGAACACAATCCCTCCTCAGTATAGTTCTGCTCATTATAGCAAGGTCGAGAGGGTGACTCCCTTCTGCTAACTTCGGTAGAGCCCGTACAGCGTTCCCCGGGAATGTGCTTGCCTACGCTACCCCCACCTATAACCTTGACAGGCCTAACGTGCAGAAGCAGCCGATTGGTACAGTTGTACTAATTCACAGGGGAACATGTCTTCGCAGAGTCGAAGAGGGTTTGTGTCAGTGCTGGAGGCAGACTAGGCCACAAAATGGCGCTGGTCTGGCCAAGTAATATCTGCATGTTAATAGACAAACCGCATTATGGGAATGTACGGTCATATTTAAGCAATTATATGCGCATAAACTATTATTGGATAACTATATTAGTAAGACAGCTACACCACGCTAATTACCAAAGGACAGTTATACGTTTAACTGGGCCTAGATCAAATTCTGGTTCCTCATCACAAGGGATGGCAGTTACTATAGGGTGTCTCTGGCGATCATGAGGCACCTGTCAGTTGCTGGGAGACAGGGAGCACCGGATTTCAACCAATGCTATCAGGACGCACAGTTACAATGGGTGGCTAGATGGCTGGATGACACATATGCACATATCTAGGACCACCTGTGGCTGGCTCCATATTGGGGACCTCAGTTAGCCCGCCTGCTGCACCCGGGAGTAACCATCCCGCAGTCCAATATGCTGCTCACTGTGGCATAACAGTGTTGGCGTTGCTGTCATGTGCTAACCCATAGAGCTCCCTTGTATGTACCAGCTCTGCCACTAGTAGGCCTCCCTCATGGAGACTCGGTCACTTGTTTCACTACTGCCCAACACTCAGAAGTGGACAGAGGCGGGGTTTACGACAGTGCAAGATTTTTATGACATCCTTGTCCCCTTAGAGGACCTGGCAGATGCCCATACTATACCCAGGGGTCAATTTCTGACATATGAAGCTTTAGCGTGGACATAGTCCTTCAACTTCTTCTTTGTATGGGCTCTGTACATTACTTAGTGACATGGTTCTACCTAGCATTGAGTATGATGGGTAGGAGACCATTAGCGACCCTGAAGGCTCGATGGGAAGTAGTACTGGGGCATGCCATCACAGATAAAGAATGGGGATGGTAAAAGCATGCCCGAAGAAGGTCTTGCACAACACAAGGCTGAAATATATATACAGTATAACCATCTACATATGACATACTTCACCCCACATAGATTACGAATCATTTATCGTGGTGAACTCCGGAGCTGTCTGTGATGTCAAATGCTTGATGGATGCAGACTTCTGTCATATAACTTGGGGATGCTGAATGCTGCAGACTTTCTGGACTGCGGAATTGCAGTGACTTCAGAACACACTGGACGCATCCTTCCCGATACAAGTCTGTCTCTTGGGGAGCTTTCCCAGACCCAAAGCACACAAAGTGGGCTCTAGGTTTCTTGACCTAGCCCTGGCCTTAGATCGTTGCAGAATAGCAATGGCTTGAAAATCTGACAGTGGGCTGAGACTAGAGGCTTGGGAGAGGGATGTCGCGATCTGGGCTGAGGCAGAGGTACAGGCCCTTGAAAGGGAGGATGCCCAAGGAGTGTGCAGGGTTCCATTGGCTTAACTATGGAAGGAGATTTTGATGAGCTGGAATCACCCGGGATCCGACACAGACACAGATATGAGAACTTTTGCAGATGGAGATGTAGGAAAGGATAGTAGTACGGGGGTAAGAGTACCTGAGAGATGGGACCCACATCACCCCAAATTCTTGATAAGGCTACTCCTGCTGACCACACCCATGGTGCAGCCACTTCTGCTCTATACCCACACCCTCGGACCCGGACTAGCCAGACACTAACATCATAAGATCTGAGCGAAATGACAGCTGCTAACAAGTGACAACGCATATACACACATCTCTGTGGACGAACCAGTGCCCGCCCCACTCTAGCCCTGGAGACATAGTTGATGAGACACCTTCTTGGTTATTTAGTTTATTTAGTTATAGTTTTTCCAGGTTCCCCTCCTCCACCATTGGCCTACACTTACCATGTCTGATACCCAAAATGCGTGGAGACACCGAGGGGCCAGTGGATAACACATCCGGAAGCACCGGCTACGAGGCAAGGGGAAGACACTTACGAGTTACGCACTACTGGCAATCTGATTCTTTGGGAGTGTTGACCCTATATAGATATATATTTTTTAAGCTTTCTTTACCATTTTTCATGTTAAGTTTACAACCATATATAATAATTACTCAATGTAGCAGTAGAGAAATATCATCGCTGAGTAAATAGCTCAAAATATAAGTTGCCAGGGGGGACATGTTGACGAAACATCTTGATTCCAACAACAAGCACATTTTGCAAGTTTACATACTCATTCCATCAATGTGTGGCATACATCATTACATTGCGTGGAAACTGTGGGTCAACCCACCCTGGTGGGAACGATCCCACCATGGAGCTGCGATGATGGGGCTGACTCAGCCTCCAGCAAATAGCTCTTCAAAGGGCTCCAGATGTCCTTGGGTCTTGATGTTAATGGTAAGGTTGTTGCAAACAGCTCACAATTTGTGTTACAATAAATAAGGCTATTAAGCCAAGCTTTTATTTTACGGGTGACTTAGTTGCCCCAGTGCAGCCCTATCTCCTGTTTGGCTATTGATGAAGCAATGGAAACAAATCTGCGTAATTGCTTAGAGAAGTTTCACACATATCCCAGAAGTGTTACCTCAGGCATAGCGTTAATATCAAGGTGTGTCATACGTGAACGGTTTGCGTATACACCTCCCCAGTACCCCCAATCTTCACACAATTCCAGGTCATGTGAGCGAAGTCTACCCGTTATGCTCCACACATAGGGCAAGTGTGTGTGATCTATGTAGTTGAGATTTGCTGGGCACATGTATGCCCTCCATAGGAATTTAAAGTGCATTAGTTTATGTCTACTATTTAAGGAGATTTCTTTGGTCTGGGTGCAGCAAAAGGCCCAGTGGGTGTCTTCTATCGGGTGTCCCAGGTCACGTTCCCAGGTCTCTCGTATCATGGTGTCTCTGCTGGGGATTAAAGCCATGCATGCTTTGTACAATTTAGAGATGAGGTGATAACCCCTTTATTTGTGATCAGCAGGGTCATTGGTGTAAAGGACTCCAGGGGGAACTCAGTGATCCTTGCTCTCAGTGCTTGGACCTATATATAAGTGACTTATATCTATCTTGATGATTACTGTTCTACCCCCTTCCTACTGCCTGGCTTCTACACATAGTATGGTATGTTATTTGAATGTTAAAAAGCATTCATACTGGAATTCTGATTGCAAATGTCATGTATTAGAAAATGACAACAAATGCCAATAAAAATATCTTTTAAAAAAATGAACCTACCCATCCATTCAGACTCCAGCATCCATTCATGTACTCACTCATTTGCACATATATTCCCTTGCAAAATTAATTATTGCTCACAGTCACTTGCCCTTTCTAGTGATAATGTTTGATTATGTTTTGTCCCACGCAATTAGGCAAGACAAATAGCAAAATAAGACTCCTCAGTTACTTTAAACCACACCTTAAAAACACCTTCCATGTCATGGATTCAGCTGGCAACTCTGTGATAACAGAAATGGCATGAAGCTGTGTGTTACAATTGGGAGTGGGTCAGTGATGCTAAGGGAGGCTTTAAAGGGAAACAATTGGCAATGCCCAGTCACTGATTGAAAATGATCAAAACAACTAAAAGTACTAGCTTTGTTCTTGTGCAACTGGTGGAGCTACAACCTCACAAACATCGCCATCCATACATCATATAGAAGCTAGAGGCCTTAATGTAATACATCTGGCTGCTTGTGTGTGTGGGGGCTACAGCATTCTTCCAAGCCTCACCGCCTCTGCCAATCACACAACCCAATTACATGAAAGGCATGCCTTGAGTATGGGGACATCAGGAAACACCCGCAGAGATTAATTTCTTTTCCTCTTGATGACCATCCTTCCTAAGCACACTCAGATTGTAAAGAGGAAGAACACAATGTCTCAGAAGTGTCCTTTGGAATACAATATTGCTGTTGTAAAGTGACTAATATTAAAAAAAGCAAGCTCGTAAGGCGTCTGACTAAATTATCATATTACGTTATGGTTCAGTGTATGCATGGGGTGTGTGAGAGTAGGAGTCCTGCTCAGAAACAGAAAGAGGCAAACCTTGCTCACTGTTTCACTGCAGTTGGTGTTATTAGTCACTCAAAAAAACAGGCTTTATAGAGTGAACATGGTAATACTATAACATATTGCTTATAAGTGACACATAAAGTTTGACATTAATTATTTCCTCTTACCAAATAAACATACCAATTGGTGAAAGGGACAAAGTAAATGTTCACCTTATTTAACACTTGAAGATTGTGAGTTTGGTGACCAAATCCTCAATAAAAATCTATACTTATGAAATAGATAAACGCTAGATTTGTTTGACTTTTACAGTCATCAAGTATATCCTGGCTGGCAGGACTTTCTTACAAACGGTATCCAACTGCTGGGTACCTATGAGTTATTGTAAGAAATTGGGTTATTGATTGGGGGGGTGGAAACTCTTTGCAAACAGCAACCATAATCCTTGTCAGGGTGAACCACAGAAAACACTAAACTAACCAGTGCTTAACCCCTTCGCCGCGTGGCAAGTTCTGCTGCGGTGTGAGGGGGGGCGGGGCTGGGCATGGTGCTCAGGTACCCAGGACGGCTTCCGTACGTCAAGAGTCACAGTAGGCGTGTGCTCATGACGGCCGAGAGCCATCCAAACTTCGCCCACTGATTAATTCTCCCACACAGGCGGGGAATTAATCGCGCGTGGGTGGAGCTGCAACATTCGGACAGCTCCCGACCATCATAAGCACATGCCTACTGTGACTTTTGACGACCGGGAACCGTCCTGAGCATTGAAGGTGTTAACCCTCTGGTAGCTTGGCACAAAAGCAGTCAGGCTTAAGTCGGCAGCACTGTTAAGTATTTATGCAGCGCACAAACAGTAATAAAGTGAAAACACAACACAAGAAATATCCCATATCAATCTAGAAAAATAGAGAAAAATGTAATAAATAAAGTGAGAACAAAAACATGAAAAATGCACTGGAGATATGTTATATTAGATGTTTAAGTAAAAATAGCACCAAGAAGCAGAAAGCAGTAACTGTTGGTATCTGGTCGCACTAGACTGGGACAAAGTCACAAGTTCAGGTCGACCACAATGGAATGTGTACTGGATAGATTGGCCAGGTTAGTCCCGCTAAAAAAGTTACATTCTCAAAGTCTGGCGGGCAAAGTTAAAAAATTCAAGATTTCACAGGAACAGCTTTACTGATGCCAGCCAAGGGTCCAGGACTTGGGAAAGAACCTCTAGAGGTTCTAGAACTCACCCCAGTAGAGGCCAGCAGGGCTCAGGCAGGTCCACTTGCAGGTCAAGGCAGGGCCAGCTGAAGAAAGTTGACCGGGTAGTTGCAGGGAGGCATATGAAGCTTGTGGCTGTGGCTCAGAACTGGAGGTCAGCCACCTGGCCCATGGTGTCACTCTGCCTAGGATGAAGGGAGTAGGTCCAGGTTTCCTCCTTACAGAGCAGGGCAGGCATCAAGCAGCAGGGCAGTCCTCTGGCAGCATGACAGTCCTTCTTCTGTGATATCTACTGGTTCAGGAGGTAATGAATAATTTGGCCCAGGGTACAGTATTGATATCTGGTGCAAACTTTGAATAGGAGAAACTTCTATACTCCACTCCACATCTAGTTCTGCAATTTCCTTCTTTCCCATACCAATCCCCAATAGGTGTGGGTAACAAAAGCCTAGTGCAAAGTCTTTTGTGAGCGGAAGAGGATGCCCCTATTGAAGTTCGAATGAGGTAGGTGACAGTATCACCTCACCATTCCTGTCAGGATGTCTAATTCTACCAACTCCCACCCCCCTTTGTGACACTGTCTGTGAGGAATACACAATGGACCACTGTCAACTCCACATTGTCATGTGACCAGGACACAGGGTGCAGGCACCAAATGGTTAGGACAAGAAAATGTCAACTTTCTAAAAGTTTTATTGTAGGGTAACAATAGTTCATCTACACCCTACAATGTCATTTACTTCCCCAGGTTTAAATACTGGGGCAACCTTGTTTTGTAATACACAACTTTCTAAAAGTGGCATTTTCAGAATTTTGAATGAAAGTCTGTCTTTACCATTAAAAAGTATAATAAATTACAATTCTTTGGAGACCAAACCTGACATTTCTACCTGGTCCAATCAAATGTTGACACATACTAAATGTAATAAGGTAACCCAATGTTATCCCATGAAAGAGGTAGGCATTGCAGCATTGAAAAACAAATGTAGAGGATTTTTCACTACCAGGACATGGTAAACTTGAAAGTACATGTCCATCTTTTTAAATACAATGCACCCTGCCCAATGGTACAAAGGTACAAAGGTAGTTTATTATGATGATTATTTAAAATCTTACAACATTTTGAACTAAAAAAAAGAAAAAAAAGAAAAAATTTAAACGTTAGGGTCCAGTTTAAAATCAAATAAAATAAAATGACATCGTCTTTACAACCCTTTAAGTATTTGTAATATCTACATCTCTCAGTTTCTTTTTGGCTAACTGTAGGAACTTTACAAAGGCGGAGTTTAAAATTATATCATTTGGGATCATACATTTCATTACGGCCTGCCTACATGACCGTATACCGCGTGACTTGAAATGAGCTTTTAGCAATGATTTTCTCTCTTGGAGGAGTTCGGGGCAAATACACAAAAGATGTTGAATGTCTTCCTCACCCCTATTGCACAATCTGCATTTTGTTTGGGTTACTTGAAATTCCCATGGGGGAGATGGCAAAGCCCTGGCATGGATCCGAATCTCGCGTTGAGGAGGATCTGCTTGTTTTTTCGCGTCTACGGAGTTATTAGATATTGTTGTATCTCCTACTTATTGTAACCATTTAGCACCATCCAAGCGTGTTTCCTCTTTGTAAGGGTAGCTTTATCCTTTACTATGGATAAGTGTGCTGCGGTTTTGTTAATGATTTTCTTGAATGATGTCTTGGTTATATTCGTTTCCCATATAGTCGTAGCCCCAAACTCGTTAATTGAATCTCTAAGATATAGAGCTGCAGAGGAGGTAGTATCCTTCTTTATTTCTCTCCATAAGAGCAGCGATATCTCATTTTGTTGGTCGCTTTTTATTTGATTCCAAACTTTTATAAAATGACCTTGCCTTGCATATTGTTGATTGGTTAAACCAAACTCCAACCTTACTTGCGCCGGGGAAGCGTTCACTGGGAGGTGAAATAACACTCGGTATGTTCTGGTTATAATTTTGTTCAAAATGTCACTGTCATTACCCATTAAGGCTTCGCTACCATAAGCGATGGTGGGTAGGAGTTTTGTACCGACAATGCTCAAGAGAGGTCCATACGACAAAGAGGGAAGCGGTTTCTGCACAGTTCTAAATGCAGCTGCTTGTGAGTTTGCTTTTCTTTGAGCGTCACTTTTATGTAACTGGTAGTTGCCCCTTGAGTCAAATAATACGCCCAGGTATTTATAGACCTCTACTTGTTCAAGTTTGATTTTATCCATGAAGCATTGGCTTTTGTATTTCGGCTTAGCGTTTTTGGCTATTACCATAATCTTTGTTTTGGTCTCGTTTATAACCAATCTGTTCTCTTTAGAGTAGGTATAGATTCTTTTTATTAAGCGCTGCAAGCCCACTTTTGTGTGGCTCATAAGTATGACGTCGTCCGCATACATCAGACATGTGAGCCACTTGTCAGCTAGTTTGGGGGGGTGCGCGTTTTCCTCATCCAATATTCCTGGAAGGTCCGCAAGAAACAAGTTAAAAAGAAGGGGGGCTAAAAAACAGCCTTGCTTCAAACCTTCGTTAGCTGGGATCATCTCGGATAGGGTTTGACCATCCCCCATCCTCACACTCACCCATGTCTCTGAATATAACAGGCGGATAAGATTAAGTAGGGAGACTGTAATTTTCATTTTTTCTAATTTTTTCCAGAGTAGTTTTCGATTGACGCAGTCAAACGCGGATTTAAAATCAATAAAACAAAAATACAAGGGTTGTTTTAATCTTATTGATTTGTTTATAAGTAGGGCAAGAACTAAAATGTTGGTCGAAGTACCTAGTCCTTGGATAAAACCTGTTTGGTTAAAAGGCATTATTTTTGATTCCGTCACCCAGGCAGTTAGTTTTGTCAATATTGTTCTAGCAAATAGCTTGGCATCGGAATCTTGCAATGTAATAAGTCTATAATTTTCTGGCAGTGCCCAACTACCTTTTTTAAAAATTAAGGATCCGCGCCATGACTTGGGTACCGTTCCTGACCGAGCGACTTCTATATACAGTTTCTCTAGGTAAATTGCCCATAATTACGGGTTTTCTTTGAAAAGCGCAGATGGTATCCCATTTGGTCCAGGAGCACCTTTCTTCTGTTGTTTTATGAGTTTGATAATCTCTTCTTTTCCTATATGGTATGGTGTATCCGTATCATCGTCATGATCGGTAAAAACATTCTCTTTGTGGGATTTATGCTTTTGTTGTATTTCCATGGAGGTTGCCTGTATGGGGTCTTGATTCAAATGTTTCTTCAAGAACTTGTACCATTCCTGCTCCGTTATGGGAGATGAGATGACATGCTTGTTGGGTCTAACAAGTCCATCGATAAGGTACCAAAAGTCTCTTGAATTCTTCTTGTTGCTTGCGAAAAATATTTTTGCCCAGATTGATTGTTTCGCTTTATTTTTCTCATCAGATTAACAATTTTTTCAAATTCTGATTTATTAACTTTAGCTTTCCTGTATTTTCTGCGTTTACCCCCAGTTTCTTAGTCAGTCTAATGGTCCTATTTCGTTCTTTTTTCAACGCCCTAATTGTATGAGGTAGATTTAGATTACCGTTATTTTCCTTTTTGGATGCGTTTCCATTTTTAAACCTATTTGCTTTAGTTTGGCCTTCAGTTTTGATCAACGTCTTAATCAGATTTTCCCATTGCTCAATTACTGACTTTGATGTACTGTCTTTCATGCATTCATCCAAGATCTTCTCCACTTTATCATTCATTTCCTCTTTATTCCTAATGTTCCAGGTCAATTTTTTATAGTTGATAGTACCAGTATGCCCTTGGACCGTCTGATAGGCTTTTTTCATAGATATTCCAGTATCCATTAGTATTAACTGCTGGGCATGGTCACTTTCAATTACTTTATTTAGTTGGTATAAAATGATGTTGTGGAACATATATAGTGTAGTCATGGTGTAGTCAATCCTCGAGTTTACGTTGTGACCGAAGTAGCTGTAGCTTGGTGGGACGTCCGTTTTTATTCTACTGTTAAGTATTCGAAGTCCCATTGCTTCCATATCCTTTACAAATTTCTGTCCTATTTTATTTGTGCTGCTGTTGTTATCTGTCCCTATGTCCTGCTCAGGAATTAGCCATTGATGGTTTTGCAGTAGCGTGGTCTCATCTCTTGGATGAGATGACAATAAGTTGAGATTAAAGTCGCCGGTTATCAGGAAATCTGCTTTCGGATCCTCCAACATTTTATTAATTAGGGCGTTGTTCAGGGTTCCACATGTTGCTTCCCTACTTTTGTTGGTTGGCAGAATATAGACCGTAATCAAGTATAATGTTCTAGGATTTTGAGAAAATATTTTGGAATTAAGTTTAACCATCAAAATATTTGAGTCATCGATCTTGACTTGCTCATGGTCGATATGCCACGCATTGGAAATAAATATTGCCTGCCCTCCACTGGCTCTCCCAAACCTCTGCTCTTTCTTCGCATTTTCATAATAGCCGACACAGCCATGAAGCATAAATGGGTTAAGTTCCCAGGTTTCCTGCAAAACTACAATGTCTGGATTTCCCTCTATCGAGTCGATTTGTGCATTATTAATTTTTCCCGTCAAACCATTGATGTTCCATGAAAGTAGACTAATTCTTTTTTTAGCTTCACTATTATCTCCTATTTGTATAGGATTGCCATATCATTGTGGTTGATTATTATGGAGTGCCATGTTAATCCGTTTATCATTAATTTCTAGGTTTCTTTCTGGTGCGTTTAGGAGGATGGGGCATACCTTTTTTTCCGGTGATCTGCCAGGTGTGTTTTTTAAGATTGATGAAGTCTTTGGCCCTACCAATTTATTTTTTGGTGATGTATCAATTTCTTTAAACGGGGTAGGGTAGACCTCTGGGGTTTGTTTAGTTACTATTATGCCCCAGGATTTAAATGTCATCTGCTCCTTCATTATCTGTTCAGCTATGAGAAATGATGTTAATGAGATTAGGGTTGGAGTCTGGAAACTCTGTTTATCCTCCATAAACTGAACAGAAATAATGTCTTTAGTTGAGATGTTATTCAGTGAGGGTATGGATTTGAACAGTCGAAGTAGATTCCCTCGATTGAGTATGTCGTGGCAACCTCTAGAGCGAAATTCTGGGGTGAATATAAGTTTCTCACTGCTTTTAGGACTATGTCGAATATCGGACTCCTTTTTCACAATTTGTTGTGTTGTATAGCGGATAGTTTTATTCCCGTCCCTTGATATAATCTGTAGATGGTCTCTTTCAGGTGTTATTTCGGTACAGGTTTCTACCCTCCGTACTGTGAGGTCCCTTTCTTTTTTTAACTCATCCTCCATGACTGCTTTATTTTGGGAAGGAATCCTATTTACAGTCAGTTTAGTAGGCATTGTTTCATTTACTTTGTAACCGTTGGATATTATAGCTGTTATTACTTCTTTTTTTTGGATTTCATCCTGAATAGGTCCTATTTGCACATTGTCTAATATACTATTTGTTAATTGAGCTTCCCCTGGTCTGTTGTCTTCCCGTTTCGGGAATAGAGGTTCCTTTATCTTGCTAGTTGATACTAGGTTTGGGCGATTTGCTGGTTTGTTTCCAAAAATAGGGAAAAAGATCTTTTTATCCGTTTTATTATTTCCTGACGTGGATAGTGACCGATCCTCAACTATGTTGCTTATGGTATTCAACTTCGGTTTCTCATTTTTTTTTGCTTTGCGGAGTTTTTTCTTTTGCCGTTTTGACAACCTAGCGACACCATCTAATTCGGAATCGCTATGGATTTGATCGTTTTTGAAAGAGTTATCTAGAGTTTCACCCATAATTTCTTTGTCCAGAGGAGCTTTTACCTGGGGGTATGAGAGAGTGACTGTGTCACCAGATTGATTTGTTTGCTGTAGCGGTTCGGTGAATATTGGGTTGTCCACACCAGCGCCAATTGTAGATTTTTCCATTATCTTCATACTAGCCATGGTTGTTTTAGGTTTATCCTTACTGGCTTGGATGTTCCTTTTTGTGTCTTCTATTATACTTGTTAATACTGCTGGAAGAGTTGATAGCTTGTCCATAATAGGAACATAAATGCAATCAGAGGTTGTTTTTTCATTTTCTCTTTGTGCTCTGGTTATCAAATCATTTAATTGGGCAAGTTTGTTGTCGATTCCCGCCACATTGTTTGCCATCATTTTTAGAAAATCAATTTGTATGTCCATTTTGTTTGATTGGTAGTGAAGGGCTTCTAATGTAAGCGTCGATGTTTGATAGAAGATATCCCAGGGTTTCACTGTGTCATGTTGTTTGCCTCCCAATTCTTTTGTTTGGGCAGTTTCACTCTTAGGCTGATCATATCCCCTGGCGTGTATAAGATCTTCCTTGGAATTGTCATTGTTGCTGTAGGAATCTGTCATGTTAATGGCTGAGTTATTACTTTCATGAGATCCTTCTGGATTTTGCCCTAGTAACCTAGTATCATTTATCTTTTCCTTGAGGGTTTCGTTATTCTTAGCACTCATTTGGTGCTCCCGCTGGTAGTTGGGGTTTATTTCGGATTCCGCAGTGGTTATAACCGAACATTTCTTTATATCGACTATCACTTCAAAGGGGATCCTTTGTACTGGCTGTTCCACTCTATCTAGGCTTTCATTTTGGATTGTTTCCATGGGTTGACTTCCATGATGGTTAATTTCCAAGGGTTGTGACATCAATTTGTTTGAGTTTATGACATCTGAGTCAGACATTTCAAGTGCATTAATTTCATTCATCGTTGTTAAATTGGAATTTTGCTTATCCTTTGGGTGATTCTGCTGAGGTATCCATTGCCATTGGTCTCCTTTTTGTATGTATAATTCAGCAGATTCATATTTTTTCCAGTTATTATCCTCTTGCCCCATTTTTTCGTATTGTATGTCGTTTTGCTGCAGATTTAGGGTTTCAATGGTGGTATTAAGAGGTTTCATAGGGGATTGAAGTTTGTCAATATTTCTATCTGGGCTCATTGTCATCATACCTCCAGCAGGATCCTTCAAAAATTGAAATTTATCTGGTATTTTACCAGCTTTCTCGAACATCCGCGCAATCGGGGATATAAGTGACTGGGTCTGGCCAGGAGCGTTAGTTTTTACTTTTTTTAATACAGTAGATTGTTGCAATCTCTTTGCGCGTTTGGTTGCTGTTCCCACAGTTCTTACTTTTCCTGATCTCATGACAAGGATTGAGCTACAGTTGGAGATTTATTAAGGTCATTTTGACTGCTGATTAGGTCGATTGGAAACCCTCCTGTGTCTCTCCACTTCCACACTCGTATCTCAAGGCAAAAGATGCTGTGGCGCTAGATTCGCACAGCCCAGCACCCCGTGCACACCCAAGCCTGTCTCCTCTTATATTACCTCTGAAATCCTGCAGTGTGGACCGAAAACCACATATAAGTAAGTCAGGGCACAAGAGCAGCTGCCGTCAGTGGGGAAACACTTCAATGAAGGTGAATTTGGTGGTTGAATTATCGGTGTAGGGAGACACAGAACCTGAGGGTGAAGACTAAACCGCGACCTTACGTGATCGCTCTCCTACAGGTTGTATAACAAGAGAATGCACAACAGCCAGCCGGAATTGATTGAATTAGGTTGAAATATGTTGATTTATGTTGAATTAGTTTGAGAAAAGCTTGAGAAAAGCTTAGACCCCCCTCGTTTGACCTGTAGGTCTTCCTGGCCCTTACTGGACTTTCCGGACCCGCAGATCTAGTTCGTAGTCTAGGTCCAGCTTTTAAATAGGCAGATCAACTCTTCTGCGGCACTGGAGGGGGGGAGGGGATGGCGGCGTTGTTCTCACAGCGCTTCGATCAGCGCTCACACCTAACCACACCCGGACCCGTAGCCTCCTCTCCTCTCCTCCGCACTAGTCTGCTAGCACGTTCAGTCTCGCTGGCAAGCACTGGCTCTGGTTGTTATGGAGTAACGTATAGTGGCTTAAACTGCCAAGAGAGTATGGTACTCACGGGTCTGATGGACCAAGATGAACACCCGCTGAAAGCTCCGCCGAAGAAAAGAGAGTGACTGTAGCAGTGACAGCCGTGACAGCCGGGAGCCAGTGAGAAAGATCCACAGCGGCGTAGCGCAGCACTGTCACACCCCCTAATCACTCCTGGTCACACCTGGTCACAGTTAGGGTTCTCTGCTCCTCGATGTTGTTGGTAGCGGCCACAGTGTTGTTTTCACAGCGCTCACCCAGCGCTTACACTGCTCACACTGCCCGCTGCTCGCTCCTCTTACCGCTCCTTGGTCTCTGCTTCCACAGCTCATGTAACTCTCATGTAGCTCTCTGGTGCTCTCTGGCACCCTCTTCATGTGCTCCAAATAGAAACATCACATCACATAGAACATAGAACAAGCTGTCAGGGTGAAGTTGTATTGCCGGTTTTGCCTGGACTGTCGACTCTCAGCCAACCCTCTGCCGATCCTCTGGTCGACCTGCTCCTCCTGCCTGCACAGTCGGTCCCTTGCACCACTCGCACCACCACGCGTCCTCACTGCCGCCGCCGCTGCTGTGAACGGACACACTGCGTTTTTAGTGCCGCTGCCGCCACCGCCGCCGCCGCTAATGCAAAAGTGAGGTACAGCGGCCCAGCAGCAGCGGGACGGCCGATACAGCTGGTACAGCCGTGGACTCAAGTTCCCTGGGGCAGGGCAGGGCAGGGCAGGGCAGTGCAAGGCAGCAAGCCGGTCGATGACCCGGCGTCCGTCCGGCAGAATGGCGTTTCGTTTCTCTGTAATGGTGTTTCGTTTCGCCCAATGGGCTATTTAAGGCCTACTCTAGGGCTGATCTATATGTATTAAAAAGGAGGGTTTAGGTCTGGCAAATGTTTTTTTGCCAGTTTGAAATGGCAGTTTAGAACTGCATTACAGGGTGCAAGGCAAGCATAGACATGTTTTAAATGGCAACGTTAGTGGGTAGCACAATAGCAATTAATTGACAGGCCTTTGGTACCCATGACACCATATTCAAGCAAATTAACAAGTAAATTAAATGTGCCAATCAGTTGTAAGCCGATTGCACCATGTTTTAATATAAGAGCACAAGCACTTTAGAACTGGTTAGCAGTGGTAAAGGGCGCAGAGTCCTAAAAGACAAAAAATTGGGTTCAGAAAACAAGAGGGTGAAGGCAAATAAGTTTGGGGCTGACCCTGGAGAGAGGGCCAAGTCCAACAGTTATGGAGTAACATTTTCATGAAGCATGACACCTAACTGTTTGGGTGTGTGAGGTCTTCTAGTTCCAATAAGTGAACATCTTGTCCCCTGCCTTGGTTCTTCTCCTTAACACACGCATACGTTTTATCGCTCCTTTGGGGAACTTTGTACCAATTTGCGATTTGGTAACATTTTCATGGCCCAGAAGATTTCTCATTAACATGTGTAGATATAAGCAAACACTTCAAAAAATCAGATAGGGCCATATGTATCAACAAACTCTTTTGCGATTCCTAAATAGCGATTTTTAAGGAATCGCTATTTAGGAATCGCAAAATGGTATGTATGAAGAAATTTGCAATTTTTTTGCGATTCCTTAATCTTCCTTATTTGCGAATTCGCATTTTGCGAATTCGCAATTAAGGAATAATTTCCAATGCATTCCTATGGGCCAGGAGGCCCATAGGAATGATTGCGCCAAGAAACCGCATGGTATATGTGCGCTTTATAAATTATTTTAAATGAAAAATTAATTAAATTGCGAAATAATTTTCAAATTGCGAATTCGCAATTTGCTAATCGCAATTTGAGAATTATTTCAAGGGTGCAGGGGTGTCTCAAAGACACCCAGCTGCACCCCTGAAATGTACATGTGTGTGCATATGGCGCACATACATGCCCTACGGGCATGTGTGTGCATCACATGCCACCTTCAAAAATGCCAAATTGTGCATTTTTTGAAGAATTCGCAAGTTACCATTAACTACAAGTTGGTGGTAATTTGCGAATTCTTAACCAAAATTCGCAACCCAAAAATGCTACATACATACCATTTAAGGAATCGCAAAATTGCGATTCCTTAAATGCTATGGCAAAATAAGGAATCGCAAATCTTTGCAATTCCTTATTTTGCAAATATTTCATACATCCCAAAACATGCAAAAAGGCTGTTTGCGATTCGCAAAGGCCGAAATTCTGCGAATTTTGGCCTTTGCGATTCGCAAAAGGCTTGATACATATGGCCCTTAGTGCGATGCTTTGACTGGTCATTCGAACCTAATATGCAGTAATCTAGCAAATATGGATGAGGGCTCACTTTCAATTCAAACTACATTTTAAATAACCTGAACCCATGATGACTGATGAGTCAAAGTTGGAGCCAGATAATACCTACTCCTTCACCACAAATATTGGCGGTCAGTCCTACTCTATGGACAAGTAATGCCGATGTTAGAGGGTGGCCTGTAACATAAACTTTATGTAGGACACACCCACCATAATGCCATGTATATATTTGTGACTATGTGTTTCAACTACTCTGAAGCGACTGGAAGGGCTAAGGGTATCTGACATAAATAAAGGCTAATTTTTTCCATCCCGTAATACATTTTTGATTTAGCATGTGCTGGAAATGTTAACTATAACGCTTTTTTCCTTACTCGTTCAGTTGTAGGAATAACCAACCAAGGAATAACAAAGTTGACAATGCTTGAATTACCCTTTAACAAGGACGCTTTGGACTCATTTTGTCATTGAAAGCAGGTCTCCCAAGCTTAGTTAACTTTCCAAGTAGAAGTAGACGAGCAGTCAAGTTGGTGTATGTTGAGATCAGTAAGGTAGAACAGAATTATCACATTTGAAACAAAGATGAACGTATCAGACCACTGTTGTGAGAATACCACATTTTAATTCCACAATATATAAATAGATCTAAAACACAAAAAGTAATTAAATATTAAATAGGGCTCAAGCATAATCAAATACTTCTACTGAATAATACATCAAGAAAGCCTGGGCCCCTGCCAATGAACAAACATCTTCTTAAACACAAGAAGCATAGCACAACAGCAATAAAGTTATAAGAATGTAATGATTTATGCAATGTTTATAAACATGGACTGGTTGCAAGCAGTAACTGAACATGAAAAATCACAATCTTCCCACTAAAACTGAGAGGCATATTATCAAAAATGGCGTTAAAATTATCGCCGCTTTAGCGGCAGGAAGCGGAAATAATGGGCTTGATAATATGCCCTTATGAATTCCCATAGAAGCCCATTTTCTGGTGTGATCATGGGCTTTTATTGGAACGCCGTGCTAGAAAATATGCCCCTGAGTTCTTTTCTATTGGGTTTACAAATCTTTTCTGGCCAGAATCCAACACATTGCAAACACCACAAACAAGACAAGAAAAAACCAAATCACAGTAGCATTTAAACATATATTGGGAAGAGTACCCTATAAAGCTAATGGATAGTGTCACAGACTTTGTGAAAGTGAGTTCCTGAAGCCTGAAAGATACAAGTTTCTCCTTTTATAGAGTTAGATGGTATTGGTCCGGGAGACGCGGCGAGCGGTGAAGCAAGATGGCCACCTCCTAAGGAGTCTCCGTCGCACAGAGCAGCCCTCCCCTGTCAGGGAACTCTTCTACCCCCTCCTACCTCCGTCCGATGGTGGATTCTGATGTCGGAACACATGGGGACTGCTCTCCTTACTTGACGGACCTCAGGGAGGTCTTTTGGTACCTTTTTTGGCTCACGTTTTTCGCGGAGCTTCGGCGGCCACCATTTTAGGTAATTTTACCCACGTACTTCTCTTCTCCTCAGCGTGATGTTGCAGTGCCGTTTTTTCTTCATTTTGGCCCCATTCTTTATTATTCATGCTTAGTGCTGATACTTTTAGTGGGGCAATATGTCTTTTTTTTTTCCCTTTCACATACTAGCCTATTTTATTTTACTTTCATCGCTGTACTTGAGGAAGCACATTCATTTTGCTATGGACCAGTTATTTCTCCTGTTTTTGTCTTCATAGTGTGTCCTCCTGAGTGCATATTCCTCGCAGAATCCTTATTTTTCCTCGAAATATTTTTGGACTCCACATTATCTTCTGGATTTCCTTCATTGGTTCCCTCTGCCAGACTTTACTGCTGTATTGTTTTGCTTGTCGCTCTTCCTTTGCTATTATTATGGAATCTGCACAGAAGTCCCAGGGTCCCTCCACCGGAGCTCGCAAGGACAATAAGGCCAGTACCAGTAACTAAGTATGGGCGAATTTTGTGAATTCGCGATCCACGAATTTGCAGATTTGCGAATTCGCAATCCGCAAAATTCGCAAATTTGTGCGAATTTTTTTATTTTTGCGTTTTCGTGGGGCTCTTTGCGCGTTCGCGGGGCGCTTTGCGTGTTCGTGGTTTTTTTTGTGCGAGACCGCTCGTTGTTGTGCCCTTCTGCCGTCTGCCCCACTCGTTTTTGTGCCATTCTACCCTCTGCCCCACTCGTTTTTGTGCCCTTCTGCCCTCTGCCCCACTGGTTTTTGTGCCATTCTGCCCTCTGCCCCACTCGTCGTTGTGCCCTTCTGCCCTCTGCCACAATCATTGTTGTGCCCTTCTGCCCTCTGCCCCTCTCCTGTTTTATTGTAGAATGGCGCCGGCAAGCTGCCAGCGCCATTCTAAAATAGTTACCAAGGGCCAGATGTAGGTAAATCTAATTTACCGATTCATAAATACCGAATTTTACAGATTCGGTATTTATGAATCGGTAAATTAGATGTAGATAAAAAATCGGTAATTTTTACCGATTCGGTAAGATTCAGTATTTACCGAATCTGTAATTACAGAATCGGTATTTGCCATTGATTCCTATGGGCCTTGAAGCCCATAGGATTCAATAGCAAATACCGATTCGGTATTTACCGAATCGGTAAAAATACCGAATTGCCAAGGGGGACAGGGTGTCACTTTGACACCCTGTTGCACCCCTGTAACTGGCTTGTGAAATGGTAACTATAACGCTTTTTTCCTTACTCCTTCAGTTGCAGGAAAAACCAACCAAGGAATAACAAGGTTGACAATGCTTGAATTACCCTTTAACAAGGACGCTTTGGACTCATTTTGTCATTGAAAGCAGGTCTCCCAAGCTTAGTTAACTTTCCAAGTAGAAGTGGACGAGCAGTCAAGTTGGTGTATGGTGAGATCAGTAAAGTAGAACAGAATTATCACATTTGAAACAAAGATGAACGTATCAGACCACAGTTGTGAGAATACCACATTTTAATTCCGCAATATATAAATAGATCTAAAACACAAAAAGGAATAAATATTAAATAGGGCTCAAGCATAATCAAATACTTCTACTGAATAATACATTAAGAAAGCCTGGGCCCCTGCCAATGAACAATATACACTGCTTGTGATCACTAAATCATTGTGCATTTCAAACATCTTCTTAAACACAAGAAGCATAGCACAACAGCAATAAAGTTATAAGAATGTAATGATTTATGCAATGTTTATAAACATGGACTGGTTGCAAGCAGTAACTGAACATGAAAAATCACAATCTTCCCACTAAAACTGAGAGGCATATTATAAAAAATGGCGTTAAAATTATCGCCGCTTTAGCGGCAGGAAGCGGCAATAAAGGGCTTGATAATATGCCCTTGTGATTTCCCATAGAAGCCCATGTTCTGGTGTGATCATGGGCTTTTATTGGAACGCCGTTCTAGAAAATATGCCCCTGAGCTCTTTTCTATTGGGTTTACAAATCTTTTCTGGCCAGAATCCAACACATTGCAAACACCACAAACAAGACAAGAAAAAAACAAATCACAGTAGCATTTAAACATATATTGTGAAGAGTACCCTATAAAGCTAATGGATAGTGTCACAGACTTTGTGAAAGTGAGTTCCTGAAGCCTGAAAGATACAAGTTTCTCCTTTTATAGAGTTAGATGGTATTGGTCCGGGAGACGCGGCGAGCGGTGAAGCAAGATGGCCACCTCCTAAGGAGTCTCCGTCGCACAGAGCAGCCCTCCCCTGTCAGGGAACTCTTCTACCCCCTCCTACCTCCGTCCGATGGTGGATTCTGATGTCGGAACACATGGGGACTGCTCTCCTTACTTGACGGACCTCAGGGAGGTCTTTTGGTACCTTTTTTGACTCACGTTTTTCGCGGAGCTCCGGCGGCCGCCATTTTAGGTAATTTTACCCACGTACTTCTCTTCTCCTCAGCGTGATGTTGCAGTGCCGTTTTTTCTTCATTTTGGCCCCATTCTTTATTATTCATGCTTAGTGCTGATACTTTAGTGGGGCAATATGTCTGTTTTTTTATCCCTTTCACATACTAGCCTATTTTTTTTTACTTTCATCGCTGTACTTGAGGAAGCACATTCATTTTGCTATGGAACAGTTATTTCTCCTGTTTTTGTCTTCATAGTGCGTCCTCCTGAGTGCATATTCCTCGCAGAATCCTTATTTTTCCTCGAAATATTTTTGGACTCCACATTATCTTCTGGATTTCCTTCATTGGTTCCCTCTGCCAGACTTTACTGCTGTATTGTTTTGCTTGTCGCTCTTCCTTTGCTATTATTATGGAATCTGCACAGAAGTCCCAGGGTCCCTCCACCGGAGCTCGCAAGGACAATAAGGCCGGTACAAGTAACTAAGTATGGGCGAATTTTGTGAATTCGCGATCCGCGAATTTGCAGATTTGCAAATTCGCAATCCGCCAAATTCGCAAATTTGTGCGAATTTGCGGATTTTTTTATTTTTGTGTTTTCGTGGGGCGATTTGCGCGTTCGCGGGGCGCTTTGCGTGTTCGTGGTTTTTTTTTGTGCGAGACCGCTCGTTGTTGTGCCCTTCTGCCCTCTGCCCCACTCGTTTTTGTGCCATTCTACCCTCTGCCCCACTCGTTTTTGTGCCCTTCTGCCCTCTGCCCCACTGGTTTTTGTGCCATTCTGCCCTCTGCCCCACTCGTTGTTGTGCCCTTCTGCCCTCTGCCACAATCATTGTTGTGCCCTTCTGCCCTCTGCCCCTCTCCTGTTTTATTGTAGAATGGCGCCGGCAAGCTGCCAGCGCCATTCTAAAATAGTTACCAAGGGCCAGATGTAGGTAAATCTAATTTACCGATTCATAAATACCGAATTTTACCAATTCGGTATTTATGAATCGGTAAATTAGATGTAGATAAAAAATCGGTAATTTTTTCAGATTCGGTAAGATTCAGTATTTACCGAATCTGTAATTACAGAATCGGTATTTGCCATTGATTCCTATGGGCCTTGAAGCCCATAGGATTCAATAGCAAATACCGATTCGGTATTTACAGAATCGGTAAAAATACAGAATTGCCAAGGGGGACAGGGTGTCACTTTGACACCCTGTTGCACCCCTGTAACTGGCTTGTGCGCCATGTGGCACACATACATGCCCTTAGGGAATGTCTGTGTGCCACATGGCACAGGTGTACATGCACAGATGTGCATGTACACAGGGATTCGGTATTTACCATGCAATTGTATTACATGGTAAATACCGAATCCTGAAAGGCCTGAAGCACTGTTCAAAGTGCTACCTACATCTGAAATTACAGATTCGGTAATTTTACCGAGTTGTAAATTTACCGAATCGGTAAAATTACCGATTCGGTAAAATTACCGAATCTGTATGTTTTTTGAGCCCCTACATCTCCATAGCCCAATAGCGGTCGGAAACGGCCTAAAATCGGTATTTTCGGCCGTTTCCGACCGGTATTGGGCTACCTGCATCTGGCCCTAAGTTAGCTTCATCAGGAAGCACTAATAGATAAAATAAAGCAGGTGCTCGAACTCAATTAAACTCGAGCACCTGCTTCTATTAGTGCTTCCTGTTGAAGCTAACTTAGTAACTATTTTAGAATGGCGCTGGCAGCAAGCCGGCGCCATTCTAAAATAGTTACAAGCTTGAAGCTTGAACTTTTGCCCCCCGGATCCGTTCCGCTCGCGGATTTGTGGATTTTCGGCAAATTCGTGGGAATTTGCGGATTGCGAATTTGCCGAAAATCCGCAAAATCCACGAGCGGAACGGATTTTGCACCCATGCTTACCAGTAACGCCTTACACATGACCCACCATCTCCCTCCAAGTCGCCTCTTCCACTCACACTGGAAGACATTATGGAAGAACTGCGCCTTCTCAAGCTCTTTATGTCTGACACTGCAGCTGCCATACAGCGCATTGAGGACAAATGGACTGGCCTTGATTCCAGATTATCTGATGTGGAGCAGAAGGTCAGCGATGTCCAAGATGTGCTGACTACAGTTGAAACCCTGGGCAAAGAGGTCACTCAATTGAAAAAGACTTCGGAGGATTTGGGAAACCGAAACAGGCGCAACAACCTGCGCTTTTATGGTAGTCCAGTGAATTCCGAAGGTAATGATCTAATAACATTCTTGAAGTTGCAAATCCTCCCGCTTGTTGGTCTTCTCAAAACTATGGACTTCAATATTCAGAGGGCGCACAGGCTCGGGCCTCGAAATGCCTCTACTCCTACTAAACCACGCGGTATCATTGCTTATTTCCTCCTCTACTCTGACCTCATTGCTATGTTCAATGCAGCGAAGCAGCATAAACAACTCCTATGGTCTGGTCACAGACTCTTCCTAAGCCAAGATGTCTCTAAATCTACGGCCAGTCGTCAGAAGGAATTCCTTGATCTGAGACCTGCACTTCATTTAATGAATGCCCGCTATGGATTGATTCACCCCTGCTTCTTCAAGGTCACATACAAAGAAAGAACTTTTAGCTTTGAAGACCCAGCAGACCTTCGCAAGTTTATTCATTCACACAGAGGGGAACAGATGGAACTCAGCAAGCCTTGAAGATCTCTTGTTATCTCCGTTGTTTGTCTTAATTCCTCATATCTCCTGTCACTGTTTTTTATTCATTGTTTGCTGTTTCCCTGTTATTTGTTTTGTCGCTCCTCATTATCATCTTTGTGTCTTTCAGGTATTTTTTCCTAGTCCTGTTGATGGTTTCCCCGTCATTTTTGTCCTCCTATGAGTCCTTTGTGTGCTGTATTGCTCCACAATCCTGTTCCTTCCCGTTATATGGTAAGCCCCTTCATATTTTTCTTCGTACGTATTCTCCTTTTTGTCTTCTCATATTTTGATTTTATGTTAACTTCTTTTCCACACTATTCTGCTTAATTTCTACCATGTTTTTTCATCTTATTCCTGTCCCAGTTGATCACTTTCCTTTCTTGGTGCCCTCCTCCTGTGTGGCTGTCTTGCCTTTCGTTGCCCCTTCTCCCTCTTTAATGCCGCTCCCTCTACATCGCTATTTGACTCGAGCCTACGTACTCCTGGTCATCTTCTTCTCGATATTACTTCTGGTGGAGTTCTATCCTCCACTGCCTTTTCTTTTCTCTTCCCTTTGCTCTCTGTCTTTCTCTCTTTCATTATTCTCTTCAGACTCTCTTTATTTCTTTGCTCCTTCCGCCTCTCACTCTCAGGTTCATCTCACAATTCTGGGTTCCTTTTCCATCTTTATATTCTTTATATTATCTTTATGGCTTTCCTCTTTCCTTGAGCTTCTGCCTTTATCTTTATTCAGTCTCACTGTATATCCTCCTTTTTCAATTTTTACCTCATATATCTTATTCTATTCACTTTCCCTTTTAAAATGTTTCCATTTTTTTTAATCCTCTGCCTTTTTCTACCCCTTTCTAATGAAAGGTTTATGCATTATCACTTGGAATGGTAAGGGTTTACGTAACCCTATTAAAAGACATCAAGTGCTTTCGCACCTGTCTAGATTGAATTGTCAAATTGCTATGTTGCAGGAATCTCATCTCACAACCCAAGACATATCCATGCTACGCAGGTATTGGGTTGGCGATATCTTTTGTTCATCTGCTGTTAATAATAAGAACGGAGTGCTTATTTTATTTCATAAATCTTTAAATGTTGTTTTGCAAAATGAATTCTCTGATAACAATGGTAGATGGTCATACTTAGATGTTATGGTTAATAATCACCCTTTCTCTTTATGTAATGTTTATGGTCCCAATGGTGTTGATTTATTCTTCTGGAGTGACTTTTCCACCTTCCTCTCCTCCCACTCTGCTGAGCATTTAATCCTTGGTGGGGATTGTAACCAACTAATGGACCCTTTCCTAGATCGTAAATCCCAATCCCGATATATTCCCCACAGAATGCAGAAAGGTTTCTCCAAAACTATAGCTAATAGAGGGCTCATAGACGCATGGCGCACTTCTCATCCTGATACTCTTGAATTCTCCTTTTTCTCCCCTGTTCACAAATCGCACTCACGGATTGACTATTTCTTCCTCACACAGCCCGCTTTTCAATTTGTGAACAAAATTGACATTGGATCTATCCTCATTTCTGATCATGCCCCTGTTATTTTAGACATAGATTATCTTTCTCCTTCCTCTGCTTCCAAAAGATGGCGCTTTAATAACTCTCTTCTTTTAGACACTCAATTCTCTGAGCAATTCCTTGCTATTGCTCAGGATTTCTTTCATCTTCATCTTTCCTCTGTTTCTCATTTTCATGTTCTTTGGGATGCCTTTAAAGCCTCTGCTAGGGGCTTTATTATAGATTATGTTTCTCGAAAGAAAAAGAAAGCCCTTTCTCATTCCTTATCTCTTCTTAAACAAATTAAAGCTCTTGAGCATAAGTACTTTACCACCTCTTCTCCTGATACTTTACCTCTTCTTATTCGTACTAAGATGCAATACAATAAACTTTCCTGGGATTCAGCAAGCGCTACTCTTCTCAAGTTTAATTCTAAGATGTATGGTGGTCGCAACAAAGCTGGCCGATCTCTAGCGAATTATCTGAAGATTAAAAAGTAAAAGTCCAATATTGCAGCCATCAAAGATACTTCAGGTACCTCACATTTCTCTGATTCTTCTATACTCGCCTGCTTTTCTCAATACTATTCCTCTTTATGTACTCCAGAGACTTCTCCCTCTTCTGACCTTCTTGACTCCTTTTTTCAAAAAATTCCTAAGTCTCCTGATAATGCTCCTGACCTTACTTCATTGGACTCACCCATCTCTGCTGCGGAGCTTGTTGAATCATTATCCCTTTTACCTAAAGATAAAACTCCAGGACCGGATGGTTTCACTGTCCATTTCTTTTTACACTTTAAAACTCTTTTGGTCCCTCATTTACTATCACTAGTGGATTCCTCTCTATCCGCTGGCGAGTCCCAGGTCTCCTTCATGCAGGTTATGCTTTGTCTTATTCGAAAAAAAGGACAAAGACCCCACCTTGTGAAAGAACTACAGACCAATCTCCCTTATTAATACCGCCTGTAAAATCCATGCCAAGCTTTTGGCTCTCCGTATCAATAAGGTTATTCCCGAATTAGTTACCATCTACCAATCCGGCTTTGTTAAAGGTCGCTCAATTACTGACAACTCACGCACCCTGCTCAATATCATACATTTAGCCTCCAAATCTGACTCTCCTCTTGCAGCAGTTACCCTAGATGCTGAAAAAGCTTTTGATAGGGTTAGCAGGGATTTCATTTTTGGCTCTTTGGGATGGCATGGCTTTAGCCCCACCGTTATTAATTTTATCATACTCCTATATTCCGCTCCTTCTACTTCTGTTTGGGTCAACGGCTGTCAGTCTGGTTACTTCCCTCTCCTTTGTGGTACCAGACAGGGTTGCCCCCTTTCTCCCCTTCTTTTCATTCTTGCCCTCGAACCTTTCCTTGAAACCATTCGACATTCCAATCATTACACTGGCTTTCAATTTCAAAATATTGATATTAAATTTACGGTTTACGTTGTTGATATCCTTCTCTTCATTTCCAACCCATCTGTCTCTTTACCAGAGTTTTTTTCCTTATTAAATTGTTATTCTGCTGTCTCAGGATATAAGTTAAATGTTGATAAATCTGAAATTTTGCCACTCAACAAATTCTGTCTTCCCTCCATGTTTTCTGATTCCGGCTTCGAATGGTCTTCCTCCCATATCAAATGCCTTGGTGTTCTCTATTGTAATAATCTTAAAGATCTTATTAAGATTAATCTTGCTGAAATTTGTAAGAAAATCTCTGCCCTCATTGATAGTTGGTCCTCTCTTTTCCTTTCATGGTGGGGTAGATTGGCTACAATCAAAATGATGCTTCTTCCTATCATTAGTTTTTACCTCTCTATGCTTCCCATTTCTCTTCCTAACACTTTCTTTCGTACCATCAACACTATACTTATCAAGTTTTTTTGGAATAATCGTAAATCTAGATTGTCAATTGCTAGACTTCAACTCCCTAAGGATTCCGGGGGAGTTAATTTTCCTAATCTTAAAAGATATCACTCTGCCTTCACTTTGAAGCAAATCTGGACTTTCCTTTCTGAATCCTCCTCATCCTCTCATACTGCATGGAGTTCTTTAGAACAGGCCCAGTTCTCTCCCTTTTCCCTTCTTTCTGCTATTTTGATTTCTCTACCACCTAAACGTTTTTCTTTCCCCACTTTTGCTTATTCTAAAACATTAGCTCTTTCTCCTCCCCGTGCTCACCCCTCTTTTAATTCCAGTTCCACTACCATTCCTCTTTGGTATAATAAACATTTTAAGATTAATAATCGCGCCTTGTTTTGGAAGGAGTGGATTGATAAAGGTATCTTAACCCCCCAACAATTGATGAAAGATGGTGTTTGTATGCCCTTTTCTGCTCTTCAATCTCTTTATCACATCTCCTCCCATTATGCATCTCATTACGCTACACTCATTGATGTCCTCACTCGCTTTTATACTCCCATGCACTCTACTCCCACTACCTCTCCATATCTCACCCCCCAATCAATATTGATTGTCCACTCAATTTAAGGCAGCTACTATATACAAACTTCTTTCTCACCCCAGGTTACTATAGTTAAATCTCCCTTAGAATTACAATGGGAAAATGATTTAAGCCTTGATCTTCATATACATACTTGGGAATTACTTTGGTCCAGGATTCACACTACCTCCCGTTCTGCCAGTACAACACAAACCTTATACTATTTTTATAATAGACTTTTCCTCACCCCCCTGCGACCTTCACCGTTTTCATTTGATAGATTCCCCTAAATGTTGGTCTTGTCCTCACGATAAGGCAGATTTACTTCACATGTTTTTCCATTTTCCTATGACCAACACTTTTCGGACCACTGTTTGGAGTAAACTCAAAGATATTCTCCAATTAGATGTTCCCTTTCATTTTCACCATGTGTTCCTGGGTAGTCTCTCTCCAGTTTTTGCCAACCATAAAAAGGTAGCCCCTTTTATTAACCTCTTTTTTAGCTATTACTTTTCAATGTATTACAGTTAATTGGAAGGACACCTCAAAAATATCCTATCAAGCTTGGTGGAATTTATTGTGTCATCACCACAGAATGGAGAGAGCTTACGCTAACTCCACCTCCTTGTTAATCAAAAGAGACTTATTATGGTTACCCCTAACTACTTTTTTGTCTAGAAAGTTAACTTGACTTATTGTTGATTTTATCACTTATTTGTTATATATCTTTTTGCTGTAATTTTATTACTGAAGTTTCTCTTCCTTTTTGATCTTCCTTTTTTCTTTCTTTTCCCCCTTTTTTCTGGTTTTCTTTTCTTTCTCCTTTTCTTTCCTCTCTTCATTTTCCTTCTGTTAAAAATGTTCTCTCCAAAATGCTCCTGTTATTAAGTACAGTTTTTCTTTTTTTTCTCATGGGTTATTGCACTTTTGTGCTTTTGTTCCGCATTCCAAGTTGTCATCTTTATTTTTTTCCTGCTACTACTTTGTACTGATGTTTTATATTGTTTTTATCCTATCAATAAAGCATCTTAAACTTAAAAAAAGATGCTATTGGTCCCTCAAACTGGAAATAACCCATGACCTGGAGGCCCTAGAAGTTCTGTCATTCACTCCTCACTAGGGAGACGTTTTGCAAAGACGAAGTAATGGCAGACTGCAGTCTGATTGACAGCTGTTGGTGCAATCCCACATGCGCAATGGCCTGAACTAGACCCCATAGATCTCTTGATGAAGATAGCTAGCAAGGAAAATGTTGGCTGGACATCAGTGTCTATGAAGGAGTCAAACTAATAAATATTTGGACTGGGATTAATACAGGGCAGAGTAACCAGTCTGCTCATTTGCACTTGTAGATTTAGGTTCTTGAAGCAGGAACACTTGTCTTATATGTCTAACTCCTTATTTTGGGAGGCAGCAAACTTCCAAACTACCTACCACCTAGACTGGAGGAGAGTTTCCACCTCCGAGGAATGTCTGGGAATGGCCCCTTTAGGGACTGCATTATTGGTGACATTGCCTGCAGACAGATGGCCAGTTACTACTCCCAGGGCTTGCTGTATGGTTATATTTCTTTATACAAACTCTAGATATGTCTTGAAAAGGGTTTGTCCATGTTTGGACACACCAAAGGGAGTCATGGAAATATTTCCCTGCTTTTACCCATCATTACTACAAACCTGTTAATGTGAGGGGAAAACATAGCTATCCTACCAAGCCAGCTCGCAAACAGCCCATTGACACTCTCCTGTAGAGAAGAGCTTTGGAGCCTATTTCAGTTCAGAATAATCTTAAAAACATGAACTCTCTAAAATTAAGTCTCACAAAACTCTCCACTTAAAAGGCACAATTCCGGTATGACATACATTTCATATTTCTAGCCTGTATGTAATGAAGAAACCTAAAATGAATACTAAAGGGGTGCCCTGTATGTAGAGAAAGGAAGGAAGTGAAATCACTGTGCTACTTTTAAATATTGTTTCACATAAAAGTAATTTATGGACCTAATGTCTATCGTTCCTTAGTAAAAAACTGAATTTGATATACTGTACCTGCCAAATGTTTGGAGCTCCCCAGTAGTTTGTTAGATTACAGTTTCCTCAATCATGAGTGAAAGCTCCAATGATTTATCTGTGGCACGCGTCTCCTTAAAGAGAGACAGGTTTTTGTTTGATTTGAACAAAACCGCATATGCAGTACAGGACAGGGAAGGCACCTAGGATAGATGGAGCTCTTTAGAAAATAACAATTCTTTCAAATTACACAAAGTGCAGGAATTATAATTTTTCTCTGTAGTGCTGGCGCATTCGTCTCAGTCATATAGTTCACAAAGGCACAACCAGTGGCGTAGCAAAAATGATGGTGCACCTTGTCGAATATGATGAGGGGCCCCTGTGTCTGCCATATCTCACAGCTATTCATCAGGATTGGGCTGAATGGGGGCCCTCGTCAAGGCTTGATGGGACCTCAGGGGCTGTTTTAAGCCCCTGAACACACCTGCAAACAGCACCTTGATTAAGCAACACACTTGAGGGCAGATGTATCAAAACAATTTTTAGTCGCAAACGCTGCGATTTGCAAAAAAGCAACGTTTGCGATTAAAAATTCGCTAAACGGTATGTATGAAGGAAATTGGATAGCAAAATTTAGGAATCGCAAAATTTGCGCTTCCTTAATTTTGCATAAGCATTTAAGGAATCACAAATTGCGATTCCTTAAATGCTATGCTTCAAGCATTCAATTATTGCGATTTCTCCTTAAGAAATCGCAAATTACCACCAACTTCAAGTTGGTGGTAATTTGCGATTTCTTTCACAAATGCACTTTTTGGCATTTGTGAAGGTGCCATATGGTGCACATACATGCCCTTAGGGCATGTATGTGCGCCATATGCACACACATGTAAATTTCAGGGGTGCATCAGGGTGTCCTTATGAGACCCTTGCACCCTTGAAATTATTCTCAATTTGCGATTCTCAAATTGCGAATCGCAAATTGAGAATAACTTCACATTCATTCCTATGGGCTTCCTGGCCCATAGAAATGAATGGAAAATTATTCCTTAATTGCGATTAGCAATTTGCTAATCGCAATTAAGGAATTTTAAGAAATCGCTAAAAAATTGTGATTTCTTTATATACATATCATTTTGCAATTCTCAAATAACGATTCATAAAAAATCGCTTTTTGAGAATCGCAAATAGGTATTTTGATACATCTGCCCCTTTATGTATACATTCTGTGATGGCAGTTTGTCTTTCATAACCAGCTCAGAAATCAATGAGGCTCGAAATGTGGAAGGGGCGACCTCAGGTCCAGTGTTTCTGACTGAGAAAGGGGGAGTCGTCTTGCTTCGGTATTTAATACATCTATTCTCAAATGTTGCAGGTAGATTAATCAAACAGAATTTTCTGTGAGAATTTTTGACTTCCTCAAGCAATGTTTCAGCAAGGTGCCCTGGAGCCTTATGCAGTCAAGGAAAATGGCCAAACCACTTCTTCCCAGGATAAGTTTTGAAAAAATAAATGGAGTACAGAGGGCTTCTTACTCCACAGAGCCTTGGTGCCACCACACATGCTGCACTATTGATAGATACACCCCTGTTTTCATGATGTACCCCAGTATTTCCTGAAGTAAGGCACTCTTATTCATGGAAGTTTTGAGTATCGGCACATCAAGGAGTTATCAAATACCTAAATGTTAACTTCCCTTTTGGGTAATTCGATCAACTTTTGAACTTTTCCCTGAGGTTTCATTGTTCATGTACTTGCATATTGCCTCTTGTCACAGGACAGTGGAGCCACACCCCATTCTCTGTTTTGTTGTCAGCCTTTGTAATTTTCATTATTATACATACTTTTGATCATTTCTTTGTATAATAATCCCACTCTGTGTGAGTTTAGAGATAAAAACCCTCTTTCAGAGGATGCTGGGGCGAGGATGCATGTGTGTGGTTGAATCTTGTGAGAGAGACAGACAAGGGGGTGGTAAGAGAGAGAGCGATTATAGAACAATAAGAAATAAAGAGGCTTTTGGATGCTCGGAGCCTCTACCCATCTCTTGCTCCGGGTCTCCATCACAACCAGATTTCTTTGCCTTCGCATGAGTTTAGCATGAAAATTGTGCAAATTAAATGGTCTGTCCCCATACATGGAATTGATCACCTAAGCAGGAAGAATTATCTCCTTGCCCCTGCCCAAAATCCTAAAGGTATGTATATAGCGCAAAAGTGCGATATTCATGAGGCCTAGTTTCAGAAATTTCACTTGCGCCTTTTTTTGTAAGCAGAGATCTGGTAGTCAGAAAGAAAGTTAGATACCCTAGCTCTTCCAAAGCACTTTTCCTTGTTCTTGTGAAGATTTTGTTTGATTTCATGTGGGTTAAATCATTTGCATCCTGGCAATCTCCAGGTAGAAAGTTGGTTCTGGGCAACTTGCTTGTGTGTTTTTGTATTGGGCACACTGCAGAACTAATACAATGCCAACCCCTGTCCAGGGGGAGGCACCTCCGAGCACTACGTGGGGTGACCAGGGGGTCTTATTCCATAAGTGGATTTAATCCAGACGTTGTGGTTGTCCTTAGACCTTATTTATTCTTTAAACACATTCAATCTTCATGGTTTAATAGATCAACATAACGTCGTTATTCAAAACAGTGATGACATAGTTAAAACCAATCCCGATGCATTTCGGGCTCCGCCCTTCTTCAGGGGATGGCTCTACAAACGAAACAAATGAAAGAATCGTAGTACCGGTGTATATTCAGAATTACCATGTCAATTACCAAGTGCACGGAGAGCTACATAGTGCATTGAAAAACGGGTGCATAACGAGAACATAAAATGTGACCATGTGGTTGAACGCCCCCACGGTAGAAATATGTGCATGAACCGTCATTGCCCAGATAAAAGTAAATAAAACCTCAGTGAAGGAGCCAGGAGTATTCACAGGTCTTAGCGTGAATTCAAACGTAAATGAAAAAATCCAATTTAAAGTGCACGCAAACAAAGACCAACAGGTCCCGCCTACCAAACATGAAGCCAGATTTGTGCCCATCACCATGAGGCGATATGAAAGATTACCGGGTGTTCACAAGGTACTCATGTTTACTATGCAGGAACTCCGAGGAGTTCCGATGGATAGTGGTGAAGCGGCCGCCGAGTGTGATCGCGGTGTTATGACGTGAGGTAAAACTAGACATAGAGGAGGGTGTATAGGCTAATCAAAAACGTCATGCTACAACGGGTGCATGTGAGCGCCATTTTGGAGTGGGTTAAAAACAATAAGTGAAATACAAAAATAGGAGCAAATACTATATTAAGAAGGTATAATCCAGTGTGAATGGGATGATAAAGAAAAGTGATAATGTAATCTCATGCACATGCACAATTAATAATCACAAATAACATAGAAATTCCATCCTGTCGTTAAGACCATGCGGTATCATGGTGGACATGAAGCGGATCCAGTAGTTTTCACGTTTCAACAGAGTATTTTTATTGTTCGTGGTCACCTGTACTTGCTCAAGTATTTGGAACTTAAGTTGGGCCACACTGTGTCTGTTTTCTTGAAAGTGCGTGGCAACACTGGATTTCAAGTTGGCAGTCCTAATGTTGCTTTTGTGCTCAAGGATGCGAACACGTATCTTCCTTTCAGTGTGGCCAATATAACATTTGCCACACGGACATTTGAGTAGATAAATGACATTGCTACTGTTACACATTGCATTCACACGTAGTTTTATGGGGTGACCTTTGAGTGGGTGATGGGTAATGTTCCCTGTAATGCAGTTGTTGCAGTTACTGCAATTGTAACAGGGCCGTAGGCCAGTGTATGTAGTTTGGATGGTTGATGTTTTGTCTCTGGTGAGAATCTCTTTCAGATTGCGGCCTCTGGTGAAGGCAAACATGGGTGGTTGGTTGAACAATCCTTGGAAGTCAGGTTCCATTGTTAAAATTGGCCAGTGTTTACGTATGATGTGTTGGAAAGTCTTGGATAGGATCGAATATTTGGAGACCACGACCATGCGGTTGGACTTTGTCTTTGGTTTAGGGAGTAGGAGGGTGCTCCTAGTGATTGCTTCACTTCTCGTCAAGGCCAAGTCCAGAATCGGTGGCGGATACGTGTGAATGCAACGTGTAACAGTAGCAATGTCATTTATCTACTCAAATGTCCGTGTGGCAAATGTTATATTGGCCACACTGAAAGGAAGATACGTGTTCGCATCCTTGAGCACAAAAGCAACATTAGGACTGCCAACTTGAAATCCAGTGTTGCCACGCACTTTCAAGAAAACAGACACAGTGTGGCCCAACTTAAGTTCCAAATACTTGAGCAAGTACAGGTGACCACGAACAATAAAAATACTCTGTTGAAACGTGAAAACTACTGGATCTGCTTCATGTCCACCATGATACCGCATGGTCTTAACGACAGGATGGAATTTCTATGTTATTTGTGATTATTAATTGTGCATGTGCATGAGATTACATTATCACTTTTCTTTATCATCCCATTCACACCGGATTATACCTTCTTAATATAGTATTTGCTCCTATTTTTGTATTTCACTTATTGTTTTTAACCCACTCCAAAATGGCGCTCACATGCACCCGTTGTAGCATGACGTTTTTGATTAGCCTATACACCCTCCTCTATGTCTAGTTTTACCTCACGTCATAACACCGCGATCACACTCGGCGGCCGCTTCACCACTATCCATCGGAACTCCTCGGAGTCCCTGCATAGTAAACGTGAGTACCTTGTGAACACCCGGTAATCTTTCATATCGCCTCATGGTGATGGGCACAAATCTGGCTTCATGTTTGGTAGGCGGGACCTGTTGGTCTTTGTTTGCGTGCACTTTAAATTGGAATTTTTCGTTTACGTTTGAATTCACGCTAAGACCTGTGAATACTCCTGGCTCCTTCACTGAGGTTTTATTTACTTTTATCTGGGCAATGACGGTTCATGCACATATTTCTACCGTGGGGGCGTTCAACCACGTGGTCACATTTTATGTTCTCGTTATGCACCCGTTTTTCAATGCACTATGTAGCTCTCCGTGCACTTGGTAATTGACATGGTAATTCTGAATATACACCGGTACTACGATTCTTTCATTTGTTTCGTTTGTAGAGCCATCCCCTGAAGAAGGGCGGAGCCCGAAATGCATCGGGATTGGTTTTAACTATGTCATCACTGTTTTGAATAACGACGTTATGTTGATCTATTAAACCATGAAGATTGAATGTGTTTAAAGAATAAATAAGGTCTAAGGACAACCACAACATCTGGATTAAATTCACTTATGGAATAAGACCCCCTGGTCACCCCACGTAGTGCTCGGAGGTGCCTCCCCCTGGACAGGGGTTGGCATTGTATTAGTTCCTGTGGATTTTCCGCTGTCTGGCCAGGCAGCGTCTCTCTCTGAGCACACAACAGAACTTTAACTTCATTACCCTATTGATAATTGGTTCTTTGGCTGTGCGAGTCCCTCCACCATATAGTTCGCACACTGCAGAACGTCATTGCATGCATGGCATGGAAGTCACCAGGTGGAAACAATGTTAAATCATCTGTAATGTTTTTGCTTTCTATTCCTCATCAGAATTCTTGAATCTAGTAAAAAGTGTAATTGATTTGTAGAAGTAAGGCAAGAAGGAATACAGCAAATCTCTTCTCCATGTTTGCCTGCAAAGATGCTACTTCCATGATAATCCAGCTGTTGGTGCTGTAGAATTTCAGCCCTAACCGTGACTGGGAGAAGTTTCAACTCTATTAAGCTCAAAAGTTGTTTTCCATGGCAGTCTTTCTCTTTCAAATTCAAGGTGACTGCTTATATGTTTTATCTTGAGTGCCAGATACGGTTTTGTGTTTCAGGTACATTTGAGAGGTGGAAGACAAAAATATGAACCATCCATAAAAAATGTTCAGCCTCTGAAAATGTATTGATCACAGCAACTGGTAACTGGAAGCATAAATGGCCTTCAGACGTTTAGATGCATGTGAAAAGGTGTTTTATTGTATTCTTGGCAGAATTCCTTCCTTTGTATGATATCTGCAAAATCATGGCGAAGACTGGGTGGCCAATATGGCGGCTTCAGTCTCTTAAAGCTTCTGACTGCTGCAGCATTGGCACTCGAAACAACAGAAAGAGAATCCACCAATCTCAATTCCAACATCGGCATTGGGGAGAATCGCCTTGCTACAAGACTGGGTGGAATGCGCAGAAAAAGCACATGCACTTGACGAGAAGATGAAAGACATACCCTTTTAAACGTAATGGTACAAAAGAGTAGAGGCCTTGCTGAGGACTATGCCACACGAGGAGAGAATCAAGAAAGGATTGAAAAGGACGTTTTCTCAAACAGAGAATTTGGAATATTGTGTGGTGCTGAGTGACAGAGAACAGACAATGTAAATGCCCAAATGTCAAATGGGAAAGAAGTGTCTTAAACAAAACAGCAAACGCATCACTCATGCGGTGCTGAACAATCACAACAGAGTGCAAGATAGTAAACAACCCGCACTGGTAGAGACTACAAGGAGAAAGAGCTGCTTCCTGTTCTTGTCTACAAACAGTGAGACTATGCCCACAGAAAACAAGCTTTGGAAAAGTCGATAGGTCTCTCCCATGCAAGAGCTATTGGCTTTGCAAATGTATGTTAGCCATGTTGTACAACAGCTTGGCTGCTGTTCGGCACGGCTAAAAGTTAGTGGCGTAGAGGAGAGGGTTGTGGTGTGGCAAAGAGTGTAATGGCAAAGAGTGGGGTAGAGTGTTGTAGAGTGCATCAGCTGAGAGTTTTGTGATTTGGAGTGACTTTGTGGAGTCTCGGAGAGTGGCATACACTGGAGTGGCATAGAGTAGAGTTGACTGGTGTAGAGTGCATTGGAGTAGAGTGTTGCAGATTATAGTAGCGTGGAGTGCAGTGGTGTTAAATTCAACGGAGTACAGTGAGCCATAGAATACAGTGACGTAGATTAGAGTGGTGCATAGTACAGTGTAGTGGGACAGTGTGTAGTGAGACAGTGTGGAGTGGGGCAGGGTGGAGTGGTGCAGAGTGGCCTTCAGTGCAGTGGCATAGAGTAGTGCAGAGCAGAGTGGCGTTGAGTTGAGTGATGCAATGCAGAGGGTAGTGGCAAAAATTAGAGTTGAGTGGCATAAAGTGCAGTTGCATAGAGTGAAGAGTAGAGTCTAGTGGAATAGAGTGAAGTGGCGTAGATTGGTGCAGAGTAGCAAAGAGTGGTGCAGAGAGTAGAGTATAGTGGCTTAGAGTGGCATTGAGTGGAGTAGAAACAATAATGGATCCCTTTTGTGAAACTCGCTCTGTATAGTACTTGTTTTGTAAAGAAAACCACATGCATTTATCATCCACACTACTATCAATGCACTGGAACCTGTAAGATGTAAAAATTTATCTTTTTATTGTATTTAATGAAACCTCAGTAGATGAAAAACCTTTTATATAAATGCTCCAGTGTATACGAAGTAATATAAAATCCCATTAAATCTCAAACATTTTATAAAATCATGTTTTGTCGATATCTAGTCTCATTACTTTAAAATACGGCCCTGCATAGCTTTCTAAAACACAATGTTATCAATCTTGGTAGATTTGAAAATTATTGTAAATCACCTGAGAGCGAACAATACATTCCTACTTATCGCATAAAGGTATAAAGTAAACATTATCACAAGACATCCATGCAAAAACAAACACAAAATAATATACAAAAAATATTTGACATCACAAATTATCTGATATCATAAATTGTGATATCATCAGGTAATTTGTGATATAAAAAGTAGAGTGGCCTAGAGTGCAGTGACATAGAGTTGAGTGGAGCAGAGTGGTGTATAGTGGCATAAAGTGCAGTGGTATAGAGTAGATTTTTTCAGAGTAGAGTGAAGTGGTGTAGAGTGGCATAGAGTGGAGTAGTACAGAATAAAGTGGAGTAGAGTTCAGTGGCGGAGAATGCAGTGTTGCAGAGTAGAGTGTCAGAGTGAAGGGGTGTGAAGTAGAGTGGCATAGAGTGCAATGACAGTGTGCAGTTGTATAGAGTTCAGTGGTTAAGAGTAGAGTGGAGCGGCGCAGAGTGAAGTAGAGTTGTATAGAGAGCAGTGGCATATAGTAGATTGTTTCAGAGTAGAGTGAAGTGGCATAGAGGGGAGTGGTGCAGGGTAGAATGGAGTTGCACACAGTGGCATAGAGTGTAATGGTGTAGAGTAAAGTGGTGTAGAGTGCAGTGGCATAGTGTACAGTGGCATAGAGTACAGTGGTGCAGGGTAGATTAGAGCGAAGTAAAGTGGATTGGCATGGAGTGCAGGGGCATAGAGTTGAGTGTTACAGAGTATAGTGCATTGGCATAGATCGTATTGGCATAGAGTGCAGTGGCGTAGAGTGCAGTGTTGTAAAGTGGCATAGAGTACAGTGCCAAAGAGTGGAGTTGTGCAGAGTAGATTGGTATGGCCTAGACTTGAGTGGTGTAGAGTGCAGCTGTGTGGAATAGAGGGGAGAAGAGTGTATTGACATAGAGTAGAGTGGTACAGGGTAGAGTAGAGAGGTGAAGCAAGATGTGGTGTTGAGTGCAGTGGTGTAGAGTAGAGTATTCAATGAGTAGTTCCACACTGCCATTACAGACAACACATGTTCAATTACAATGACCATTACATTTGCACAGACATACAGTTTTACTAATAGTACTATGCAGTTCACAGTCAAAGAAATGTGTGGAAATTGAATCACCTAGGGGTCGATTCCGATCCGGTAAAATCCCCGTCCGTACGAATCGTATCCGGAGCCGTTTCCGTACGACTCGTACGGACGCCGTACGACCGGACGATTCCGATCCCGATCGTCCGACCAGGACGCGATTCGTACGGAACACGTCGATTCGTACGGAAAAGCGCACGATCACCTACACACCGTACGGCACGTACCCGCCATGATCGCAGGGGTACACGCCGTACCCCTGCGATCATGCGGGGTACGTGCCGTACACCCAGCGCACATGGGGTACGTGCCGTACACCCACCGTACATGGGGTACGGTGCGTACCCCATGTACGCTGGGTGTACGGCACGTACCCCGCATGATCACAGGGGTACGGCGCGTACCCCTGCGATCATGCGGGGTACGTGCCGTACCCGGGGGGGGGCGTCCCGTACCTTTTTCGGCGCGAACTCTGCGTTTACGACTGTTTTCAGCTCCCGTAGGAAAAGGGTCGTACGGTGCGTACCCGACAGGAATCGTACTTGCTGGGTCGTAAAAACCAGCCGCGAACCATAGTGATGTCGCGTACAGCGGGTTCCGAGTGAGACTCGTACGGAGATTCGATTCGTACGGAGTCCTGTACGACTCGTACGGAGTTCGGCTCCTGGTACGGATCGTACTTCGTCGTACGTACGGGACGTTTACGGGTACGATTCGTACGGGCAAAAAACGCTCCGTACGACGATTCGGAGCGCATTTTACCGGATCGGAATCGACCCCCTAGTGTGATGATTTGTTTTGATCTTTAAAGTACGTCAGAAATACCAAAAAATGTGCTTCATTTGTGTTCCTAATTCTGATATATACTGAAATACTTATGATGGAGCGGTAATTTCTTCTGGTAATTTCTCAATGTAAAACCTTCATGCTACCTCTAATTTACCGCTCAAAAGGTGTTGGGCCCTTCACACCATGTATTACCTTCAGGAGACTTAAATAAACCTGAGCAGTCAAAAATGCAATTTATTATTCAAGCCAATAAAGAGAGTTGTTGAGTATTTTAAAGGGTTTTATTTTCTAGTCAAAAGTTAATTTTTCTCTGACCCTTTATTCATTAGTAAAATATAAATCTGGTTACATAATTTGGAAAACAGGAAAAATATCAATAATACAGAACACATTACAGTCTGCATATAAGCATTACATGTAGTTATGAAAATGTGGCGCAAAATATCAGTCAAAATTCTTAAAGAGTTTCTAAGAAAAATAGTCTTGCAAAGCTAATCAATAATTAAATAGTTGGCAAAAATCTCCCATTAAGAGAAATAAATGCATAAGTGAAATAAATCTTTTCCAACCTAATTATTTAGTCAAAGCATAAACTCAAAATTTAGCATCTAAATCTAAAGAGCCTTTCTATCTGTTGCTGCTCTGTGCATCTCTGTGTCTAAAGAGCAAAAAGGAGGGAGACAGCCCGCCCCTCACCAGACCTCAAAGGAATGTGGCCTGCAGTGCCAAGATATGACGTGGAGGCAAGAAACCTCCCCCTGAATCTCCTCGGACGCACCTCCCCTTCAGCAATCTCCCGGGACGTTTCGTGTACCTAACCCATAGAAGCCAGCTGAGCTGAGAAAGCCAGCCCCCATCCAGAGAGGACATTATTTTATACTCTAATTATTGGCAGACTACACAAAGATGTAGCATCTTTCAGGAAAACCTGTACGTGATTGGTCAGTCATGATGGCATGAGTTCTCAATACCCGGACTCATTCTAAAATCCTGACTTTACCAGTTTTAACAAAAGAAGCATACATGAATAACTACATTTATAAACATTTGCAACATCTACTAAGAAAAATGTTTCATTCTAATTCTCTTCCTTCCTTCCTTCCACAGCGTAGTCAGATGGACACTTTTAACTAACACTGGTACATTGGCAGAATCACAAGAATATACAAAGTTCAAAGTGTCCTTGACTGCTTTAGGAAAGCTGGTACAGTCTGTGCATGCTCTCTTCTCTTTAATGCAAGCCATACCCTTGCTGGATTCACAGGCAGCCATTTAATTGTGTAGGCCCCAAAAATAAAACAAACACAAAGATAATATTAATTTCATGTAAATCAGCCCATTATGTTTCCCAACTCCATACTAATACCCCTTATAAATGTTTACCTAGCCAAGCTATTAGTATAAAGATGCTTTTTCTAATTTGTGTACAACATGCAAAAATGTGCAATGTGCAAAATAGCATCTTCATGCTTTAGTGTAAATTTTAAAAGCACACACAATTAATATAGTGCACACAGCAACATGCATTAGTGTTTTAGATAGCTTTTCATGCAAAAAGCATTTAGTCCCCTGTGTAGTGTTTGTGCATCATTAATTCACACACATTATAAAAAGAGGTGTTATTAACTGAAAAGGTGTATCAAAATATGCAACAAGTCAAAGTCTATTAAGACAGGAATAGTAAATTTAGATTGGCAAGGGATGAGCTGGGAAGAGAGAAACACATTCTATTAATCTTCAAAGGTAAAAAGGCCACTTTTCTCTACATTGCAAAAAAACACATGTTAATTTAGCAAAAGCATCTCAGACTGAATAGGCCTCACTTTCATGTTTTTCCTGTGCCATGTTTTTAACTTGCACCAAAATGTGCGTGGCAAATTAAATGCAGTCTGTCTGAAGCACAATAATAAAACATTGCCTGACTGCAGATGGAATCTGCTTCATCAATCCACCCTTCTGATGATTCAAATCATAATAGAATGATTTATAATTCATCACACATATTTCATTTCACAAGTGACAACATATATATATATATATATATATATATTACCTACTGGCGGTCGCCAGTAGGTATATATAGTTAGGATTTTTTCCCTATGGGTTTTTTGAAAATTCTATGTCTAATAACTTTGGCGTTTGTGGACGGAATTGGATGAAATTTTCTGGAAAATGGAACATTTTGTTTCTGAGCAGCCCCTGAAAATTTGGGGGGTGTTCGTCCAGGGGGGGCCGAGAAAAAAGGGGGGTCCCAAAACGTGTTTTTAACATTGAGTTTTCCATAGGGCGGTTGGCCTCACTTTTAGCCCGAACGGCTGAATGGATTTGCACGAAACTTGGCAAAATTGTAGGGACTGGTAGCCCGATGTGCCTTTTGTAGGTCTCAATATATGTGCTACAGTGGATTTTGAGAAATTAACGTTCAAAAAAAGATATATATCTAGAGCCGCGCCTGGAGCGCTCCCGGGTACGCGTACCGGGGAGCGCTTCAGGCGCGCCACGCGACTTGCGCACTTGCGCACGGCAAGCTGATTGGTTCTCGGGTGTCTGTAAACATTCGAAACAGTCCGCAGCGGCCGCCATCTTGTGTCTCGGTAGGATTGAGACACAAGAGGTGGCAAAAATCAAAGGGGGAAATGAGCAAGAGGGGGCAGGGTACACACCCCCTGACCCCCTAGGTTTCATGTGGGGGCCATAAAAGGCTCCCGCGGGTGAAAAAAAAAATAAAAAAAAATTCGATTTTCGCGGGGGTGAGCGCCCGGTACGCGCACCGGGGAGCATACAGGGGAGCGTACCATGGAGATTAAAAATGACAGACTTTTAAAAAAATAAAGCTTCTTTTTAAAAATTGGAGGTAGTTCTGAAAAGAACTTTTTTTTTGATTTTGTTGTTTTATATATATTTTTTTGTTTTTGTTGTTTTATATTTTTTTAGACTTTTTAAAACAATTTTATATTTTTTTTGGATTTTTTCCAAGGGAAAAACAAAAACAAGGATTCCAAAACTGCTCAACAGGAGCAAAAAAATTTGAAAATTTAGGGACTGGAAGAGCAGCGGTGTTGCTGTTTCTTTAGGGCAATCAGTTCAACACTCTGCTCCCCATAGCAGAGCAGTTCGTCACACTCTTTGCACAAAAATTTGATGCCCGCAAACACCGGCTGAATGTTAGGGACCATTCTTCCACGGGGTGGTCCCGAAGGTGTTGCTCCACCAGTGGAGGTGCTTCCGCCATCTGTGGGTACATTCCGTGCCAGCTCTCTGACACTCTCCCTGGCAAAGTTGTTAGGGTGTCTTCTTTTCACATGCCGGATCAAATTAGCATTCCCAAAACTATATTTTTTCAGAGGATTGCCTCTGGATAAACTACTCCCACATATTTTGCATGTTACTTTGGGAGCGTTGACTTTTTTCTGTCCTTCTGGGATTTCGTAAAATTTCCAGATGAAATGGGTTTTTTTCTTTTGCTGAGGAGGGTCCTCATCTAAAAATCCCTCTGAATCACTGCTGGATGACTCTCTTGCAGCCATTGCTGGAGATCAGAAAAGTAGGAGATAGAGTAGACACAACAGCTCTTGCTCTCTCCAAGTACAAAGCAATAGTGAGAGAAATGGGTGGGTTTCACACAATTTGGAAAAAAAAAAGTTCTGAACCAATGAAAAGTGTTATTTTAAAGTCACATAGTTTGACGCGCTTACGCTACGCGCCCCGGGGCGCGTCCCGCACGTGTATCGTAAGCGCATCGGGGCGCTTACGTTGCGCGATCGTATGCGCTTCCGGGTGCGCTTACGCGGTGCGTCATAAGACGCATCTCGCGGCTACGCGATACGTGTCTTATGACGCAAGGCGTGGCGGCTACGCGATACGTCACGATGTTGTTTTCGTTCTCGGCAATAGCGCTTCCGGGACGCGCATTAGTACGCGCCCCGGGGCGCGCCGCAAGATTGCGCTTACCCGTGCGTTCACCTGTCCGCGCCCCGGGAGCGCACTAAAAATAATATTAAAAAAAAATAAAAAAATTATAAAATATAAAATTAGATTTAAAATGTATTATTTTTATAAAGATTTGCTATTAAAAAACCTATGAAATTCACTGAAAAAACCATAGGTTATAGACCATATATAGTTAGTAATTAGCATTTACAAAACCTTGAAAATTCACTGAAAAAACCATAGGTTATAGACCATATATAGTTAGGAATTAGCATTTAAAAAACCTTATTTTACTCACACAAAACCATTGAAATTCCATATATAGTTAGTTGTACTAACTATATATCGCGCACCCGCAATCCACTGCTGATGATGTCACATATTACATCATTCATGACATGGTCAGTGACATCACTGATGACATCACTGATGACATCTCAAATGACATCACTGATGACATCACTGATGACATCTCATTTCACATTACTCATGACATCATTCATGTGATGATACGATGAACCTCTTCAGACTCTAATAAAAACGTAGATACACTCAGTGTAAACAGACACTCACAGACTGTCACTCATCCATGGAGTTACTCACACACCTAATCAGTCTTGCAAAGAATCAATCACACCTCCATTTCCGAAAACTATATAGTTAAACACACCTTACTTATTGAAACATATAATAACACATATTTACTCTGTTATACAATCCCTGATACAAGTTCACAATAATCCATACAGCCACTCACACATTCACTGGCTCTTATGCACAGTTATTTATATATGTCAACTACCACATGTACTGTGTTTTACATATGTACTTACTTTGACATGTAGCACTGAGATATCCATTCACTCACCAATACACTCATGCACACAGTAAACCGCCCATACAGCTGTTTCCACATGCACTTTTGAACCCATACATCTAGTCAATCAACTGCTCACACATCTATGCACAGAGTCATACACCTCCCAGCCACCCACACACACACTCAGTCTCCCATACAAATACTTGGCCAACTAATCAATAACCCATATAGTTAGTCATATAGCTAATGATCAACACATGCATCAGATTACAAAACAACAGACACAATGGTGCACAATTTAAAACAGTTTAGTCACTAACCCATGCACTCAGTGAGACACATTTAATCACTCACTTATACAGTCAGTCATGCACCTACTAAATACATCATCCAGACACTTATACATCCACTCATTCTTCAATATATAAGACATATTTTAACTTTACAGAAACATACAGTCACTGGATGTTGTCATCAGTGATGTCATCAGTGATGTCATTTGAGATGTCATCAGTGATGTCATCAGTGATGTCACTGACCATGTCATGAATGATGTAATATGTGACATCATCAGCAGTGGATTGCGGGTGCGCGATATATAGTTAGTACAACTAACTATATATGGAATTTCAATGGTTTTGTGTGAGTAAAATAAGGTTTTTTAAATGCTAATTCCTAACTATATATGGTCTATAACCTATGTTTTTTTCAGTAGATATATATATATATTTTTTTTTTTTAAATTGCAAAACCTGAGCATATAACAATGTTACTTCTATTTCTAAGGCAAACACAAGTCTGGTCTGTAATCAGATCATATATAGCCAAGCTTAGTGCAGAGATCTGTAAGTAGCTTCTTGGAACAGTCAGTCTTCTTTAAAACAAGTAACTAAAATACAGGACAGTTTCAGCATTTCTTTGCTCATTGTCATCAGCTTGTCATCAGTATGGCTCATACTTTCCATGCAAATTGGACTACTTAGGTGCTGAGAAACTCTGACAGAGCACCATCAATCCTTTTGCACTTTTTCAACCAAGGCCTTTCACTCTTATTTTCACTTTGATCCGATTCAGATGTTTCACCACAGCATCTCTCAGATCAAAGCCGTAGCACCATCCATTATGCAGATCTTGTGTAGCAGCTGCAATCTGGTGAGAAACTGCACACTGTACATCAACCAGACCTACACAGCAATGGCTAGTGTTCTCATCAGTGTTTTCCACAAGTGCATTTGCATATGCATTTTCAAGCCACTCTGGTGATGCTGAAACACAGTCTTTTGCAAAAGGTAACTCTGTGCTGCCATTGTGTTGCTTTATTATGCTTGACGCTTCAGGCAGATAGCTACAATCCATTCCTAGTCCAATCTGTTGTTCTGCACTCATTATCTTTGAGACCACATTATGATCTGATTTCAGAGAAACTGGCAATCTATACCTGGGCATCAGTCTTTGCAATAACACTTTTGCCACTATGCAGTTGTCATTTCTCTCAAAAACAGTTCTGATACAACCCTGTTGTGCTGCTTCAAAAACATTTTCTTGAGCCTCTTTTAATTCAACTGTGAAGATTCCATTGAATGTATATGCTAACAGAACACAATTTTGTGCAACTGAATTAGCATTTCTCTCTCCCATGACAACAGTGACTCTCAACTGAGCAGATATACTGCATGTTAGGGTAAGGGCAATCAATTTCGAATTTTGGCCTGGGGTAACTACTGAAAGCCATGAAGCTTTGACAACATAATGCATAAGGAGCACAGTATGTGCTGCTTTTAATGTGTCATCTTTCAAACATGGGCCATCTACAAAATGGACATTGTTGGGCTGACTCACACATTCATCCTTAAAGTCTGAATTTGGCTTTATGCATATTTTCATGATATTTAGACACTCATATTCAGTTTCATCACAATCCAATTCATTTGCTGACATTTCTGTGAAGTTAGGGTCAAAGGTCATTGGGCAATAGATCACAGACCTTTGAACACAGTCATCTTTTTCAATAGGCAATGAGAGAGCGCAGCCCTCCCTCTCACTGTAAATTAGTGTATTTTCTTTCAAATAAACTTTCATTCCTAGTGCTGGGGCGCGACATTTTTTCTCTTTCAACTCTAGGAATGTTTTTGTGCAATTGTTGTCCAATGGAAGTGGATCAGACACACCTGAGTGTGTCGGCCTCAGTAAAGGCTTATCCACTAGGGAAAGGTTTAGTAACCACTCTCTACAGCAGCCAACCATTCCTAAAAATGTCCTGACTTCTTTCTGGATTTGAGGTGGATTTATCTTGTGAATTATTTCCACCCTCTCTGGTGACACCTTTCTACCTCCCTTTCCAATTTTGTGTCCCAGGTATTCATCTTCTTTTTGACAGTACTCCTGACTATTCTCATCCAATGGCACTGTGACATGAACTTGGCAAAAATCAATAAAAGAAAGCCATTCTTCAGCACATGGAATGTGAAAAAATATATTGGCTGGATTCGGTACCACAGGACAACATGGAAAAAATATGCTTTTAATCTTCTGCACTATTCTGTTCTTTTCATTTATTTTCTGTGAACCTGTGATCAGAAAGTTACACAAACTTCCAATCAATTCCATCAAAAATCCTTTTATTGGTAAAATTCCTGCAACTGATTGTGTTCCTGAATACATGTCATCTGGTTCAAATTTTAATAAGACATGTTCTGCACATTTTATTAATCTGGCATCCTTCTTTGTGAACTCTCTTATTTCTGTGTTTATTATTTTTTCCAAAGCAGAAGGTAATTTTTCAACTGTCTTTTCTGAAAATAATGCTACAGCTGTCTCTTGTTGGGCCATTTTAAAATGTACATCCTCATCAGGAATCTGAAAAATAACATTATCTGGTGTACAGTAATCTGTGCTGCTTAATTTGCAAAATAATTGTTTTCCTGCTAGGCCTGAGTCACAGACAAAACTTTGCAATTTTCCTCAAAGGGGCCTAATTTTGGTGCACATTTTTCTACTATTGTGTTTGTAATTTCTCTGTTTAAAACTCCTGCAACTAAATCTGGACTTTCCACTGCCTTCACAATATACTTGGTAGATTCAGAATTGTGAGTGTTAAAACTCTCATTTTCAAACACAGCAAACTGTTGGACTGGGTTCTGTTTTTGTCTCTGGAAATAATTCACATTTGCTCTGGGCAACTTATTTAAATAAATGTTTGCATTTTCCATATTTTGTGGGACCATCTGTGCTAGAACAATTCCTGCCATAGGTACCTGTTTCTGAACTGACATTTGCATTTGCCTAGCTGGCATATTTTGCATCTGCATTTCTCCATGTTTTTGTGCATCATGTTTACATTTATTTTTCTTCTTCCAATGCTCAAATCTGTCATAAAGATGGCAAAAGGACACATTTTCCAGCAGTAAAACATCCATACCTGAATTTGTACAAACCAAAACACCTTTACTTCCATACTGTGCACTTTTAATCTGTACCCAATCAACATCCTTTGCTGGCACTCTGCCCTTTAGGAAATAAATCACTGCTATATTTTCCTCCATAACAACAGAAAATGATGGTGCATTCATGCAAACTCTTTTCACTGTCTCCTCACCTGGCCCTTGAACAACAACTTTAGATTCAAACCACAATTTAGTCTGCATGGCAATGTGAAAGAACATTTCCAAATTAATGCACAACTCTTTCAATATTTCATCAAATCCATCAACTTGTGGGTACCACAGCATAATTTTGTCTTTCAGTTGTGGGATTATGTTCAGAAATGCTGCAAGTTCACTTTTATTCTGTGGCATATGCACATGCAGTTCTCCCACCTTTTCTCTCAATGAGTAAGCAAAAGCTTCTCCCTCTTTCTGCTTATTATTTTTCTCAACTAGATCTGGTGGCTTATTTTCCTTCTCCATTTTCCTTGCTAGGTCTGGTGGTTTCTTTTTCTTCTCATGTTTTCTTGCCCACTTGTTTCCTAATTTCTCAAACCCATTGCATTTTAAAATATATTTTATTTCTGCAATGTGCAAATGCAATCCTGAAGAACACATTTTCTCATGTGCTTCATCATCCATATGTACCCTGACACTTTTCTGAAATGAAAAACTTCCTGAACCATCAGTTTTCATAATTGTGAGCCAAATCTGTCAGTCCATTATGTTTAGTTAATGCACATGCAGCTGTTTCCATACTCAGGGAAATGAATTCTTTTTCCTGACACTGGTTCACATTTTCATTATTTAAACACCAAGGACTGTTATTTTCTCCATGTTCACATGTTCCATTTAAAACACTAAGCTGTTTCTCTTTTTCAGGGTCTGTGTTAATATGTTCTCCCATGTTCTCTATCTTTTTAATCACTGATGCTTCCTCAAAGCAGGTTTGAAAAATCACATTTTCATATATATGTATTTTATCCTGGTCTGCAGATGTTGTAAACACCATTTTCCCTCACCTTTAAGTTTTTGGGGTAATTTCTGTTCAATAATCTGTGAATTCTAAGTTTCTGAAAGAAACCCTTGCAAAATCACTGATTCTGCAGCTCTTTGAGCCTTTTCAGTAGGGACCATATTAATTGGGACAGTCATAATTTTTCTAGGCATTATCTGTGCATCTGCAGTTTGTAATTCTTTAACTGGATCAGGCACATTTGAAGCAGTAACACCTGGAGGTATCACTGTCAGTTCTGAATCAACAGGTAATGGTTCAATATGAAATTTCTGCACAGTTCTTTCAATCTGTATTTCTCTCTGTTCAACAGAAGCAGTAGCCCCTGTAGTATTTACTGGTGCACTATTTTCAGTATTTTTCATGGGAACCACATAAAGTGGTGGACACTCAGTTAACAATGCATCCATTATTTCATCCCCTGAATCATAATTTATTTGAAGCTCTTTATCATCACTAATTCTCTTCTCCTGCATTTGGTGCTTTACCTTTTCATCCTCATTTGCTTTCTCTCTTGCTGTCTTTTCCCACAGGCTTAATGCCTCAAATTGTGCAGCTTTAGATTGTGTCTTTATTTCACATAACACTTCCCTTAATTTGTCAATAATTTGCAACCTCAAAGCACCTTCTTTTTCAGTAATCTTGCACCATTGGTGAACCCACATACATGTATTTTGTCCCAAATTGGTAGACATAAAATGCACAGGTGTTCCTTCAGGAGCATCACCAATAAAAAACGATTTTTTCTCTTTACCTCCTAACAGCTTCTTTAAACCTTCAAACATTTTCATTTTTGCAATAGTTCAATGCAACTTCTTTTCTCCAAAGCTGTCAGTCTCAATTTTAGTCAGTTTTACTCCTACCACTGACCCTCCACAAACTCTTACTGCAATATTTTCTTAATCAATAACTCTGTTAGTTACAACATATATACATTCGCTACTCTGTCTGTTGTGCTAAATAAAGGATAGATTTATATTCACTGCGAGTAACACATTCCGCTTACCCTTCACAAAGTAAGACTTTCCGTTTACTCTTCATACACTACAGGTAAATCCCTTCCGCTTAACTTTCACTCAAGCCCAGAAGAACCTGCTACTCCTTTGGACTTATCCTTCAGGATATATCTTAGTCCAAAGTTTCACCAGCGAACCCTTTTGCTGTCAATCAAGCTCAGAAGAACCTGCTACTCCTTTAGTGTGACCCTTTCTAGGTGATATCAGACCAAAGTTTCACCAGTGAACTCTTTGCTATCAATCACTCACACAGAAAATAGTCCCTAATTTAACACTGCCAGCCCTACCTAGCTTCTCAGTGTTAGTCCAACAGACGAGTAACCTCAGTGCAGTGTGGCTTCCATTTACCACCCGCTATTCCTTCCCGGGATTCCACAGGTGTGCATACCTGTGTGTTCCAGACAACATAGAACAAGACACTAACTTAACATGAAGAGTTAAAACATGTAATCAATAACCAAAAAAGTATGTCCTATGAAATTACCAATATAATCAATAACACCATCAATTCAAAATGAGCAAAATTTAACCAACAATAAAAACTTAATCTTTTCAACACTTCAAAAATACATGCTAGCATATTAACAACATTTCACAACCCTATTGATACTCACACCACTTCTTGCATCACCTGCCAGTACTGCTTTGTCAGTCTTCAGGTTCTGAGCATTGGAGTCAGGAATCAGGACTTGGACATTTTATCTAACTTGGGCGATTATTTTACTCCCCTACTAAGGTCAATGATCCATTAGTTGAATAGTTGATGGTGAAATCAATAATCATTAATCACCAAACTAATCAATAATGACCATCCTCTGATTACCAAAAACTGATGTAGCGGTAATTTCTTCTGGTAATTTCTCAATGTAAAACCCTCATGCTACCTCTAATTTACCGCTCAAAAGGTGTTGGGCCCTTCACACCATGTATTACCTTCAGGAGACTTAAATAAACCTGAACAGTCAAAAATGCAATTTATTATTCAAGCCAATAAAGAGAGTTGTTGAGTATTTTAAAGGGTTTTATTTTCTAGTCAAAAGTTAATTTTTCTCTGACCCTTTATTCATTAGTAAAATATAAATCAGGTTACATAATTTGGAAAACAGGAAAAATATCAATAATACAGAACACATTACAGTCTGCATATAAGCATTACATGTAGTTATGAAAATGTGGCGCAAAATATCAGTCAAAATTCTTAAAGAGTTTCTAAGAAAAATAGTCTTGCAAAGCTAATCAATAATTAAATAGTTGGCAAAAATCTCCCATTAAGAGAAATAAATGCATAAGTGAAATAAATCTTTTCAGACCTAATTATTTAGTCAAAGCATAAACTTAAAATTTAGCATCTAAATCTAAAGAGCCTTTCTATCTGTTGCTGCTCTGTGCATCTCTGTGTCTAAAGAGCAAAAAGGAGGGAGACAGCCCGCCCTTCACCAGACCTCAAAGGAATGTGGCCTGCAGTGCCAAGATATGACGTGGAAGCAAGAAACCTCCCCCTGAATCTCCTCAGACGCACCTCCCCTTCAGCAATCTCCCCGGACGTTTCGCGTACCTAACCCATAGAAGCCAGCTGAGCTGAGAAAGCCAGCCCCATCCAGAGAGGACATTATTTTATACTCTATTTATTGGCAAACTACACAAAGATGTAGCATCTTTCAGGAAAACCTGTACGTGATTGGTCAGTCATGATGGCATGAGTTCTCAATACCCTGACTCATTCTAAAATCCTGACTTTACCAGTTTTAACAAAAGAGCATACATGAATAACTACATTTATAAACATTTGCAACATTTACTAAGAAAAATGTTTCATTCTAATTTTCTTCCTTCCTTCCTTCCACAGCGTAGTCAGATGGACACTTTTAACTAACACTGGTACATTGGCAGAATCACAAGAATGTACAAAGTTCAAAGTGTCCTTGACTCCTTTAGGAAAGCTGGTACAGTCTGCGCATGCTCTCTTCTCTTTAATGCAAGCCATAGCCTTGCTGGAATCACAGGCAGCCATTTAATTGTGTAGGCCCCAAAAATAAAACAAACACAAAGATAATATTAATTTCATGTAAATCAGCCCATTATGTTTCCCAACTCCATACTAATACCCCTTATAAATGTTTACCTAGCCAAGCTATTAGTATAAAGCTGCTTTTTCTAATTTGTGTACAACATGCAAAAATGTGCAATGTGCAAAATAGCATCTTCATGCTTTAGTGTACATTTTAAAAGCACACACAATTAATATAGTGCACACAGCAACATGCATTACCTCTACGTCCCTCGTCCTCGACCCAGTCATCACTCATGAGGTATTCCACACGACAGGAAACAAAACAGGAAACGCTTTCTGACTCCACCCACCCTCCTCTCAGGTGCTATAATACACCCCACCACCAGAAACAAATCCTGTTTTGTTTCCTGTCGGTTGGATACTGATGGGTGACGCTTGGGTGAGTGCTGGGCACTTACCTGCTTCGGTTGTCCTGTGGTGTTCCTCCTTTGCTGGGCCTTGGGGGTGCTCATGGACCTACGTGGGACCTTTTTGGAGGCAGGCTGCTGGGCTTCCTGCACTTCGCTCATGGCGGGGACCCTGGGTTGCGGGGCTTCTCGGGTCCCCGTGGTTTTTGCCCCTGGATCCTGGACTCTTCCTTGTCTCCGCGCACGTTTGGGCTGTTGCCCTCGCGCCCTGACCTTTGCCGGTCGCTGGGGTGTGGGCCATGTGGTGGAGCACTCGCTTTCCTGGCCGTTGGTGGCGGACTGGCTGCCCGCGTTCTCCGGTCCTTTCGGGCGGGGCGCGCTCACCTCCTGGCTCCGGTTCCGCCCCTCCCTTCACTTGGCAGTGCGGGGGCCGTTTCTTCCTGTGCTTGAAGCCGCGTTGTAGGGGCTGGACGCGGGATACCGTTCTCGTCCTCGGAGCCTCATTTTGCTTGAGCGGGCACCCGGGTGGGCTCCGGGTTCCCTGGCTTCCCTGGCTTCCTTCCTGGATTGGCTGCACGGCTCCTTGCGATGACGTCATCGTCTACTTTCCGCATTGGTGACTCGGGGTGTTTTTCCTTCGTCGGTGCTCCTGGATGACTCGTTTTTCTGCCGCCTCCTTCTACATCTTCGGTTTCCAAGGGGCTGCAGCTGTGGGGTGAGTGTTTTCCTCCTATTTATGGCGGGATTTCGTTTTCTTTTCTTCTGTGCCACTTGTGGAGTTGCTGTGTTGCTTTGCTGGTTTGCTGTGTATTTGCTGTTCATGATGGGGAAACACCATAGGAAGAGAAAGCATGTCTCTCCTGTTGGGTCGTCCTCTTCCGACAGTGGTGATTCTGCCCCTGCTGGTCGGAGTGCTGGTCTGGGTGACTCGAAGAGGCTGAAGCTGCTGATTTTGGAGACGCTGTCCGAGCTCAAGGCTTCAAAGAAGGGTGCTGGGGGTCGCTCGGAGTCCCCTGCTCACCTTTATTCTGATATCTCCTCCTCTGCTTCCTCTGATGAGTCCGCTTTGGATGCGGTGGATCTGCAGGGCAAGTACGTTTTAAAGGAACTGTTGCCTGATATTCTTGGTCATGTTAGGGAGAATATGGGCTTCCCTGAGGTCTCTGTGCCCAGTACCTCCCAGGATGCTGTTCTGCCGCAGTTTCGGAGGCCTGTGTCTTCTTCCATGCCCGTCCACCCCTTTATTATGGATGTCCTTCTTAAGGAGTGGAAAGACCCGGACCATATTTCTTTGCCCAGGTTCATGTCTAAACTGTATCCTTTGCAGGATTCGGCGGTTGCCCTGCCTGATTCGGTGCAGGTAGACTCTATTGTTGCTTCCCTGGTGGGTCGGCCTTCCATGGCTGATGATAATATCCTGAAGGATGGAGGTGATAAGAAAATTGACTCTGCTCTGAAGAAGTCCTATGCTGGCTCTCACCTGGCTCTTCGGTCGGGTGTTTATGGTGCTTATGTTGCGCAGTCTTTGTTGGCTGACTTCAAGACTTTGTTTTCTACTATGCAGGAGGGGGGCACTTGTCCGGAGTTGCTGGAGTCTATGGAACGTCAATCGGAGTTCCTTTCGGACATTGCCTTTGACTCAGTCCGGGCTTCTGCTCTGTCTTGTGGTTCCTCTGTGGCTGCCCGTCGGAACTTGTTGCTGCGGGGTTGGGAGACGGATGCGGCGCAGCGTTCTATGGCCTTGCGGTTGCCATTTTCAGGTACTCTTCTTTTTGGGGACGCACTGGAGGACAAGCTCCATAAGGTTTTCAAGGAGAGGAAGCATTCTTTGTCCTTCCGTCCTGCCCCTTCTCATAAGGGATCCTCCTTTTCAAATGCGAGGTCCTTTCGCCAGCCTTCCAGGTTTCAGCAGTCCTCGTTTAGAAGCCAGCGTGGTGCTCGTGGGTCCTTTCCTCGGAGGTTCCAGAAGAAGCCCCAGCCGGATGGTGGGTCTGGCGCTCCTCGTTCCTGACTACGCCGCACCGGTGCCCGTTCTCGCTGGTGGTCGGCCCGCGGTTGGTGGGAGACTGCGGCTGTTCCTCCCTGCTTGGTTGTTGACGACCTCCGACCAGTGGGTACTGGATGTTGTGTCCAGGGGTTACCGGATAGAGTTCCTGTCTCCCCCACCTCCCTCGGGTGTTGTGGTGACCCCATTGCCTTCGGACCCGTCTCGTCGTCCGGGGTTGTTGGAGGGTGTTCAGGTCCTGTTCGACAAACTGGCGATTGTCCCGGTCCCCCCCCTGGAACGTGGACTGGGGACTTATTCGGTTGTCTTTGTGGTCCCGAAGATCACGGGGGGTTTCCGTGTTGTCATCAATCTTCGGGCCCTGAACTTGTTTGTGCGCAAGATCACTTTCAAAATGGATACTTTGCAGAGGGTGATCCCATTGATCCAGGAGGGCTGGGTGTTCACCTCTCTGGATCTCCAGGATGCCTACCTTCATGTTCCGATGGCGTTGGTGGATCAGCAGTTCCTGCGCTTCTGCCTGGAGGGTCGTCACTGGCAGTTTTGCGTCCTCCCCTTTGGTCTCCGGTCCGCCCCCAGGGTGTTCACCAAGGTGGCGGCTCCCTTGGTGGCTCATCTCCATCTCCTGGGGGTGTCCGTTTTTCCTTACTTGGACGACTGGCTGCTACAGGCTCCTTCTCCAGAGGTCATATCTCGCCACCTTTCCTTTACCATGCGTACGCTCGAGGATCATGGGTTCCTGGTCAATCTGCCGAAGAGTCACCTGGAGCCTGCCACTCGGAGGGCTTTCATTGGGGCCGTGTTCGACTCGGTTCTGGGCATGGTTTTTCTCCCGGAGTCCAGGATTCTGCGTCTTCAGTTGCTGTTGAGGAGGTTGCTTTCCCGGGATTCGGCTCCTCTGCTGCAGTGGCTGGTGGTTCAGGGCCACATGTCTGCCACGGTGTTCACGGTGCCCTGGGCCAGGGCTCATCTTCGGCCTCTGTTGTGGCATGTTCAGAGTTGGGTCCCCTTTCCTGTCCAGGACTTCTCGACTCCTGTGCCTGTGACTCCGGAGTTGGTGTCTGCTCTCCAGTGGTGGCTGGACTCTTCGAATCTGTCGAGGGGCATGTGGTTCCATCCTCCAGCCCCCTTGGTGTTGACGACGGATGCCAGCGCTTTCGGTTGGGGTGCGACTCTGGGCCGTTGGTCGGTGCAGGCACGTTGGCTTCCTTCGGAGTCGTACCGCTCTTCCAATTGGAGGGAGCTGTCTGCGGTGGAGAGGGCTCTCCGCCTTCTCAAGGATCATCTTCTGGGGTGCAACGTGTTGGTGAGGTCGGACAACACTGTGACTGTGGCCTACATCAACCACCAGGGCAGTACCCGCTGCCTCTCCCTGAATTTGGTGGCCTGAGCAATTGCGAGTTGGGCCGAGTGTCATCTGGTGGCTCTCTCTGCTGTGCACATTCGGGGTGTGGACAATGTGGTTGCCGATTCCTTGAGTCGGAAGTTCCCGTCCTCTCTCTCCCTGTGCCTGGCCCCTCGGATTTTCCGGTTGCTCTGCCGGAGATTCGGGACTCCGGTTCTGGACCTGTTTGCCTCCCGGTCCAATGCCTTGCTTCCCCTGTTCTGTTCCAGGACCCCGGAGTCGGGGGCTTGGGGGGTGGATGCCTTGTCTGTCCTTTGGCCTCCTTGGTTCCTCTATGCGTTCCCCCCCTTTCCTCTGATCCCTGCTTTCCTACTGAAGGTTCGTCGGGTGGGGGCTCAGGTGGTGGCTGTTCTTCCTTATTGGCCTCGCCGCTCCTGGTTTCCTCTGCTTCTGGGTCTGGCGGTGGGCCCTCCGTGGATCCTGCCCCGCTACCCCTCTCCGCTGTGTTCCCCGTCTCCCTCCCTGTTGGTTCCTCTCACCTTGGCGGTCTGGAGGTTGAACGGTTGTCTCTTGGAGTCCGGGGTCTGCCCGACCACCTCATCACTGTGATGCAGGCATCTCGTCGGAAGTCCACTCTGTCCTCCTATTCGAGACACTGGGCTTCTTTTTCTTCTTGGTGTGTTGCCCTGGATCTGTCTCCTACCTCTTGTGGTGTTTCTTCTATTCTGCAGTTTTTTTTGGAGGGTTTTCAAAGACACTATGCTTTGTCCACTTTGAAGGGTCAGTGGGCTGCTATTCGGGCCTTTCGTGATCCGGCTTCTCTTCTTCCTTTGGACGGGTTGCTGGTTTCCCGTCTGTTTAGGAGTTTCTCTCTTTCTGCTCCTTCTGTCCGCTCACCGGTTCCTCCTTGGGATCTCTCTTTGGTTCTGGGTGCCTTGCAGTCCCCTCCCTTTGAGCCTTTGGAGTCAGTGGAGTTGAAATTCCTGTCTTTCAAAGTTGCTTTTTTGGTGGCTGTTACGTCTGCTCGGAGATTGGGGGAGCTTACGGCTTTGCGTTGTTCTCCCCCCTTTTTGAGGTTTCTGGACGACGCTGTGGTCCTTTCCTTGGACCCCGGTTTTATGCCGAAAATTCGTTCCCGTTTCCATTCCTCCCAGGAGTTGGTTCTTCCTTCTCTCTGTCCTTCTCCTTCCTCTCCTTCTGATGTCTTGCTTCATTCTTTGGATGTGAGGAGGGCGTTGTCTGTTTATGTTGATCGTTCTGCTGGGTTTCGGTCTTCTGACTCCCTCTTCGTGACCTTTGGTTTGGCTGGTAGGGGTAAGGCGGCCTCTCGTCTTACTTTGGGTCGCTGGATCAAGGCTGTGATCTTGTTGGCTTACCAGGGCTCTGGTTTGCCTTGCCCGTCTGGGGTTCAGGCGAGGTCTACCAGGGGTGTGTCTGCTTCCTGGGCTGCCTTCCATGGGGTTCCCCTTGAGGAGATCTGTAGGGCGGGTACCTGGGCGTCCGAGTCCACTTTTGTGCGACATTATCGCTTGAATTGTGCTCTGTCTAGCCGCCCTAATTTTGGTTCTGGTGTGTTGCAAGCTGTGGGGATCCCCCCATCTGTTTGATTCTGTTTATTTCTGTTTTGTTAATAAACTGTGTCTTGCTGCACTCCTTGGTCTCTGTTCTGTTTCTGTTTGTGGTGTGCCAAAGGCCTTTGTGGGGTTGCTTTGGTATGCCTCATGAGTGATGACTGGGTCGAGGACGAGGGACGTAGAGGTAATGCTATGATTACGTACGGTAATCCCCATTACTCTTAGTCCTACTCGTCCTCGACCCAGTCATACGACCCGCCCGCCCTCCCTTTCCAGGCCTTTGGTGCTTGGTACATCAGGATTTGTTTCTGGTGGTGGGGTGTATTATAGCACCTGAGAGGAGGGTGGGTGGAGTCAGAAAGCGTTTCCTGTTTTGTTTCCTGTCGTGTGGAATACCTCATGAGTGATGACTGGGTCGAGGACGAGTAGGACTAAGAGTAATGGGGATTACCGTACGTAATCATAGCATTAGTGTTTTAGATAGCTTTTCATGCATAAAGCATTTAGTCCCCTGTGTAGTGTTTGTGCATTATTAATTCACACACATTATAAAAAGAGGTGTTATTAACTGAAAAGGTTTATCAAAATATGCAACAAGTCAAAGTCTATTAAGACAGGAATAGTAAATTTAGATTGGCAAGGGATGAGCTGGGAAGAGAGAAACACATTTATTAATCTTCAAACACATGTTAATTCAGCAAAAGCATCTCAGACTGAATAGGCCTCACTTTCATGTTTTTCATGTGCCATGTTTTTAACTTGCACCAAAATGTGCGTGGCAAATTAAATGCAGTCTGTCTGAAGCACAATAATAAAACATTGCCTGACTGCAGATGGAATCTGCTCCATCACTTACACAGTTGATTTAAATGTTGTGTGCTACAAAAAAAACTCTTTCCTACCCCAAGTATCCCACAAGATTGATATATAAAAACAAGTTGCCAGAGAAAGCTTGTTTTCATACATCGTTCTGGAAATGTTGCCTATTAAACTGTAGATAGTGAAGTAGAATGGCATAGAGTTACTGCCTCTGGTGCTTTAATTTGCATAAATTGATCTGTGATCATAAAACATAGCATGGTCGAAATATCATACTTTGTATCACAACTAAATGCCTTTGGCTTTCTCAGCTGCATAATCAGGACAGCAAGATATAGACATTGAGAGAACGTTCATGAGCTACATAAGTCCACATCCACGCATAACAAGAGCATGAACAAAGGCACTAGCTATTGCAACTCATGTCCTTTGAAGAATGCAAAACATGCAACGGATTATGACATTGCAAAGCTTCCTCACACAAAATAAAAACCTGCTGTATGCAAAGGTTTTCAACTCCCCTTAGGGACGACATAACTCTTTACCAGGTGTCCACTTGAAGCAGGTCTGTGTATGCGGAGACAGCTTCCTGATTCAAAGGTAACCCTCGTGACCTTGGCAAGCTCCTCCCCCCACTCAAAGTTATTACAATTATTAAAATGGTGCAATGTTTTAACAGAACCTTTTTACATCAGCTTACATACATTTTTATTTCTTGATATAGTGCACTGCTACTGTCACACTCAGTGCACTGAAATGTCACGCATAATCACAGTGTAATACAAAATATGTAAGCCCACTGTAAATATACAAATGCCTCGCATAAGCGAACTGAAAAATTGGCAGCTATACTAACCTAGTAGTGGGCTGTGGCTACAGCCGTCCAAATTCCAACACATTTTAAATAGGCCCTATGAACTCATGCTTGAATGGGTTAAAACAGTAGAGATCATTTTTACTAACAAATACTTGTAACTCCCCAAACAAGGTCATCAATGACCCTTTATGTCTTTATGCATTTCAAAAGGCAATTACAGGAGCCAGTAGTTTACCAACTAACCTAACCTGCCATGTAAACTGAAAGGATGAACTGACTTTAATCACAAACCCACGTGTCTATCCCATAGAATGGTCGGGTGGACCCTGCGACTGTCCGTGACGAAGGCAACAGGTGGCAGTTGCAGCACAGGGAGGAGAGCAGGGTAACACAGGTAATGAAGTGCGAGTGACACAAGTATAGACCTGATACCTTTTGATGGCGGATGGCTGCTGCGGGGCAGAACAAGGAATACCCACCTGGCAGTCCCGATCTGATTTTAAGGATAACTTAGCATTTCCAGGAGCATGTGGGGAAAGCTCGTTGAGGCAGACAGCTTCGTTAGGCCTGTGCAGTATTGCTAGCCGCAAATCCGAAGCAAGCATTAACAGCGCTGCCTCTTTTATAATTTTAAATAAAGCCAACTTCCCTTGGAAAGTAGCCCAAAACGAGAGCAAATAAAAAACACTTAAACAACCCCTGACTCCTAGGATTATGCATAACAAAGGAAAAAGAACATTAAAGCTATATCTTTGCCTGACCATTTTAAGTGAAGACATATTAATTTATATGTAGCAGTCGATGTGCTTTAAAAACAAGCAAGGAGGGGGTAAGCAGTGATGAGGGAGGGGGTGAGGGGACAAGTCAATCAGCTAAGTGGGAAGGGGATGGGGGATGAACAAGCAACACCAGGACATTAACCAAAAAATTCCTCTCACTTTGTAGTCAGAGAAAGAAAAGTAATTGAGGTGCCCACGGAAAACACGATCTGACAGTTGATCTTGATCTCTGAATGCACAGCAAATGTGATGAAATAAGAACAAGATATATAGGTCTGAATACAGAAATTGAGCTTGGAGTGAGGTAAAAAAGGAGTGCTTCTGTGATGAGCAAAAAAAAAAAGAAAAGTAGTTCCTAAAACTTTCTAAAATGGGAGCAGTGGATGGATAGTTGGTATTGGTACACACTATCAGGGAGGGCTTAACACAGGATGAGACATGATGCATCCCTGCTATGGACAAATGGGGAGAAAGAATATGAGAGTGATGATGGAGACAGCAAATGGGAAGCCTATGGGCAGGCTCAGGCCCACATATTGAAAACAACATATCTCTTCGAGGCAGCACATACGCTGTCTAACCAAAATCCTACAAAGAGGAAACGTTAACAGACTATACTAGGCTTAGAAACCAGTTTTAGCCAGAACATGAGACGCCATCATGTACTCCATTAGACAGCAGCACTAAAAGGTACAGCACTTAAGAGATGGAAGGACAAGTCTAAAAATACTGTTTTTTAAGCTAAAAGATGGAGATGATCAATGAAACAATTGGGTCAGAAAAAAAATTATTTTTCAAAAATATCAATTTCCATTTATTTATATAAGTTACTATAGATTATATCAATGAGAACAAAAAGCACCCGGCATGACCTATTAAAACATAGATCAAGATTACAGTTGGACAAAAGGACATAAAATACAGCGATATACAATTGCGAGACACTTGATAATTAAAAGGGGTTTGACCACATGATATTTATCCAGTCAGGCAACATTGTTGATGTTTCAGTCTTTTTAAACTTTTTTTCTTGGACTGTCATCAGGACTGTATTGAGTACTCCCATCATTAAAGTCTCATTGCACTATTATAATCCATAAGGACACATATGTTTCTACATTGTAGAATTTCAAACCTGCAACTTTTTGGGTGAAAACGTTGTTTATTAAGCACTAAGTTAAAATATATTACATCTGTGAGTGCAGGTCTCCAAAAGTCCAAGAGGTCACCCTAAACCAGGTGGGCGCACACAACCCTTACCCCCTCATTGTCAAATCAAACTACCAAAGCACCTAATCGGGCAACCACACATCTCAATCATAGTGGCACTCTAATAACAAGACAAACTTTAACCCCTTCCATGCTCAGGACGGCCAGGAGTCGTCATGCGCCACGGTGCTTGTGGGCGCAGCACTGCTCCCTACCGTCCTCGCACATGGCATCTGAAATCCCTCTGGTGCAGGCTCCAGAGGCTTTGTAGTTGGTTTCCCTGACATGATAAATGTCGCGCTGGCATCATTTCAGTGAAACCGAAACTGAAATGAGCTGATAGGCTCATTTCAGTTTCACTTCCTACGTACTCAGGATGCTATCTTAGCCCCCTGAGCATGTAGAAAGTCAGGAGAGGTATTGTTGGAAAGGGGAGAATCTCCAATCGCCTCAGGTGGGTGATTCCCAAGCAGTGTCCACCCACTAGGCACCAGGGAGGAGGGAGCGGCCCCTTGGGTAAGGGGCTTTGCTCCCCCCTAAATTAATTGGGCAGACATTGCCAGGCATTTATTTTCCATCCAATTTAGGAGTGGGGGCTGCCCAATGTGGGCATGCCAATGCCTACACCCCCCACAAAATTACAGTCTTTCTGTCCCCCTTGGCAGTTGGGAGTCAGACCCCCTGGGGGCAGACAGCACACTAGAAGCCAGGGATGTTTTTTGTGTATTTGATTTAGGGCTTGGTGCTGCCACAATGGACATGCCAATGCTCCCCCCCCCCCCCCACCAAAATTACAGCCTTTCTGCTCCCTGAAGAGGGCAAATGCGGCAGTACCCCGGGGGCAGAAAGCCCACTAGAAGACAGGGATTTTTTTAAAATTTTATTTAGATGTGCATGCCAAAACCCAACCCCCCCAGAAAAATTCCATTCTTTCTGCTCCCCCTAGGGGCAGGAGCCCACAATCTGCCTCCCTGGGGGGCAGAAAGCCCACTAGAAGCCAGGGACTTTTAAAACATTTAAGGGTGGGGGCTTCCCAAGATGGGCATGCCAATACCCCTCCCCCAGCAGAATTCTAGTCTTTCTGCCTACCCCAGGGGGCAGATGGGGGCAGTAGCCCACGATCTGTGCCCAGGCAGGACAGAAAGCACACAAGGCCCCAGTTGTTTATGTATAGAGGGGTGGGGGCTGCCCAAAATGAGCATGCCAATGCCCCCATCCCTCCAAAACATTTCCACAGCCTCTCTACCTCCTAGGGGAGTCACATGGGGCAACAGACCCCCAATCCGCCCCCGGGGGGCAGAAAGCACACTAGGCACCTGGGATTTCTTTATGTATATAGGGTTTGGGAGGTGCCCAAAATGGGCATGCCAATGTTCCCACCCCCCAAATAACCCACAGTCTTCCTGCCCCCTCAGGAAGCAGATGTGGCGATAGCCCCTGATCTACCCTTGGGGGGCAGAAGCCCACTAGGCACCAGGGATTTTGTTGCTTTTTTATACATATAAGTTTTTAACCTGGGGTAGAAAGCCCACTAGGCACTAGGGATTTTTTTTATCTGTAGAGGTGGTGGCTGCCCAAAATAGGCATGCCCATGACCCCCCAAAAGAAATTACCACAGGCTTTCTGCCTCCCTGGCACCAGGGATATGTTTATGTGCATTTCAGTGAGAAGCCCCATAGGCAAGGATCGCTCCCTTTTTTAGGCACACATTATGGCTGTTTCAGTGATATTTTTATTCTCATCTGCACCCAAGCGGGGGCAAAAAAACCTCTAGAAACCAGGGACAGTTTGTGTGTGTGTAAAGTTTGAGTTTGGCTGACAGCCTGCGTGTACTGACCTCTGGCTGGTATCTTGCTGGTGGTGTGTGTGGACCTGCACTTGGCTAATGGTGTGGGTGGATTTGCGCTTGATGATAGTGTGTGTAGTTTGGCGCTTGCCTGGTGGTGTCTGTGGAGTGGTGCTTGGTTGGCGGTGTAAGTGGACGGGGGCTTAGCTGGCTGTGTGCATGGATCGTGCTTGGCTGCAGGTTCGGACTGGCCTTAGTGGGCACCGGATGTTTACCCAGTGGGACAGAGGGGTGGGGGCTGGTTTTCTGGCCATGGGGGCAGTTTTGTCACTTGGAGCCAGTTGTGCAGCAGTGCTGCAATATAGGGCCCCAGTAACAAAAGCTGGAGCAGTGCTTTTTACTGGTATGCCCCCCCCCTGCCAGGGCTGGTCAAGCAGCAATCTGCCAGGGCTGCTTGCTGTTCCCGGTCCGGCCCTGCTTGGCTGGCAGTGTGTGGGGTTGGTGCTTGGCTGGTGGAGTGCATGGGTGGCGCTTGGCTGGAGGTGTGCGTGGATATTGCTTAGCTGACTGTGTGCTTTGATAGCGTTTGGCTGGCTGTGTACGTGGATGGCGCTTGACTGGCAGTGTACATGGATGGTGCTTGGCTGGCGGTGTGTGTGGATGGCCCTTGGCTGGTGCTGTGCGTGTACTGACTCTTGGCTGGCTGTGTGGCTTGCATGGATCCCCCAGCGTTTTCCTACCTAGAATTCCCTGCAAACCTCAAATTTACTTAGAAAGTCACATTTTCCTCCCATTTCTGTGTGGGGAAGTTAAAGGATCACAGCACAGGCACAAATTTCCTACTACCAAGCATTGACCTTGGCCTCCCGAGAAAAATCATACCTCACTTCTATGGGTGCCCAAAGTAGCGTCAGCCTAAAAACTTATAAACAAACTGCCCTTTTGGGTCCTCTTTGGTCACCCTCTCTACACCTTTTTGTGCCTTCCATGTCATAGACACTTAGCCCATCCACAGAAGTAAGGTATCATTTTTATTGGGAGACTGAGGGGATCGCTAAGTGGTAAGAAATGTGTGCCGTGCGGTGATCCCACAACTTTTCCACACAAATATTAGAGGAATATGTGTCTTTTTAGCTAAATGTGAGGTTTACTGTGAATTGTTGAAAGGAAAATACAGGGGATCACTGCAAGCCACACCTCCCTGGGTTTCCACGGGTATCTAGTTTTCAGAAATGTCTGTGTTTTTTAGGTTTCCCTAGATGTCTGCAAACCCGGGACTAAAAACAGAGGAGCCCACCTATCTCTCAAAATCGACCTGGATTTTCAAGGAGTTCACCTGCGTTTTTGATTCCTGGCTTAGCGGCCAACTAAGGAAACCTACCAAACACACACATTTCTGAAAACTAGACACCCTGGGATAGTGCAGGGAAGTATGGGTTGCAAAGACCCCCAAATGTTTCCCTAGGCAGAATCCCCTGCAAATCTCAAACTTAGCTGAAAATTTCTGTGTGGGAAAGTTGTGGGATCACTGGGCTGACACACATTTCCTACCACCCGGCGTTCCCCCAGGTCTCCTGATACAAATGGTACCTCCCTCATGAGGGTGGGTGAAGTACACGTGACAAGCAAGGGCCCACAACGTATTGGGGAGACATCAAAATTACCTATCACTAAAACGACCTGGTTTTGCAAGTGGGGCCACCTGGGTTGTTGTCCCTGGGCTCGGCGGTCATATAGGAAAACCTACCAGACCCACACATTTCTGAAAACTAGACACAATGGGGAGTCCAGGGAGGTATGGCTTGGATGGACCCCCAACGTTTTCCTACTCAGAATCCCCTGCAAATCTAAAATTTAGCTGAAAAAATAAAGGTTTGCTCAAATTTCTGTGTTGTAAAGTTGCGGGATGACCGGGCTGACACAAATTTCCTACCACCGAGAGTTCCCCCAGGTTTCCCGATAAAAATGGTACCTCTCTCATGTGGGTGGGCCAAGTACCCACGACAGGGAAGGTCCCAAAAAGTATTATGGAGACATCAAAATACCCATCACAAAACAAACTGTTTTTGCAAGAGGGGGCACCTGGGTTTTTGGCCCCGGGCTCGGCGGCCATCTTGGGAAACCTACCAAACCCAAACATTTCCGAAAACTAGACATTCTGGGGAGTCTTATCCAGAATCCCCTGCAAACCTCAAATTTAGCTGAAAAAAATCGTTTGTACCACACATTTTTATGTCGGATCAAAGTGCCGACACAAATGTCCTACCACCCAGCGTTCCCCTTGGTCTGCTGAGTAAAATTATATCTCACTTGGGAGGCTGTCCAATGCTGAATTTGCTAAAAATTTATTTTCAAAAAATGTAGCACTTATAGTTTGCTGTGCTATACCCTTAATCTCTTTGTTTTTGGTTCTTCCTGGTCACAGGCCCCTGACCCACCCACACAGGTGAGGTATCATTTTACTCGGGAGACCTAGTGGAACGCTGAGCGATAGGATATTTGTGCCGGCACGGTGATCCCACGCAAAAATATGTGGAAAATTTTCTGCTAAATTTGAAGTTTGCAGGGGATTCTGGGTAGGAAAATGTTGAGGGATCCACGCAAGCCATACATCCCTGGACTCCCCCTGATGTCTAGCTTTTTGAAATATGTGGGAGTGGTAGGTTTCCCTACATGGCCACTGAACCCAGGGCCAAAAACCCAGGGGCCCCCTTGCAAAACCAGGTCATTTTGGGATGGGTAATTTTGACGTCTCCTCAATACGTTTTGGGCCCTTGCCTGTCGCGGGTTGACCCACCCACGCAAGTGAGGTACCATTTTTATCAAGAGATCATGGGGAACGCTGGATCGTTGGAGATTTGTGTCAGCATAGTGATCCCTCAACTTTCTCACACAGAAATTTGAGAAAAATTAGATTTTTTCAGCTAAATTTGAGGTTTGACTGGGATTCTTGGTAGGAAAACGTTGGGGAATCCATGCAAGCCATACCTCCCTGGACTGCCCCAGTCAGTAGTTTTCTGAAATGTGTTGAGTTGGCAGGTTTCCCTAGATGGCCACCAAGCTGGGGGCCAAAAACGTAGGTGACCCTCCTTGCAAAAACAGGTAGTTTTGCTATAGGTAGTTTTGATGTCTCCACAATACCTTTGGGGCCCATGCCTGTCTCGAGTACATGGCCCAACCCCACAAGTGAAGTACTATTTTTATCGGGAGACTTTGGAGAATGTGGGTTGAGGGGAAGTTTGTGGACCTACGCAGATTCCAGAACTTTCCATCACAGAAATGTGGAGATGAGGTGTTTTTTTTTTAATAAAGTTTGAGGTTTGCAAGGGATTCTGGGCACAGAACACTGGTGAAAGCCAGACCAATCACCCCCTACTGGATTTCCCTGAGTGTCTAGTTTTTTAAAATGTGCAGGTTTGCTAGGTTTCCATAGGTGCCGGCAGATCTAGGGTTCAAAATCCACAGCTGGGCAGTTTGCAAAGTTTTCACTGTAAAAATGTGGTGTGTCCATGTTGCGTTTTGGGACATTTCCTGTCACGGGCACTAGGCCTACACACAGAAGTGAGATGCCATTTTTATCAAAAGACTTTGGGGAATGCGGACTGGGTGGAATTTTGTGGATCCATGCAGATTTTAGAACTTTCCATCACAGAAATGTGAGGAAAATGTTTTTCTTTTTTTCAAAGTTTGAGGTTTGCAAGGGATTCTGGGTAACATAACACTGATGAGGGCAAGGCAAGTCACCCCCTCCTGGATTCCCTTTGGTATCTAGTTTTCAATAACGTATAGGTTTGCTAGATTTGCTAACGTGCCGGCAGAGCTAGGGTTCAAAATCTACAGCTAGGCACTTTGCAAAAAAAGGGTCAGTGTTCACGGTGCATTTTGGGCCATTTCCTGTCATGGGCACTAGGTCTACCCACACAAGTGAGGTATCATTTTTATCTGAATACATTGGGGAATGCGGGGTGGGTGGAATTTTGTGGATCCATACAAATTCCAAACTTTCTATCACAAAAATGTGAGGAAAATGTGTTTTTTGACAAAATTTGAGGTTTGTAAGTGAATCTGGGTCACACAACCTAGTGAGAGCCACACAAGTCACCTCATCCTGGATTCCCCTGGGAGTCTAGATTAGAACAATGTATAGGTTTGCTAGGTTTCCTAAGGTGGTGGCAGAGGTGGGGTTCAAAATCAACAACTAAGCACTTTGCAAAAAAAGATCAGTTTTCACAGTAAAAATGTGGTATGTCCATGTTGTCCTTTGTGCTGTTTCCTGTCGCGGACACTAGGTCTACCCACACAAGCGAGGTACCATTTTTATCGGAAGACTGTGGGGAATGGGGGGAGGGTGGAATTGTGTGGATCCACCACAGATTCCAGAACTTTCCTTTCATGAGCACTACCCCATCCCACACAAATGAGGTACCATTTTTATCTGAATACTTTGGAGAATGCAAGATGTGTGAAAGTTTATGGATCCACACCGTTTCCAGTACTTTTCATCACAGGAATGTGAGGAAAGTTTGTTTTTTTGACAAAGTTTGAGGTTTGCAAGTGACTCTGGGTAACAGAACCTGGTGAAGCCACAAAAGTCACCCTATCCTGGATTCCCTTCGATATCTAGTTTTCAATAATGTATAGGTTTGCTAGGTTTCCCTAGGTTCAGGCAAACCTAGGGTTCAAAATCTACAGCTAGGCACTTTGCAAAAAAAGGGGTTTCACTGTATAAATGTGGTGTGTTCATATTGCATTCAGGGCCGTTTCCTGTCACGGGCACTAGTCCTACCCACACAAGTAAGGTACAATTTTTATCAGGAGACATCGGGGAACACAGAATTGTAGAGCAGCTGTTATTACCTATAAACCTTTGATGCATTTCTGGCTTCCAAATGTAAGACAATGTGTAAAACATAATTTACTTTGAAAAATGTCCTATAATTCACATGCTTGTTTGGGTACCTACAATTTTGGAGATGTGCAAATAGCTACTGTTTCTATACTCCATATTATGTTACCATTTCAGAAATTTCAAGGTGTCTTTGATACCTATTTTTCACTCTTTATATTTTACCAAATGAATTGCTATATACCCAGTACACAATGAAAAACCATTGCAAGACGCTGCTCAGTTATTGGCTCTGGGTTCCTCGGGTTCTTGGTGAATCTACAAGTCCTATATAACCCCACAACCACAACGGTCCAGCGGATGTAATGGTATATTGCTTTCAAAGATATGTCATACTTAGAAGAAGTCCCAGGTGAAAATGTTGGCACAAATGGCTGGTTTTTTCAACTCTTTGTCAACTTGTCTTAATTTCAACTGTTAGTTTCTATTAAAAAAAAACTTGAAGGATCTAAAAAAATTACCCCTTGCTGAATTCAGAATGTGGTCTACTTTTCAGAAATGTATAGCGTTCTGGGATCCGTTTTTGCTTTCACACCCATTTCAACCACTAACTGGAACGAGGTTGACTCAAAAAGTAGCAAAAATAGGCTATGTCCCAGTAAAATGCCAAAACTATGTAAAAAAGTTTGTTTTTCTGACAAATGTCTGCCAGTCCCTGAAAGCTGGGAAGGTGGTGATTCAGCACCACAAACGAGGCATATTATCAAGAACAGTGTTAAAATTATCTGCGCTTTAGCAGACGGAAACTGCCGCTAAAGCGGCAAAAATGGGCTTGATAATATGCCCTTGTGAATTCCCATAGCAGCACAGAATCTGGACAAAAAGAGTCAGGCTCCTAAGCACAACCTACAAAAAAAAAAAATAGCCAAGAAAGGCTTAGCACAGGGGGGAAAAGGCCTAGCAGCATAGGGGTTAACATCATGCCAAAGGGAGAGGGGGAATGACAATGTGTTGTGTACAAAGTGTGGAAAAAGAGACATACAAGGGCAACACCTTTTACAGTCATTCACTCTCATCCACTTCAACAGCTGTCAATTTGTTCAAAGAAGTAAAGCGAGAGAAATCATAGACTGTATGAGCAAGACATCAATCAATACATGTGGAAAGAGTATGAAGCCACAATATATTATATCCAAGCACCGCCAGACAAGTCATGGAGTGTTGTTTGTATATCTGAAATCCAAATAAGTCAGGTGTCACAGAAATGGTGGCACCAAAACAACAGGACTGGCTGAAGATAACGTACACACACTCCTGCAAAAGTAAGAGACACAAATGGAAGAAAAACCTGAAACTCAAGTTTTCAGAAATAAGATAAACACCTCTGACAACATATCATAACAATGCTCATCAGTTGTGCGAAGCGTTATGACGTTAGATGAAACATCAGAGTAGATACTAAAAACTAAAAGACATGAGAAAAATTAGCTGCTGCCAATGAACAGATAGAGATGTTGTAATTAAAATGTGAATATCTAGGAAACCGTGCCTGAAGTGACAGCAAATGAATTCATAATGTGTACAATGCAATGACCTTATGGAGTATATCTAATTGCTCTTTGCTCAAAATTGCAACTCAGGGAGGGAGAAAACGTTAACAAATAAAAAGTCTAGTCTGCAGCTATGCAAAGGCAGCCACAAAAAGATCTCCAAAAACATTGTGGTAAAGCATAAGGCATGATAGCCCTTTGAATTTCCAAAGTGACCGATTCATACTCCTGTAAGACATTGAACAATCTATCCTGGTCAAAAGGAAGAGCCTATGATTAACAGAAGAAAAACCGACATGGCAAAATATGCAGTTCTACTCAGCAATGTTATGCAGAATATATAGAATTATAGATGGGTAACAGTGAATTAAGGCGACATTTACACTGATGGTTTTTAAATGACATCAAATATCAACAAGAGCGAACCTGGAGTTGTCTGTGAAGTTACGCAGAACCCCCAGGTGAAAAATATCCCTGTAATTCACTTTTTACCCATCTATAATTTTATATTATGTATGCCCTTTAAACACATCTGCCCCTTCTTTCAACCTATACACAGTGAAAGAAGAGTAATAGGGGAGCCATACAGAACGTGGCCTCTTTTGTGTATCTCTGTCTCAAAGGTTAAAAAAAAGCACTAACGGGTCATCCTTGACCAACCCCCATCACCTTCCTGCAGCTGGGCTTTCTGCTTTCAGTTAATACAGGCAAGCAGTGCTCCTCTGACATGCTCTCAGGGAGGCCTGTCAGCCTTGCGTGGAAGGCCATTATGACATCACTAAAATAGTTATCCAGTTTAGTGATCAAATGTTGCTGTGCCATAGCAGTGGATTTTTATGGATTAAATCTTATATTATTTTGTAAAGACAAGTGTAACAATAACTGCCACCTACATCCACTGGTCGGTGGGGTTCAGTTGTGGGATACCCAGTCCCCCATCTTCCTGTTTCAAATATTTCAGGCGATGGGCCATTCTCGCCTTCTTGCCTCCCCAGATGAAGTTGTCAATAAGGTGTGGGAACTGTGCAAGCATCATGGGTAGCGGTCAAAGTGGCAGTGTCTGCATCACGTATAGGATGCATGGGAGTATGGTAATTTTAATGGCCGCCAGCCTTCCCAGCGAGGACATAGTATGTCTCTTCCAATTCGAGAGTTCACCCCTAACTTCCTATAAGAGAGTGGCATACTTCACTTGGCTATCCTGTCTATGATGGGATATAACTGTAGGCCTAGGTACTCGACACCCTCGGTCGCCCACTAGAATGGTAACTTTGCTGCCAAGGCCTGTTGTTCTACCTTGGGGAGAGTCAAACTCAGTGCTTGGGTTTTGTGGATGTTGACCTTGAAGCCTTGAAGATTTTATGCTCCCTATCGCCCATTCAGACCCCAGAGATAGTCGGGTTTTGGTGTATCCTTTCTGCAAATGGCTCCCTATATAGAGCGAAGAGCAGAGGCGATAAAGGGCAGCCCAGTCGCCTCCCCCTTTCGATACTAAATGGTAGGGAGGTCACTATGTTGACCCTAATCCGCGCATGTGGGTCCTTGTATATGCAGTACACCCATTTCAAGAATCTAGCACCCGCTCCGAATCTATGCAGAACCTGTTGCAAGTACGGCCAGTGTACTCGGTCGAACGCTTTTTCGGCGTCAATCGAAAGAAGCACCGTGGGTCGCTAAGTCCGTTGGGATTCATCCAACAGATGGCACTCCTGCCGCGTCCCATCACAGCAATTGCGTTCTGGAATAAATCCCGACTGGTCAGGATCGATCAGACCTTGCATATGCGGTACCGGATGGGCAGCCAGGATGCTCGTGAAGATCTTAAGGTCCATGTTTAGTAAAGAGATGGGACAGTATGATGCGCAATCCTGTGGGTCATTGCCCGGCTTAGGCATCACCACAACCTCAGCCATGGTCATAGTCGGGGTCAAGCTACCAGTCTCACTAAAGGAATTAAATAACCATACCAGGACAGGGGCTCATTTCTGGGCAAATATCTTACAAAAATCGGTCGAAAATCCGTCCTCTCCAGGGGCCTTCCCGGACGGGAGACCTCGTATCGCCTTAAGGATCTCTTCTATGTGGACATCTGCATCCAGATTTGTTGCCTCCAGTGAGGGGAGGGACGCCACAAGGACATCCTGCACTTATGACTCAGTTGCTCCCAGGACTAGAGCATCAGCTCTATATAGATCAGTGTAGAAGGACTCTAATCGGCCTGCTATGTCGCAGTTCGTGTGCAATACCTCGCCCACAGTGTCCCTAATTTCTACAATATGCCGAGTGTTCATCTGTGCTCAGAGTAAATTTGGGAGGAGTTTCCCGGCTTTATTACCTCTGGCGTAGTATCGCTGTTTGGTCCGCAATAGAGAGTATTCCGCCTGGTAGAAGACAAGGGCTTTCAGCTGCTGTCTAGCAGAATTAAGTTGTCTCCTGTCCTGCCTGTACAACTCCCTTCTGGCGATGGACCCCCCTTTAACTCTTGCACGTGCGCTTCCAGGTGCTCCCATTTTTCTTTTCTATTTTTTTTTACCCCTACCGCTATTGCAATCAATCACCTAATGACCGCCTTGATGGCGTCCCACAAAACAGTGACCGAGGGCGATCCGGCCTTGTTAATCTCAAAATATGACTTAATTGTTGCTAGTTTTTCTTGAATTTTGGCCTCATTAGCAAGTAGTTTATGGTTAAGCCTCCACTGCCTGTGTCCCAGGGAGCCCCCCTGAATATGCAATTCTAGGCTAATTGGTGAGTGATCTGAAAGCGCTGCAGTTCCTGTCGTGACCCCCCCAATGGCTTTCGTGACTCTCTGGGATGTTAAAAACCAATCTATGTGGGCATAGGTTTGGTGAGCCACTGAAAAGCAAGTGTACTCCCTGGAGTTAGCTAACTCAGCCTCCACACTTCCGTCAGACCCAAATCCCTCAGATTTTGCAGCATACTGTCAGACAGCACCCCAGTGTGCCCCTGTCGTTGTTCTGATTGATCCAACTGCACATTGGGTACTATATTAAAATCCCTCCCTATAACCGGATCTTCATCTGGTGAGTCCAGGATTGCATTTAAGCTGTCATTGAGAAACACCTCCTGGCATTCGTTCGGGCCATATATGGTTGCAATAGTGTACGTTTGATTCCCCAATCCAACCCTCAAAGCCAGAGCTCTGCCCGGCACCTCTGCTTGTATGCCCAAATACTTGCCTGGGAAGTGAGTGGCAAACAGGACTGCTACTCCCGCCGTCTTGTTCCCAGATGAAGAAAAATATTGCCTATCAAACCCTCTGGATTGAAGCTGTTTCCAGTCTGTTCTCAGTAAGTGGATGCGATGTCTGCCTCCTGTAGGAGGCAGACATCGCATTTCAACTCTCTCAAGAGTGCCAGTAGTGCGCGTCTCTTGAGCGAGGAGTTAAGGCCTCTGACATTAAAACTCAAAATATTCACTTTAAGGATTGGCATTAGGACTAAGGTGCAGTTGTGATCCAAATTCGCGCCCTGACCTCAACAGTGGTTTCTGACCCTCCCGATGCTCCCAGCCCCATCTCCCGTCAGCTCCCGACCCCTCCCCTTCCCCTGACCATCCCCACCGTGCCAACTCTAGCCCAGGGTCTCTATTCCGCAGTTGAAGGCCTACCTCTAACCCTACAAGGACCTGCAATAAGGGAACAGAAGAAGAGTATGGAAAGAGGAAGTGTAGTAAAAAAGTAAACCAACAGGTCGAGAGCAAGAAAAGCGCGCTCCTATAGGGTCTAAGCATGGGTCCGTAGGTCTGAAGAGTGTTCGGCCGCTCCAGTACGTGGGCCTCCCGGCTGTGGCCTATTTTTATGAGTCTGGGACTCCTCTGAGAGAAATAAAGTCTTAGTTGAGTCGTCTACAGGGCATTGTTAATCAGTCGCTCTTCGGGTCCCTGAAGTCCCCCCTGCTCTGTTGCCAATGGAGCAAGGCTCCCCTCTCCTGCTGTTTTTCGAGCGCCAAGGGTTTTGTGGGTTTTCCACTCTCGGTCCTCCGACGTCTTCTCATGGTAGCCTGCTTTAGGGGGCCTCTCCTTCAAACGTTGGCCGCTCGCTGGCTCTTCTTCATTTAGGCTGTCGCCAAGTATGTCCTTCTCATCCTTCAGAGATCTCCCTATTTGCAGTTCTCTGTCCCATGTAAAGGACAGGCTAAAAGGGTGACCCCACCAGTATTGTATTTCTTTTCCCCTTAAAATGGCAGTGAGCGGCCGCAGCACCTTTCGGACTTAAAGAGTGAGTGGTGAGAGATCTTGGTATACCCCCACCTGGAGACCCTCGAATGTAATGGCTGCCCTGTCTCTCGTGGCGTTCATGATGATTTCTTTTTGTCTGTACGAGTGGAGGCAGGTAAGGATATCTTACTGTTGTCCCAGGCCCGTCGCTGGCCGTCCCGCCCCGTGTGTGTGGGATCCAGGATAATTTCCCTATCTCCGAGCTCCGGGGCTGCATGTCGAAATAAGCGCACCACCCACTCTTCCAGCTTCCCTCCATCTGCCTGCAATGGCCCCCCATTGAGGCGAGTGTTGGACCTCCGAGAACGATTCTCCAGGTCCTCGAGGCGGAGATGTAACTCTGAGCTTCAGTAGCTCTCGGACTTGTTCTGTAATTTCCTCATCTCTGCGGTCGCCTGCTTGTGCAAGGGAGTCTACCCGGTCGTAAAGCTCCTGGAAATTTGCCTTGAGCTGCTTAATGTTGGATGCCATGTCTTGGCGGAGGGCCACAAAGTCCTCTCATAGGGAGCTGAAGAGTTGCTCCAGAAAGCCCCTTGTTAAGGGATCTACCGCTGGATCACTCGCAGTCTCCTTCTCCTTCTCTGTGGTTGGTTGGTTGGGCCGTGTGTATCTGCTTTCTTGGCGTTGGACTTTTGTAGGAGGTCTTCAATTGTGGAGTCCTTCTTCGTTCTTTGGGTAGACATCTCGGACCTGTTTATGACAGAGGGCGTGTTGAGGGAACAGGGCAGGGGTCTGTTCTCCCTTGTTGGTATTGCTAGGCAATGTCTATGTGCTCTACAAACCCTGCTCTTCTGATCAACCAATGCTTCATAGCCCCGGTGCCAACCACTGCTCCAAAGTAACCCCCAGGCCTCTGCAACCCCTGGTAGACGGCTCATGCACCAAGCAAGCTTTCAACTCCTCAGGTTCCCTGCCTAGACTCCCTCTCAAGAAAGGGCTGCAGGCCTCCTCCACCAGTCCCAGTTCGGGGGCCCTCTATCCGTGCCCCCTTAATCACCGTGCTGTCTGTGAGCGCAGAGACCGACAGACATAATGCAGTAACTACACCAGTACGCTGCGGCCTCACTCGCTAGACCTGGCTCACAGTGAAACAGGGCCTGTCTCCACCGACTGCCCCTGGGCCCCCATGAGGGTCACTGTGGTCTTCACCAGTCAGGTAGTAGTGCAAGTCTATGCTGCTCTTGTGGGGCCCGCCTATGCAGTCTCTGGTTCCCCTTGTCTCCACAGTGGCAGTGGGTTTATTGTGCACGGAGGGGGGCACAGCTCTACATGCTTACCTCGCGTTCTCAGGAAGTTCTCCTGCACGCCCTGACTGCCAGTGCTTGTTGTCCAGCCTCCTCCGTGGTGAGCGCTGTCCCTACTCTGTCTCAGGAGGGCCGGGGCACCTTTAATCCTTGCCGCTGCTTCGTTAGGTCCGGGCGCTCAGCATTGCTCCAACGGACGGGGTCTCAGTGGGAAGGCTGCGTATTCAGGCTCGGCAGGGAGTCCAGCTGCTCCCCAGTCCGGAACTCCACCTCTTCCCGAAAAGGAATCTCGCCAGAACGGTGGGTTGTCTATGCCGCAGCAGTGCTTCTGCCGATGAGGTCGCGCCCCAGACCCGTCTCCTGCGCCGCACTATCACCAGCGTCCTCCCTCTGTACACCGCGCTCCGGCAGAGCTCCGCTATGGCGTACTGAGTCTGCGGCAGCGGGGACCCTCTGGGTATCAAGGCTGGAGCAGTGCCGTCACTAGAGCCTAGATGGCTCCTTATTACACCTCTGTGGTCCCAGATATGCGGTAAATGTGCATTTTTTCGGACACAGCGCGCGGAGCTTCCTAAGGTTGCTGCTGCTCCGCCGCCATCTTGGCCACGCCCCCAGCAGTGGATTTTTATATTCAGAAACTGAAATAAGCGATAGAAGCTCTCTATGAGTCCATACAAATTAATGCAAAAACATCACCACATTATATTGATAATGAATGGAATGTTGGCGCTTGGAATTAACAGTGATTCAGTGGCATCACCATCTCCTCAGTGAAATGACAGAAGCAACTCCAGTCCAGGAAAAAAAGTCAATGGTAGAAGAAAAGGCTGCACGAGGTGAAAAGAGGGAGATTACCAGAGAAAGAGGAAATCTGACAATTGGCACTTGACTTAAAATAGGGCAAGGGCACTGTCAAGCAGCAATGAAAATATGAACAGCCACACAGGAACAACAGAGACCAACCCGCATATTGAGATACAAACTGTAAGATCCTTAGTTGAAGAAGAAAGGATCACACAGGGCAGTTGAGGAGTAAATCTTCAGGTTTATTTCTTAGTAAGAAGAACCCATCCAGGTCCCAGACAGTGGATGCAAACAGCTCATTTCCTCATTTCAACTATAACATTCTATGTCTCTAGGATACCACAAGTAGAGAATGCATTAACAGGTTACCATGGCATCAGAAGCACAGCAAGCACCAAGCTCCAGATGCCACACAAACCTTTAATAAAAGCTAATGATGTCTACAGAGGGTGAGTGTTGTGGTTCTAAGAATGAGATGCTCATGTATTATGTCTGTGGAGTTCAGGCTCTTTCATTAGAACTACAGTTTAGTTTATATACTAACTCTGGGGCATATTATCAAGAAACGGCGTTAGAATTAGCACCGCTTTAGCGGCAGGAAACTGCCGCCAAAGCGGCGATAATGGGCTTTATAATATGCCCTTGGGAATTCCCATAGAAGCCCATGTTCTGGTGTGAACATGGGCTTATATTGGAATTCTCAAGGGCATATTATCAAGCCCATTATCTCCACTTTAGCGGCAGTTTCCTGCCGCTAAATCTGCGATAATTTTAACGCCGTTCTTGATAATATGCCCCTCAGTGCTTCACAAACTGTTTTTTTAACCATCACCCACTTTTTAGAACAACAAACCTTCGTGACTCACCTAGTTTTTAATGGCCAGGAGGTGGGCTATTATTTAATGGACCTAAAGCATTATTTAATAGCACACTGTCATTTACAGACAAAGCATTCTGTATTGCATTACTAAATTTGACCAGATACACAGTTTTAGTGAAAACACTATATTGCACACAAATCGGAAAACAGGGTTTCAGTGAATAATTATCATTTGTTTATCATCAAATAAAGTGCCTTGATTTGTTTTGATGCTATTGTTGTCTACATCACAATTCATTTGCAAAAAAAGTGCTTACGTTTTGGTTTTGTAACTGCTGACATGTACAATTAATTTATATTTTGGTGTGTTCCAAGAATGACATCATTGACTGACTGACTGACATCCTACAAGCTTTCACTTCACACTCTGTTCCCCAGCACAGAATCCACTTTACTTTTATTTCTCTGGCTGCAAAGTAAGAGGAGTTTGTAAACACCAATCCTCACGTTAAAAACATAAGAAGTAATTTGTCATGAGCTGAAATCTGACCTCTGTCATTGAAGCACATCAAAGGTGTTAAAAATTAAGGGGCAGATTTATGATAACTGGCGCATCCCCAGGGATGCGCCAGTTATCTTGCGCCGCTGCTGCGCCACCCATGGTGCGCCGCATTTACAATGCGGCGCACCATGGGGCAAAAACGGCACAGATGCGTGACGCATCTGTGCCGTTAAGGTGGCGCATTGCTGGAGTTGCGTTGCAAGCGCGACGCAGCTCCAGCAAGGCTCGGGGGTGCCCCATCTTTGCAATGCTGCATCAAGACCTACGCCTGCTTCAAGCAGGCGCAGGGTTTTGACGCAGCATTGGCCTGAAAGTGACTGAGTGAAATCTTATAGATTTCACTCAGCCACTTTTGCGAGGCGCACCTGCCCCGGAACGCCCACCCTGCGCCGGAACGCCCACAAGCGGCGCAGGGCTTTACAACGTGACGCATCTGCCTAGATGCGTCACGTTGTAAATCGGTCGTAGGGATGCGCCACGTTTACGCCGCCTTGCGTGACGCAACAGCGGCGTAAACGTGGCGCAAGGGCCTCATAAATCTGCCCCTAAGTTTGAAGGCAACTTATTATTTATTGGTGAGACTGTCAGGTTCTTCCGAAAGTCCACTTGTGAGGTAAAGACTGTATTATGTTGTTAGAGACTATGAGTAAGAAATTGGAATATTAATTGTGTATGATGTGACCCTTGCGAAAGTAGTAGGTCCACAAGTGTCTCCTCATTATAGCACCTGACTCTCTCAGAGTAGGGAGGACCACTCAAGGAAAGTGGTGTGGGCTATTAATCTCCATTCAATGGCACACAACAACAACACTCAATACATTAATGTCCAGCCAGTGCTCTTTTTAAACAAAAATGCAAATTTTCGTTTATTACCCGCACACAACTAAATAATATGCATTGATTTACAAATATATTCATACGGTAGATGAGAACACCCATTAATCACATTTCATCTCTAGTGGACCATGAAGCGCATAATCACAACACCCCACACATATACCAGAATTAACATCACTATATAAGGGGGTGTCGTTTTAAATAATCCTGCCTACTAACTTTGTCAAGGGGTTACCTGCATTAAGATAAATGCAGCAAACCTATTGGCTTTGTCAATGGGTAACCACATAAATAAACACAGTAGTTACATGTTAGATTTCATCATTAAAACCAAAGGAATAAATAATCATATGGGAATACATTAAATATAATCATAAGCATTGCACTGGTTAGCAATACATTTATTAATAGAGCATTTTCATTCAAAATAACCATGTGTTAAAATCTTTCTTTAATAATTTCAGGCCATATAATGTAGTCCTAAGACCAACCACAAGGTATCCTTGTACTCCAGAGCCCAAGAACAAAAGCTCCAGCTCTGACAGTGTTTATATCACAAGCCTCTCCTAGGGCTATGGTTGCTAGGCTCCTGGAGACTTAGGGTCAGACTGCTGCTAAACAATTAGCAATTACTCATGCTGTGCTGAAACTTCTGTGACCTCATGCTGTGGTTTGCTTTTCTGTTTCTTGTTTTTTAATCCTAAGTGCCTGTGCCACCGGGCGCCGAAGTCTAAGTAGGCAGGACGAGAGCAGCATGTGACCGCACTTATGGCTGCCCATCGGGCTCCCCATTAATGTGCACACCTCTGGAGCGGAATGCAGGAGCCAGCATTTTTGTTACTACTTCTACAGCAGGAACAGCTTGTGTGGCTGTGCCTCCTCCACTTCCTCCATTCATGTCTAAGGCACAGGGAGATCAACCCCCGTTGGAGCCTCTCCTGGTTATTGTTGTTATTCTGGGCACCAGGGATAGGATCCTGGGGCCCTCCATGAATATGCTGACCATTCTGGCTAACATTTCATTGGCCCCCAGAGAGATGAGGACCCTGTAGTAAAGAGATCCTGAGACAGCAGTTGCTAGTAGTAGGGTTCTTTATTGTAGAAGTTAGGAAGTAGAGTAAGAGCAGACCCTCCACCGCAGCAGCAACCAGTTAACTGCCAAAGTGTAGAATCCACATGACAAACACAGAAGGAACATAGAATATGGAACATCAGGTACAGATATTCTTACAAAGACTAGAAAGCCAACTTATGACAACTTACTATGTACTACACATCTTCTCCCTTTCTGTTGTTTGAGAGGAAGAAAAAAACAGATAAAGGAAACTTACAGAGATAAAAAAAACTTAACAAACAAAATCTTGCAAATAAGTAGGAGGCCTCCTAGACCTCAGTGAACGAGTGCAAGTGGAATCACCCTGAACAGAACGAAGAGCCTGCGAACAAACTGGAGCATCACCACCCCCTGAATTATCAACTTCGGCTTGAATGATAGAGCTAGAAGGTAATTCATCTGCCAACAAGTAGCCACTCGTAGAAGAATCACTAGAAACTGGAAAATGAGACGTGGAATCGTCACAAGGCAAAGGAGACGAAGAAACACAAAATTTCTCCCTCTTATAGAGAGCGACTCTCCTAAAATTCCAACATTCTTCATTATTAAGAATGACACAATGGTTAAGGACCTTCTTGACCTTAAAAGGCCCCTTGAATTTTGACAGACCTTTCTGTAACCTCCCCAACTTGATCTTGACCAAATCACCTACATAAAAAGAAGGTGAAGACACAGACTGGGAAGGAAGTGCATCAACCCTGGTTTCCTCACTATCCAAAATATTACCCTGAGACTGCAAAGTGACAACACTCTTCATCCAAGATGGAAACAACTTCAAACCAGGATCACGTCCTCTCATCAGCTGAAAAGGGGACAAATCTCCGCTAGCTAAGGGAGTGGTGCGATAGGCCCACAACATTTCATTCACCATTTTTCTGACAATGTGCCCACCACTGGAAGCCATCTGAATGATGCCTTTGACCACTTTATTCGCCCTCTCACAGACAGTATTGCCCTGGGGTTTGTACAAGGATGTACGATGATGTGAAATACCACATTCTTTCAAGAAAACCTGCATGTCATTGGACGTGAGCTGCGGACCATTATCTGTAATTATGACAGAAGGCAACCCCTCATCCTTGAAAAGATTACCTAGAAATCTAATGGTACTGGGTGTAGTGATGTCGCTGGTGAAATGAACCACTAACCATCTAGTGAAGACATCCACAACCACAACAGCAAACCTGTCAGTTTCACCTAACTCACCCATGGGACCGATGAAGTCAAGGGAAATGGTATGCCAGGGTAAATTGGGACTCAGAATGTGTGCACCAGGAACAACCCTAGGACCAGTTTTTAACCTTTTTTCCCTTTCTCTGCATAAAGTACAATTTTCAATCCAATCAACCACCTGGGAATCCACGCCAGGCCACCAGAAGTGGTCCTTAATGCGTCTTTGAGTAAGGGTCTGACCCATATGCCCCTCATGGGCCAAAGCCAACAACTTAGGTCTCAACCCAAATGGTGGTATGAACTTCTCCCCCTTAAAAAGTATGTCACCCACAACTGAAAGATCATCCAGAACTTTAACATACGGTCTGACAGAGACGGAGACAGAACTCTCGCGCCTAGACCCCAATCTGACAAGTTTGATGACCTCTTGAAGAGTAGTATCAACAGACATTTCCTTAGACCAATCACTAGATGAAAAAACACCTTCACCCACAAAGACTGCATCCTCAACTGAAGCCACAGCAACATCATCCAAATCCAGTGACACCACAGAATTGTGAGGAGAACGCCAATCCAAGGATAGCCTCGAAAGACCATCTGCCTGGACATTCCTCCAACCAGGAATGTATTCCATGGAGTACTGGAATTCTTGTAATCTGGCTGCTAGTTTCATGAGCCGAGCTGAACCCTTTCCCGCTCCACCAGGAGAGAGTACTTTGATGAGGGGTTTATGATCGGACCTCAAAATGAACTTCATGCCCCACAAATATGTGCGGAAATATTCAACAGCCCATGACGCAGCTAGTGCCTCCCTCTCTATAACAGAATAATTTTTTTACGTGTCAGTGAGGGTCCTAGAGGCGAAAGCAACGGTGAGTTCTGTCGCCCCTTTCATTTGTGACAACATGGCACCCAAACCATGTGCACTGGCATCCACGGTAACAATTGACTTATTGTGAATGTCAAAGGAAGACAACATTTTAGCATCACAAATCTCATTTTTGATATTTTCAAAGCATTCTTGTTGTTCAACTCCCCATGTGAAACTAATACCCCGTTTTAACAAAGATCTTATGCAAACAGTTTTATCGGAAAAGTTCTTGACGAACTTCGAATAATACTCTATGAGTCCCATGAAGGAACGCAACTGATCTTTGTCACAAGGAGGGGGTGCAGAGCGAATAGCCTCGCATAAGTCTTTCTTGGGTTTGATGCCAGAGGAGGTGATAGTGTAGCCCAAATAGTCCACTTGATCTACTCCAAACAAACACTTATCTTTGCGCAAGGTAAGACCAGCATTGGATAATATTTCCAGGACAACTTTGAGTGTGGAATTGTGTTGGCATTCAGTAAGACCATAAATCAGGATGTCGTCCTGAAAGTAGACTACCCTGGACACCCCTTCAAAGATGCCAGAAACCATACGTTGGAAAACGCTCGCTGCTGACTTGAGACCAAATGGCAGACGAGTAAATTGATAAGTACCCCAAGGTGTGATGAAGGCCGTTAAACTTTTGGAGTCCTTGTGCAAATCAATCTGGTGATACGCACTCCTGAGGTCTAATTTGGAGAAAAATCTGGCACCATTGAGGGTAGTGACTAATTCTGCTATGTTAGGAAGAGGGAAAGTATCTGCTACAACACAATGATTAAGAGACCTGAGGTCGACACAGAAACGGAGCTTGCCATCCGATTTCTTGGTGACGACAATGGGCGAAACCCAAGGAGAAGCTTCAACTGGCTCAATGACACCAGACGCCAACATGTCATCAAGAAGAACCTTGACTTCATCCCTAATAACAATGGGGATGCGTCTCACTCTGTGCTGGACAGGAATCGAGTTGGGCTTAAGTATAATTTTATGTGAGTAGCCTTTAAGACGGCCTAAGCTTTCTCCAAAAACGTCTTTAAAGCTAGAGAGTAAAGAGAGTAACTCTATGTCCTCTACTACCATGACTTGGGGATCAGCACGTGGATTAACAATAATAGAGAGGTCGTATTGGTGTATCCAACCAAGAATAGCAGGACCTGACTCTTAGACATAGACCTTGCCAAAGATCTGTCTCGTACAAAACTTAATGTTGGCCTCAAAATAGCCTAAGATGTTCAGAGGTTCACCCTGATACCCACCTGGCGAAATATCTCTGGGAAGAAGTGGACTCATTCCCCACAAGTTGACATATAACGAGTTGGGAATGATGGTGTAACGTGAACCAGTGTCCACCATTAAATAAACACCCTTGCCATCTATAATGAAAAGTGCCTTAGGTCTGTTTTTTCGTTTGAGCTCTTCATATTGAAGATCATTATCATCACCAACAACCAAAATCTTATCTTTATCATCTTTGACTTGAGAAATATCACTTACATATGATACAGATGAACGTGCTTTACCCCTGCACACACGAGCATAGTGCCCCAACTTGCCACACTTCATGCACTCTTGTTTAGCTGCAAAACAAAATTTCGAATCAGAAGCATGTGCTAAACTACCACATCTTAAGCATTGTCTAGGAGTAATAGATCTAATAGCATTTTGACTCTTGACATTAACTGTTTTCCTGTTGAAAAGCCTCTTCTGCTTGATGAGGGCAATATCGTCTTGGTCATTATCTTCCTGAGAGGAGAATAAATGTGAATGACAAGACACTTCACTAACATCGCTTGACATTGTTCTTTTTTCCAACTCCTTCATACACCCTTCGGATTGCTCAACAACTTTTGCCAAGTCAATTGCTGTTTGAAGGTTAGGGTTCTTTGCCGCCCATAAACGCTCTTGTATCTTTTTGTTATTACACTGTACAATGAGCTGATCCCTAATTAGTTCATCGGTCATATTTCCAAATTTACACTTGACGGACATCTCGCGCAACCTGGAAACAAAATCATCTATAGTCTCACCCATTCTCTGACTTTTGGTGTAAAATTTATATCTATTCATTACGAGGTTTTCCTCCTTAGCATATCTGACTTCGAGACGGGAAACCGCCTCTTTATACTCATCTAAAGCAGCTTGAGCACCAGCTTGGAGAGCTTGCGGCAAGAACCTGAAAACACGCTGGCCCTCTTTACCAAGGGAACTCAGAAGAAGTGCTTTTTTTCTTTTGGCAGAGTATTCCTGCGCATCCAGAGCATCCAGGTAATTCTCGAACATGGGAAACCAATCTTCCCATGATACGCTGGGCTGGCCTGGAATGGGAAGAAAACTGGGAGGAAGAACAACAGTGCCACTCTGCAAAGCCACTTGCTCGGACATGGCTGATGTTATGAGTATGTCAATGAAGTCGAATAAATATTGAGTTGTCTGAAGTAAAGACCTAACAAAATCAGTCAGAGATAGTTGTGAGGGAATCAAATGTGAAAAAATAGAAATAACCACAGCAGATGAGCGTTTTGTCAAAAGTCGCTAACACAGATAATTAAAATCAAGATTTACTTGAGGAAAATGCGCAAAAGACGTGCGCATCGTCGTTGCATCGCTGGAGATGAGTCGGTAACTACAGCAACAAAGAAAATGGCCTCCAAGAGCGTGGTGACGTAAGACGTGGCTCCAATAGCGTCAAGTGCGCCAAATGCGTGTGTACGCGATTGAGCGCGTCTTCAAGTGCAGGACTGGGGGCGCGAAGACTACAAGCAGGCAGACGTCACAAGCGCAATCACCAACTCCCCCTCAGCATTCCAATACGTCATCAGTCGGAGAGAGGCAGGGAGCGGAGCAGGAGGTAGGCAGAGGAAGGACGGCAGGGCACAGAGGAGGTGAACGGCAAGGTAATAAACTGAAAAACTTGCCGATTGCTTCTGAAAGTCCTCCGTGAGTGCAGCACGTCTTCCTGGCAGTACTGTAGTAGCGTAGTAACCCCAAAGCGAGAATCATCTCATATGGGTCTGCTCTTAGCTGCGAGGGTCCATGGGTTCGAGAGAACGTCGCCAAAATATTGTAGTAAAGAGATCCTGAGACAGCAGTTGCTAGTAGTAGGATTCTTTATTGTAGAAGTTAGGAAGTAGAGTAAGAATAGACCCTCCACCGCAGCAGCAACCAGTTAACTGCCAAAGTGTAGAATCCACATGACAAACACAGAAGGAACATAGAATATGGAACATCAGGTACAGATATTCTTACAAAGACTAGAAAGCCAACTTATGACAACTTACTATGTACTACAGACCCCCCAGTGCAAACACCATTGGGGGGAAGAGGCCCCACACACACCCGCTACCCCAGGTAAGTGAATGCTCAACAGTGCATTGGCCCCCAGGCCCCTATCCAATCTGTGGATTTAAACAGAAATAGCGTCAGATCCCAATGTTCTCTGTTTCTTATGCCTTTCAAGGTCAAAGGTCAAATCTTTAAGGATGGATAACTCAGGCCCTATTGGGCTGATTTTGATGATCTTTGCTTCATTTTGCTCCTAGTGGTGAGCTATAGAGGGGGACGCTTTGCCAAAAGGACTTACTGGCTCCCTGTACCATTTTTCTACTCTCATGGCTCCTGTGGCTCTCCTTAAGCTGGTTGAACCATATTTTGCAGGCCCTATTCCAACAGCTTGCCTCCTGGTTGTTTTGCAGTGCATTTGGGTTGACAGTGGAGATCATCTCTTTGCCCAACTGGTCCTCAGGAAGCATATGGTGACAAGCACCACTGGCCCAGGAGAGACCATCTAACCTTGGGCAACAGCTGCAGACAAAGTCCTTAGTTCATCTTTGCATGACATTGGGTGGCTCCTCTTTCCAGCTGTCCAATACTCCTCTGTTGTCGCCTTCAAGGTACCAGGTATTTCCCTTGAGCAAGGGTTTATACATGAGGATGAAAAGTTCTAATTGACTGGCACCCTTTGTCATTTAAGGGTTCACAACATCCCTCCAATCCTGTCCCAACCTTCTTTCACATTTTGGGACTCTCCAAAAATGGTGCTGTCAAGAGCTCCCCTGAGGGCCTCAGCTCCACCCTGAGGTGATATCACCCCAGATCCCTTCACACCAAAACTTCAAAGTGGAGACGTGCCTGCATTTGCCCCAGATGCTTCAGCTTCCTCCTGTGTTCAGTGGGCATGGGCTGTCTCAGAACAGGTGCGGTGGGACAAGCTTATTATCAGATGCAGTTTTCCCCCACCCCCCTTTGCTCTCCCAGGAACTGGGTCAATCACGGAGAAGTGCTTCCCTTGTGTGGAGAGGCTTTTGTGCCTCTGCTGAGGAGCACAGTAATTTACGTGGGATAGCAGGCGGAACAAATGCCTGGAATGTGACTATGAACTGAGCCACAGATATATGAAAATTCTTAAAGTCCCATAAGATGTATATGTTACTGGAACCTGCAAAATCAAACTCAGCATGCATGTTTTACTCCAGTTTCACACTTTGCTGAAGTGTGTAGGCCTAAGTGGACCAAACCTTCACTGTAAGCCAAATTCCACCTGTTGGACCTGGCCCTTTTGGCAGGTTCACCCCGAAACTTTTTGCTTTTTCCTAGCCTGTTTCTGTGACCTGGTATTGGTGATTTTAGGCCTTGGCGCACTTTTTCACTGTGGTACAGTGTAAAGTGTGTGAGCTCTCTGTGTATGTATGGTGAGTGACCTGCCCTCCCATAGGAATGAATGGGGAATATGTATGCCCATGGTAGTTCCTGATGTGTGGGAAGTGCAGGGTCGAGTTTGATATGTGCGAACTCGTGAGATTGAATGCTGCGTAATGGTGTATGCGGTATGATTGTGTCTAGTCTAGAAGTATCACTTTGAGAAGTTGGCATATTTGTGTAATTTGTGGCTGGCGTGTGATTGGCTGGTGAGCCTGGCCCAGGAGTGCCTGGGCCTGCTTGTGGATTGACTGTCTGGTTTGAGGGTGACAGGGGCTGCAGAGCCCCCAGGAGGTTGTCTGAGTCAGCCAGTGGATGAAAGGCAGCATCTGCTGCCAAGGAAGTGGGAGGAGATAGCACCTGGGAGTGAATGAGGCTGTGCCTGCCTGCCACAATGCTGGCTCCACCTCCCCGCTGGGCGACTGTCACCTCTGTCCCTGATACTGAAAGGACTTCCCTATAACCAGTTCTAGCTGGTTCTCAGACTGCCTGCACAAAGACATCAAAGACTTTTCTCTGTATAAGAAGGGGCTGTGTCCCCTTCCAAAATGTTCTTGTTTTGGACTTGAATCTGCCAGGGGCGTGCTGCTGCTTGGGCCCAGGGGAATCCCTGGGCCCTGCCCAGCCCCTGGACACCTGATGGACTTTCCCTTTACTGGGAGCTGCTGTGCTCCATCCTATGTCCTGGACTGCTGAGGTCCTGGACTCCTGAAAGGACTTTTTATTGCTTTATTTGTTGCCTCTAGCGCTTTGGAGCGCCTTATCTCTCCCCCAGCGCCTTATGTTGGCCAAGAAGCGCTGTATTTCATTTATAGCGTGGAGAGCGCTTTATTTTTGCCCCCAAGCGCTTTGTAGCGCTTTTATTGTTTTTATCGAGGGGTGCCCACCCCTCGGATATTGATACCCCGCCTGCCTGCCTAAAAACGGGCCGCAGCGCTACCCGCGGCGACCCGGAAGTGTTGGGGCCGGCCGGCCAATCGCAGCGCAGCCCCGAGACACAGCACCGGAAGTCCCGCCCCCGCAGCCGAGAGAGTGGGAGTGCGGCCGGGGAGAAGAGGCGGAGAGTGGTAATGGCAGCCCGGGGCTCCTGTGATCTGGAGGGAGCCCCGGGAAGAGAGCAGGAAGCGTGGCCTGCTGCTGGGGCTCCCGTGTGCTGAGGGAGCCCTGGGGAGAGAGAGAGAAGACCGGCGCGCCAACCCGGTGAGTGCAGAGAAGGGGAGGGGGCGTCGGGGCACCTTGCCGGGGCCCGCCCCTCCCCTCCAGGGGATTGCTCGTTGTGCTCCTAGGCCCGTGGGGCCCCCAGGGATATCGAGTCCCCCGAGAGGGACTCCGTCTACCTTTCCCCTTCCGGGCCTGCGAGGGTCGGCCCCAGCCTCTTCGTTGTCGAGCCCAGAGAGGCTCGAGTGCCGGTTTGTGTATTTAGAGCCGGAGAGAGGCTCATGGGCATTTTTATTTGCTGAGAGCCTGAGAGAGGCTCTGGGGGCATGCTTTGTTCTTTGCAGCCCCGAGAGGCTCCCGCCCCTATTTTGATTCACGAGCCCAGCGAGGCTCGAGGTGCCATGGTTTTCAGAGCCTGAGGGCTCCATGGTGCATTTATAGTTTTAGAGCCTGTGTGGCTCCAACGTTTGGGGCACGTGACATGCCCAGAGCCTGTGTGGCTCCAGCAGTGGGTGCAGTTTGCGCCTAAGGGTCAGTGAGGGCCCTGTCACAGTTTTCTGATGATTCCCAGCTGCCCAGCAATTAGTGGGCAGCTGCACTGTTTAGGTCTTGGAGTGTTCCTAGGTGCCCAGCAAGTAGTGGGCACCTGCCACGTTTAGGCCCCTGACATTGAGACACAGGGCGTCCTAGCCCCAACAAGGCCAGTTGGCCTAGGGACTGCCACAGGTGGTGGCTTATGTAGGTTTTGTGCAATTGTGTGGTTTTTCCTTGTACCTCAGAATGTTTTAGGCATCATGTGTCTTCTTGCGCTGCATCTCTGAATGTATTTTATTGCATCATATGCTTTGTTCTGAACACCGCTGAATGTGTAGGTTTATGCATCATGTGTTTCCCTTGTCTTACACCTCTGAATGTTTTTAGGCATCATGTGTTTCCCTTTACTACACCGCTGAATGTGTTTTCATGCATCATGTGTAATGTGTTGTGCTTATACCCCTAAATGCTGTTTGATACTTAGGTGGTTGTTCTTTTTAGTACAGGTGGTCCTAGTGAGGTCCTGGTCCCCTGCGTGACATTCTCCTAAGGTGTTTAGGGTTGCGTAGGTGGTACTTACCTGTTCCCAGTAGTTACTGGTTGTGATTTATAACTGTTATTTTGTGCTATACTTATTCTAATTTCTGACAGTATTTCTATTTCTAAAAGTGTTGATTCTGACAGTGGCCCATGTGGCCCTGTCCTGTAAATAATCCCTTATGAATATTGCCTGTGCCAGTTGGCACAGTGTCTATGTGTGATTTCTATCTGATGTGATTTTGACAATACAGAAGTTATTTTTATATAACCTTGTGTGGAGTTCCTTTTGTGGTGTGCCTAGGAGGTTGTTGCTGTTGTGTGATGGCGCAAATGCTTTACACATTGCCTCCGAGTTTAGCCTCACTGCTCGTGCCAAGCTACCAAGGGGGTGAGCAGGGGTTATCTTGGCGTGTGACTCCCTTGCCCTGACTAGAATGGTGGTTTCTGCCTGGCTTTAGCGTCAGCCTAAGCCTACCAGGAATAGCCAGTTCTAACACCACCTATGTGTATAATGCAGTTAAATCACAATGGACTTTCCAGTAGACATGGCAGACCAATCTATAAGTGTCCACTAATATTATAAGGCCTACCACATGCGTAACCAGCCCAGTGTCCCTTACTCCAGCTGCACCTCAGTAACCTTATCTTGAAAGGTGGACACTGACAGTAAACATTCTCCATCCAATTATTGTGAAATTCCAGTGAGTGAGACACTGGTTGTGAAACCCACCCATAGTAAAGGTCCAAAAATCAGGAAATCAAAAGCAAAAATCCTCATGGACTAAAGCCCTTTAGAACACACCTTTAAAATCACATGTATACCAGTAAAATGAAGATGAATGGGTGTAGGATTTAAACAGCATAATGTGACTTGAACACAAGGGAATTGGACATGGGTTAGGATGGTGTGTAGGTCTGGTAACCAGTGAAGCATTCAGGAAGAAAAAGCAAAAATGATTCACTTACAGGAGATGCAGTCCAACACAATGTGAGTCATGAGTAGATTAAAATCAAAGCACTCTACCGCTCTTGTTCATGCAACATCTATAAATAAAGAAACATGGAGCTCTACTCAGGAATACTACGAGAGAAGCCCTACAGAAAGTTAATCAACGTACCCACTTATGAATGTGATATAAGTAGTGACATGTTTACTACAATCTTCAAGTGAGTGCCAAATCAGAGGCAGGATAGATTTATGGCAAAAATTGTGATTGGTTGAGGTAGCATCATCCTGTGAGCACATTTAAGTCAAAGGGTAACTGATGGCATGGATAGATCTGGAGTTGGGCATTGGATGATGAGACTTGTGGTATAGTCTCTCAATCAGAGACAGTGGGAGCAGAGTGGCAGTTAATGCCGTTGTCCAATCTGATCAGTTACATACTATGCAGTATTGAATAGTTTCTACCATTTCTGTTCTGTTGGCTCAATCTTGCATCAGGTCGTTTTCTAGCCTCCACTTCCTATGTCTGGGTGCATTGTACATTCCCCTGAAGGTAAACCTGGAGAATTTCCAGAAATGAGATTTCACCATCAGTAATCAGCCCCCTTAGCTTACATTTATGTGCAAAAATGTATTAAGCTCATGTATTTAAGGATGTAGTCTCTGGTTGGTGGATTCCTTGTCTCCATGAGACTACCATTCCCAGGTATCCCAGTTATTTTTCATTGTTGGGTGACACAACAATGAAAAATAACTGGGATACCTGGGAATGGTAGTCTCATGGAGACAAGGAATCCACCAACCAGAGACTACATCCTTAAATACATGAGCTTAATACATTTTTGCACATAAATGTAAGCTAAGGGGGCTGATTACTGATGGTGAAATCTCATTTCTGGAAATTCTCCAGGTTTACCTTCAGGGGAATGTACAATGCACCCAGACATAGGAAGTGGAGGCTAGCAAACGACCTGATGCAGGATTGAGCCAACAGAACAGAAATGGTAGAAACTATTCAATACTGCATAGTATGTAACTGATCAGATTGGACAACGGCATTAACTGCCACTCTGCTCCCACTGTCTCTGATTGAGAGACTATACCACAAGTCTCATCCTCTGTCTTCGCAACTAGCAACAAAGATTATTTGTGTGATAACTGCCACTCTGCTCCCACTGTCTCTGATTGAGAGAATATACCACAAGCCTTATCCTCTGTCCTGGCAACTAACAAAAAAGATTCTTTGTGAGGTCACACATCTCCTGTGCCTCCAGTATTTTTATTGGGAATAAGTTATCTATCCACTTCCACAAAGTCCATGAATCTGTGAGTATATTTTTTGCACATGCACTTAGCATATTCTTACCCTTATACCCTACACGCTGCAAATGCAGCCTGCCCAAGTGTGCCATTCTTGCCTTGGGCCTTAGTAGGTGTTTCCATGGTACAATTACAACCGAATGAGACCCTGATAATCTATTGGGTCAAAATGCCATTAATATGATACAAACAATCTGATTGTCTTCGTGTGAAATACACATATACAGGTGACTGTGGGCCAGTTGTAATGGACTCATACATTCTTGCAGTTGTTTATATATGATACAAAAATGCATTCTTGCACTACTGTTTCACCAAATGGAATCATGTTTGTGCACTTCACTTCTATATACACTTATTGTTCATTATTGTGGTTTATACTGAAATGAACTACCTTGTGATACTAGAACCTGTGAAATATTTCATATATATCATGTCAGTGACGGTAATTGTGATGTTCCATACGCTTAACATTTCCTTTGAATGAGTTCTTTCTTAACCACTTTTCTTTACATATTCCCAGGTTCATGCAGACATTTAGGTTGCTCTTTTTTCCTAAGATACACAAGAGTCTGTGACCCCTTCTGTAATACTAGTGTCCTGGGGGTGCAGAAAATGGCCTACAGGCTTTAATACACGTGCAAGGATTACATTTGTACCAATCAGTAGCTTGTTTGAATTATTTCTGTCAAGGTGCAATATGAATAGATGGGATACAATTTTGGGGAAGAAGATATATGAGTCATGGAAAAACCATTGGATAGATACAGACAGTGGCCCACGGACAATCTTTGCTAAAATGGTGATGTGATGGTACAAAAAACTATAAGACGTTTTCTACAGGAAGTTGCTTCAACTCACTGATGACGAGAGCATTTTTTCTGTGGGAATGTTCTTAAAACTGCAGTTTTAGCACGTATCTCAATGAACACGGACTAGAAGTGGTCCATTGTCTGTTCAAAGTACATGGTCATGAATTTTAATCATAATATGTTATATAGAATGTTAGTTTTGGATGTTTTGTGAGATTTTAAAGTGTATTTTTAAGGACACCTATGTAGCAGAAAACAGCAAGCTCAATTGTATATGTGAGGGTAGCATCAAGTTGTTTTAATCATTAACACAGTGGACCATCAAGTTAGTTTTTGTTTTTAGTTTTAAAAAAGCCTGCACTGCCCAAATCAAAATGTTCATGTTTTGCTATTGGGTACTGGCACTGAAAAATGAGATATTGTTTTAAAATGTTACTTTTTTTTACTGTGTACTTTTTATGGTTTCCCCTTTGTAAACTGAATAAAGATAATACATGAAATTAAGTCCTATCTGTAGTATTCTTATTTATGTCATATGTAGAATGTTTGCGGGTCATGGTGGAATGTACGGTGGATATGATTCGGGGCTATTTGGAGTTGGGAAGTTGTGAGATGGTCGCACTGAAGGCTCTCTCCTCTTAGTGGTTGTTAAGCTGTTTTCAACCTTGAATAAATCTTCGTTTTGGAACCTACTTGTTCTCAGTCCCATTACTACATTAAATTGTCGACGATCGGGAGTAAGAAGATTTCGAGGTTTCGAGGCAGCATTCACTGGTATTCAGCTGTATTCAGTGTGTCGAAAAATTTCCACACTTCAAGATATTTTCTTTGGACTTACAAGGGATCTGGGAACTGCATCAAGACACACAGTACTTGGTAACGTATCATTTCTTTTGCTATTTTGCGCAACTTAAACATTACTAAACCTAGCGCTTAGTAATATATTTCGATTCATGAAAGGGGGTGGTGATGGACAGAGCATCTGAATTAAACAAAACACTCATACCCAGTCAAAAGATCAGGGCTTGATCCATCACCGTTTTTTAGCTCACTGCACCATCCCAGCTCAGAACCTGGCTATATGCAAATTAGTCTGTCCCTGGCCCAGTGCATCATGGGAACGGGGCAGACCAAACTACCAAGCCAATTCTTTACTGGAAAGGAAACAAGCTTCCGGGGACCGGTTTCTGGCATTGCAGCCGTCTTCGGCCCGGCTTGCTTGAATCCTGATGGTGCAGTGAGCAAGGGACTCACGTCTGAGCATACCCTGCCACTCCTATAGTGGCCAAAACGATTCATGAAAGGGGGTGGTGATGGACAGAGCATCTGAATTAAACAAAACACTCATACCCAGTCAAAAGATCAGGGCTTGATCCATCACCGTTTTTTAGCTCACTGCACCATCCCAGCTCAGAACCTGGCTATATGCAAATTAGTCTGTCCCTGGCCCAGTGCATCATGGGAACAGGGCAGACCAAACTACCAAGCCAATTCTTTACTGGAAAGGAAACAAGCTTCCGGGGACCGGTTTCTGGCATTGCAGCCGTCTTCGGCCCGGCTTGCTTGAATCCTGATGGTGCAGTGAGCAAGGGACTCACGTCTGAGCATACCCTGCCACTCCTATAGTGGCCAAAATGATTCATGAAAGGGGGTGGTGATGGACAGAGCATCTGAATTAAACAAAACACTCATACCCAGTCAAAAGATCAGGGCTTGATTCATCACCGTTTTTTAGCTCACTGCACCATCCCAGCTCAGAACCTGGCTATATGCAAATTAGTCTGTCCCTGGCCCAGTGCATCATGGGAACAGGGCAGACCAAACTACCAAGCCAATTCTTTACTGGAAAGGAAACAAGCTTCCGGGGACCGGTTTCTGGCATTGCAGCCGTCTTCGGCCCGACTTGCTTGAATCCTGATGGTGCAGTGAGCAAGGGACTCACGTCTGAGCATACCCTGCCACTCCTATAGTGGCCTAAACGATTCATGAAAGGGGGTGGTGATGGACAGAGCATCTGAATTAAACAAAACACTCATACCCAGTCAAAAGATCAGGGCTTGATCCATCACCGTTTTTTAGCTCACTGCACCATCCCAGCTCAGAACCTGGCTATATGCAAATTAGTCTGTCCCTGGCCCAGTGCATCATGGGAACAGGGCAGACCAAACTACCAAGCCAATTCTTTACTGGAAAGGAAACAAGCTTCCGGGGACCGGTTTCTGGCATTGCAGCCGTCTTCGGCCCGGCTTGCTTGAATCCTGATGGTGCAGTGAGCAAGGGACTCACGTCTGAGCATACCCTGCCACTCCTATAGTGGCCAAAACGATTCATGAAAGGGGGTGGTGATGGACAGAGCATCTGAATTAAACAAAACACTCATACCCAGTCAAAAGATCAGGGCTTGATCCATCACCGTTTTTTAGCTCACTGCACCATCCCAGCTCAGAACCTGGCTATATGCAAATTAGTCTGTCCCTGGCCCAGTGCATCATGGGAACAGGGCAGACCAAACTACCAAGCCAATTCTTTACTGGAAAGGAAACAAGCTTCCGGGGACCGGTTTCTGGCATTGCAGCCGTCTTCGGCCCGGCTTGCTTGAATCCTGATGGTGCAGTGAGCAAGGGACTCACGTCTGAGCATACCCTGCCACTCCTATAGTGGCCAAAACGATTCATGAAAGGGGGTGGTGATGGACAGAGCATCTGAATTAAACAAAACACTCATACCCAGTCAAAAGATCAGGGCTTGATCCATCACCGTTTTTTAGCTCACTGCACCATCCCAGCTCAGAACCTGGCTATATGCAAATTAGTCTGTCCCTGGCCCAGTGCATCATGGGAACAGGGCAGACCAAACTACCAAGCCAATTCTTTACTGGAAAGGAAACAAGCTTCCGGGGACCGGTTTCTGGCATTGCAGCCGTCTTCGGCCCGGCTTGCTTGAATCCTGATGGTGCAGTGAGCAAGGGACTCACGTCTGAGCATACCCTGCCACTCCTATAGTGGCCAAAACGATTCATGAAAGGGGGTGGTGATGGACAGAGCATCTGAATTAAACAAAACACTCATACCCAGTCAAAAGATCAGGGCTTGATCCATCACCGTTTTTTAGCTCACTGCACCATCCCAGCTCAGAACCTGGCTATATGCAAATTAGTCTATCCCTGGCCCAGTGCATCAAGGGAACAGGGCAGACCAAACTACCAAGCCAATTCTTTACTGGAAAGGAAACAAGCTTCCGGGGACCGGTTTCTGGCATTGCAGCCGTCTTCGGCCCGGCTTGCTTGAATCCTGATGGTGCAGTGAGCAAGGGACTCACGTCTGAGCATACCCTGCCACTCCTATAGTGGCCAAAACGATTCATGAAAGGGGGTGGTGATGGACAGAGCATCTGAATTAAACAAAACACTCATACCCAGTCAAAAGATCAGGGCTTGATCCATCACCGTTTTTTAGCTCACTGCACCATCCCAGCTCAGAACCTGGCTATATGCAAATTAGTCTGTCCCTGGCCCAGTGCATCATGGAAACAGGGCAGACCAAACTACCAAGCCAATTCTTTACTGGAAAGGAAACAAGCTTCCGGGGACCGGTTTCTGGCATTGCAGCCGTCTTCGGCCCAGCTTGCTTGAATCCTGATGGTGCAGTGAGCAAGGGACTCACGTCTGAGCATACCCTGCCACTCCTATAGTGGCCAAAACGATTCATGAAAGGGGGTGGTGATGGACAGAGCATCTGAATTAAACAAAACACTCATACCCAGTCAAAAGATCAGGGCTTGATCCATCACCGTTTTTTAGCTCACTGCACCATCCCAGCTCAGAACCTGGCTATATACAAATTAGTCTGTCCCTGGCCCAGTGCATCATGGGAACAGGGCAGACCAAACTACCAAGCCAATTCTTTACTGGAAAGGAAACAAGCTTCCGGGGACCGGTTTCTGGCATTGCAGCCGTCTTCGGCCCGGCTTGCTTGAATCCTGATGGTGCAGTGAGCAAGGGACTCACGTCTGAGCATACCCTGCCACTCCTATAGTGGCCAAAACGATTCATGAAAGGGGGTGGTGATGGACAGAGCATCTGAATTAAACAAAACACTCATACCCAGTCAAAAGATCAGGGCTTGATCCATCACCGTTTTTTAGCTCACTGCACCATCCCAGCTCAGAACCTGGCTCTATGCAAATTAGTCTGTCCCTGGCCCAGTGCATCATGGGAACAGGGCAGACCAAACTACCAAGCCAATTCTTTACTGGAAAGGAAACAATCTTCCGGGGACCGGTTTCTGGCATTGCAGCCGTCTTCGGCCCGGCTTGCTTGAATCCTGATGGTGCAGTGAGCAAGGGACTCACGTCTGAGCATACCCTGCCACTCCTATAGTGGCAAAAACGATTCATGAAAGGGGGTGGTGATGGACAGAGCATCTGAATTAAACAAAACACTCATACCCAGTCAAAAGATCAGGGCTTGATCCATCACCGTTTTTTAGCTCACTGCACCATCCCAGCTCAGAACCTGGCTATATGCAAATTAGTCTGTCCCTGGCCCAGTGCATCATGGGAACAGGGCAGACCAAACTACCAAGCCAATTCTTTACTGGAAAGGAAACAAGCTTCCGGGGACCGGTTTCTGGCATTGCAGCCGTCTTCGGCCCGGCTTGCTTGAATCCTGATGGTGCAGTGAGCAAGGGACTCACGTCTGAGCATACCCTGCCACTCCTATAGTGGCCAAAACGATTCATGAAAGGGGGTGGTGATGGACAGAGCATCTGAATTAAACAAAACACTCATACCCAGTCAAAAGATCAGGGCTTGATCCATCACCGTTTTTTAGCTCACTGCACCATCCCAGCTCAGAACCTGGCTATATGCAAATTAGTCTGTCCCTGGCCCAGTGCATCATGGGAACAGGGCAGACCAAACTACCAAGCCAATTCTTTACTGGAAAGGAAACAAGCTTCCGGGGACCGGTTTCTGGCATTGCAGCCGTCTTCGGCCCGGCTTGCTTGAATCCTGATGGTGCAGTGAGCAAGGGACTCACGTCTGAGCATACCCTGCCACTCCTATAGTGGCCAAAACGATTCATGAAAGGGGGTGGTGATGGACAGAGCATCTGAATTAAACAAAACACTCATACCCAGTCAAAAGATCAGGGCTTGATCCATCACCGTTTTTTAGCTCACTGCACCATCCCAGCTCAGAACCTGGCTATATGCAAATAAGTCTGTCCCTGGCCCAGTGCATCATGGGAACAGGGCAGACCAAACTACCAAGCCAATTCTTTACTGGAAAGGACACAAGCTTCCGGGGACCGGTTTCTGGCATTGCAGCCGTCTTCGGCCCGGTTTGCTTGAATCCTGATGGTGCAGTGAGCAAGGGACTCACGTCTGAGCATACCCTGCCACTCCTATAGTGGCCAAAACGATTCATGAAAGGGGGTGGTGATGGACAGAGCATCTGAATTAAACAAAACACTCATACCCAGTCAAAAGATCAGGGCTTGATCCATCACCGTTTTTTAGCTCACTGCACCATCCCAGCTCAGAACCTGGCTATATGCAAATTAGTCTGTCCCTGGCCCAGTGCATCATGGGAACAGGGCAGACCAAACTACCAAGCCAATTCTTTACTGGAAAGGAAACAAGCTTCCGGGGACCGGTTTCTGGCATTGCAGCCTTCTTCGGCCCGACTTGCTTGAATCCTGATGGTGCAGTGAGCAAGGGACTCACGTCTGAGCATACCCTGCCACTCCTATAGTGGCAAAAACGATTCATGAAAGGGGGTGGTGATGGACAGAGCATCTGAATTAAACAAAACACTCATACCCAGTCAAAAGATCAGGGCTTGATCCATCACCGTTTTTTAGCTCACTGCACCATCCCAGCTCAGAACCTGGCTATATGCAAATTAGTCTGTCCCTGGCCCAGTGCATCATGGGAACAGGGCAGACCAAACTACCAAGCCAATTCTTTACTGGAAAGGAAACAAGCTTCCGGGGACCGGTTTCTGGCATTGCAGCCATCTTCGGCCCGGCTTGCTGAAATCCTGATGGTGCAGTGAGCAAGGGACTCACGTCTGAGCATACCCTGCCACTCCTATAGTGGCCAAAACGATTCATGAAAGGGGGTGGTGATGGACAGAGCATCTGAATTAAACAAAACACTCATACCCAGTCAAAAGATCAGGGCTTGATCCATCACCGTTTTTTAGCTCACTGCACCATCCCAGCTCAGAACCTGGCTATATGCAAATTAGTCTGTCCCTGGCCCAGTGCATCATGGGAACAGGGCAGACCAAACTACCAAGCCAACTCTTTACTGGAAAGGAAACAAGCTTCCGGGGACCGGTTTCTGGCATTGCAGCCGTCTTCGGCCCGGCTTGCTTGAATCCTGATGGTGCAGTGAGCAAGGGACTCACGTCTGAGCATACCCTGCCACTCCTATAGTGGCCAAAACGATTCATGAAAGGGGGTGGTGATGGACAGAGCATCTGAATTAAACAAAACACTCATACCCAGTCAAAATATCAGGGCTTGATCCATCACCGTTTTTTAGCTCACTGCACCATCCCAGCTCAGAACCTGGCTCTATGCAAATTAGTCTGTCCCTGGCCCAGTGCATCATGGGAACAGGGCAGACCAAACTACCAAGCCAATTCTTTACTGGAAAGGAAACAAGCTTCCGGGGACCGGTTTCTGGCATTGCAGCCGTCTTCGGCCCGGCTTGCTTGAATCCTGATGGTGCAGTGAGCAAGGGACTCACGTCTGAGCATACCCTGCCACTCCTATAGTGGCAAAAACGATTCATGAAAGGGGGTGGTGATGGACAGAGCATCTGAATTAAACAAAACACTCATACCCAGTCAAAAGATCAGGGCTTGATCCATCACCGTTTTTTAGCTCACTGCACCATCCCAGCTCAGAACCTGGCTATATGCAAATTAGTCTGTCCCTGGCCCAGTGCATCATGGGAACAGGGCAGACCAAACTACCAAGCCAATTCTTTACTGGAAAGGAAACAAGCTTCCGGGGACCGGTTTCTGGCATTGCACCCGTCTTCGGCCCGGCTTGCTTGAATCCTGATGGTGCAGTGAGCAAGGGACTCACGTCTGAGCATACCCTGCCACTCCTATAGTGGCCAAAACGATTCATGAAAGGGGGTGGTGATGGACAGAGCATCTGAATTAAACAAAACACTCATACCCAGTCAAAAGATCAGGGCTTGATCCATCACCGTTTTTTAGCTCACTGCACCATCCCAGCTCAGAACCTGGCTATATGCAAATTAGTCTGTCCCTGGCCCAGTGCATCATGGGAACAGGGCAGACCAAACTACCAAGCCAATTCTTTACTGGAAAGGAAACAAGCTTCCGGGGACCGGTTTCTGGCATTGCAGCCGTCTTCGGCCCGGCTTGCTTGAATCCTGATGGTGCAGTGAGCAAGGGACTCACGTCTGAGCATACCCTGCCACTCCTATAGTGGCCAAAACGATTCATGAAAGGGGGTGGTGATGGACAGAGCATCTGAATTAAACAAAACACTCATACCCAGTCAAAAGATCAGGGCTTGATCCATCACCGTTTTTTAGCTCACTGCACCATCCCAGCTCAGAACCTGGCTATATGCAAATTAGTCTGTCCCTGGCCCAGTGCATCATGGGAACAGGGCAGACCAAACTACCAAGCCAATTCTTTACTGGAAAGGACACAAGCTTCCGGGGACCGGTTTCTGGCATTGCAGCCGTCTTCGGCCCGGCTTGCTTGAATCCTGATGGTGCAGTGAGCAAGGGACTCACGTCTGAGCATACCCTGCCACTCCTATAGTGGCCAAAACGATTCATGAAAGGGGGTGGTGATGGACAGAGCATCTGAATTAAACAAAACACTCATACCCAGTCAAAAGATCAGGGCTTGATCCATCACCGTTTTTTAGCTCACTGCACCATCCCAGCTCAGAACCTGGCTATATGCAAATTAGTCTGTCCCTGGCCCAGTGCATCATGGGAACAGGGCAGACCAAACTACCAAGCCAATTCTTTACTGGAAAGGAAACAAGCTTCCGGGGACCGGTTTCTGGCATTGCAGCCGTCTTCGGCCCGACTTGCTTGAATCCTGATGGTGCAGTGAGCAAGGGACTCACGTCTGAGCATACCCTGCCACTCCTATAGTGGCAAAAACGATTCATGAAAGGGGGTGGTGATGGACAGAGCATCTGAATTAAACAAAACACTCATACCCAGTCAAAAGATCAGGGCTTGATCCATCACCGTTTTTTAGCTCACTGCACCATCCCAGCTCAGAACCTGGCTATATGCAAATTAGTCTGTCCCTGGCCCAGTGCATCATGGGAACAGGGCAGACCAAACTACCAAGCCAATTCTTTACTGGAAAGGAAACAAGCTTCCGGGGACCGGTTTCTGGCATTGCAGCCGTCTTCGGCCCGGCTTGCTTGAATCCTGATGGTGCAGTGAGCAAGGGACTCACGTCTGAGCATACCCTGCCACTCCTATAGTGGCCAAAACGATTCATGAAAGGGGGTGGTGATGGAGAGAGCATCTGAATTAAACAAAACACTCATACCCAGTCAAAAGATCAGGGCTTGATACATCACCGTTTTTTAGCTCACTGCACCATCCCAGCTCAGAACCTGGCTATATGCAAATTAGTCTGTCCCTGGCCCAGTGCATCATGGGAACAGGGCAGACCAAACTACCAAGCCAATTCTTTACTGGAAAGGAAACAAGCTTCCGGGGACCGGTTTCTGGCATTGCAGCCGTCTTCGGCCCGGCTTGCTTGTATCCTGATGGTGCAGTGAGCAAGGGACTCACGTCTGAGCATACCCTGCCACTCCTATAGTGGCCAAAACGATTCATGAAAGGGGGTGGTGATGGACAGAGCATCTGAATTAAACAAAACACTCATACCCAGTCAAAAGATCAGGGCTTGATCCATCACCGTTTTTTAGCTCACTGCACCATCCCAGCTCAGAACCTGGCTATATGCAAATTAGTCTGTCCCTGGCCCAGTGCATCATGGGAACAGGGCAGACCAAACTACCAAGCCAATTCTTTACTGGAAAGGAAACAAGCTTCCGGGGACCGGTTTCTGGCATTGCAGCCGTCTTCGGCCCGGCTTGCTTGAATCCTGATGGTGCAGTGAGCAAGGGACTCACGTCTGAGCATACCCTGCCACTCCTATAGTGGCCAAAACGATTCATGAAAGGGGGTGGTGATGGACAGAGCATCTGAATTAAACAAAACACTCATACCCAGTCAAAAGATCAGGGCTTGATCCATCACCGATTTTTAGCTCACTGCACCATCCCAGCTCAGAACCTGGCTATATGCAAATTAGTCTGTCCCTGGCCCAGTGCATCATGGGAACAGGGCAGACCAAACTACCAAGCCAATTCTTTACTGGAAAGGAAACAAGCTTCCGGGGACCGGTTTCTGGCATTGCAGCCGTCTTCGGCCCGGCTTGCTTGAATCCTGATGGTGCAGTGAGCAAGGGACTCACGTCTGAGCATACCCTGCCACTCCTATAGTGGCCAAAACGATTCATGAAAGGGGGTGGTGATGGACAGAGCATCTGAATTAAACAAAACACTCATACCCAGTCAAACGATCAGGGCTTGATCCATCACATTTTTTTAGCTCACTGCACCATCCCAGCTCAGAACCTGGCTATATGCAAATTAGTCTGTCCCTGGCCCAGTGCATCATGGGAACAGGGCAGACCAAACTACCAAGCCAATTCTTTACTGGAAAGGAAACAAGCTTCAGATACTCAGTCCATCACCACCCCCTTTTGAAATTATTTTGGCCACCACAAGTGTGGAAGGGTATGCTCAGACGTGAGTCCCTTGCTCACTGCACCATCAGGATTCAAGCAAGCCGGGCCGAAGACGGCTGTAATGCCAGAAACCGGTCCCCGGAAGCTTGTTTCCTTTCCAGTGAAGAATTGGCTTGGTAGTTTGGTCTGCCCTGTTCCCATGATGTACTGGGCCAGGGACAGACTAATTTGCATATAGCCAGATACTGAACTGGGATGGTGCAGTGGGCTAAAAAACGGTGATGGATCAAGCCCTGATCTGTTGACAGGGTAGGAGTGTTCTGATTAACTCAGATACTCAGTCCATCACCACCCCCTTTTGAAATTATTTTGGCCACCACAAGTGTGGAAGGGTATGCTCAGACGTGAGTCCCTTGCTCACTGCACCATCAGGATTCAAGCAAGCCTGGCCGAAGACGGCTGTAATGCCAGAAACCGGTCCCCGGAAGCTTGTTTCCTTTCCAGTGAAGAATTGGCTTGGTAGTTTGGTCTGCCCTGTTCCCATGATGTACTGGGCCAGGGACAGACTAATTTGCATATAGCCAGGTTCTGAACTGGGATGGTGCAGTGAGCTAAAAAACGGTGATGGATCAAGCCCTGATCTGTTGACTGGGTAGGAGTGTTCTGATTAACTCAGATACTCAGTCCATCACCACCCCCTTTTGAAATTATTTTGGCCACCACAAGTGTGGAAGGGTATGCTCAGACGTGAGTCCCTTGCTCACTGCACCATCAGGATTCAAGCAAGCCGGGCCGAAGACGGCTGTAATGCCAGAAACCGGTCCCCGGAAGCCTGTTTCCTTTCCAGTGAAGAATTGGCTTGGTAGTTTGGTCTGCCCTGTTCCCATGATGTACTGGGCCAGGGACAGACTAATTTGCATATAGCCAGGTTCTGAACTGGGATGGTGCAGTGAGCTAAAAAACGGTGATGGATCAAGCCCTGATCTGTTGACTGGGTAGGAGTGTTCTGATTAACTCAGATACTCAGTCCATCACCACCCCCTTTTGAAATTATTTTGGCCACCACAAGTGTGGAAGGGTATGCTCAGACGTGAGTCCCTTGCTCACTGCACCATCAGGATTTAAGCAAGCCGGGCCGAAGACGGCTGTAATGCCAGAAACCGGTCCCCGGAAGCTTGTTTCCTTTCCAGTGAAGAATTGGCTTGGTAGTTTGGTCTGCCCTGTTCCCATTATGTACTGGGCCAGGGACAGACTAATTTGGATATAGCCAGGTTCTGAACTGGGATGGTGCAGTGAGCTAAAAAACGGTGATGGATCAAGCCCTGATCTGTTGACTGGGTAGGAGTGTTCTGATTAACTCAGATACTCAGTCCATCACCACCCCCTTTTGAAATTAGTAATATATTTCAGCGCTGACGGTTTCTTGGAAATTCGTGTGTATACACAGCACTCCAGCGGCATTCTTTAATGTGAGAGTGACCGAGGATTTACTCTATTTTAAACTCGCTACCTGTGTGTGTGTCACTTCTCCGGTGACCGTTGGCATCTTTTGAACTGTCTGTGCCTGCATTTTCTGAATTGCAACTCGTGCACACTAATGACACAGTTCCAGATTCAAACACTTTGAGAGCGCTTCTGCTGATGTTCTATCATCCTCCATCCTCCTCTGCCATGACGCTTCCTTTATCCTGCTAAGCATTCTGGGATTTGGCAGAGTTCAAGTTCAAGTTCATGCTACGTAAAAGACGTGACCTACGTGCCTCCATGTTTTCAAGTCATTTTCAATCCAACTTTATCGACTGAGGATCTACGACATATATTTTCTCAATATTACCGTTTTAGTCATTTATGAGTTCAGACCAGCGTTCAGATTATTTGTGCGCTATATACTATTGTATGTGTATTTTCTATTAATATTTTATTATTTTGCAGTCAGCGCATCACGGTGATGCGCAAACCTTTTTATCATCATCATCATTATTTATAGGTACCATCTGCAATTTATATCTTTTTGCCATTTATTTTATTATTTTCAGTGTTTAATTACAATTTTATAATGGCTAATATTGCTGCACCCCCACATTTTTTACAAGTAGCAGGTGAACCTAATATTGAAGGGGACCTTTGGTTTCCTATGTTTATAGCTTTTGTAGATGTTCTTGAAAAAGATGGTTGCTCTGCTAAAAGAAAACTAGCATTACTTAGACATTGTTTGGGTGGTGCAGGTATAAAAGAATTCGACAATCTTCCTCCTTTTGATGATGCTGGTGATATTGATTTTTTTGAGAAGATTACTAGACAGATGAAGATTCGTTTTGGAAAAGAAATCGATTTAGTAATGGAAAGATTCAAATTATATTCTGGTGCCCAAAAAGAGGAAGAGCCAATAGAGGATTAAGTCTCTGCTTTACGTTCCTTGGCTTGTTCTTGCGCATTTGAAACTATTTCGTATGAACAAGTTCTCAGGGATCAAATAATAATGAAAACTAAAAGGTTGGGCACAGAATCTTCTCTTATTGCTGTCATTAACATTACAAAAGGAATTGAACAATCTGAAAAATTTGTAACTGAAATTAGAAACCAAACTTCAAAGGTACAAAATACTGAGCCTGAAGTTTCTCTAGTCAAAGGTCAAACAGGTTCTAATGCCAGTCAAAAAATATCATCAAGAAAGATGTTGATAAAAAAATGTTGAGAACAAATCCTATTTTAAAAGGAATACTATTGTTTGCTATAGGTGTGGCAGCACCAACCATGTGGGTAATTATAAAGGATGTCCTGCAAGGGATAAAGTCTGTTTGAAGTGTAAAAAAAAAGGACATTTTGGTAATGTTTGTCGTTCCACTCAAAAAGTTAATTATGTTTCGCAAGAGGAAGAAGAGGTTCTTCAGGGTCTACATTTTATACTTTCTGTTAATGAATCTGAACAAAAGAAATTTCCCTCATGCACTGCAATGATTGATGAGAAACCAGTTAGGTTAATGGAAGACTCCTATTTGTGGTACAGTATAATTGGGAAAAAATTGAATAATGATCTTTGGGGCACGAAAAAATTGTTTCTGCCTGACATTCAAACTGGAGGGTATTCAGGACATAAAATTGATCTCTAAGGTTTTCTTTGGGCAAATATTGAATTCGAAGGTAAACAAATTAAAGGTAAAGTGTATGTGGCTATGAAAGGAGTATCTATTTTAGGTTGGCCACACCAACAAGAATTAGGTATAAAACTCAATCCTAATGCTTTTCCTTCAGTAAGTGTTATGTCTATCAATAATGAGAAGTATGTTAATAACATCAAAGATACATACCCCAAAGTTTTCCACAACGCATTAGGCAAATACACAAATTTCAAAAACAAAATCATTCTAATTGATGGTGCTATTCTTGTAAGACACACAGTCAGAAATGTACCTTGTTAGCTTATAGGATCAAACTTAAGGATATGTTAAATGATTTGGTTCAGAAACACATAATTGAGGCTATTGAATCGTCCCCATGAGTTTCTCCCATAGTTGTATCACTCAAAGGCACAGGAGATCTCCGCTTATGTGTGGATCTCTGCAGTTTAAACAAAGAAATTTGGATTGACAAACATCCCCTTCCCAATATTCATGAACTAATTTCCACCTTGTCTGGTGCCACAGTTTTTTCCACAATTGACTTGGCAAGTGCCTATCATCAGGTAGAATTGCATGATGATTCAAAGAAACTCATTGGTTTCGTAACTCCTGAAGGCATGTTTCAGTTTTTACGCATGCCATTTGGCTTTGCTAGTGCAGCTTCCGTTTTTCAATGATTAATGAAAGAACTGTTGGAAAATTGTAAGGGATCTATTGCGTTCCAGGACAATATTTTGATTTTTGGAAGTAATTGTGACAAACACGACAAGAACTTAGATTCTGTATTGAAAAATGTTCAAGAGAAAGGTCTTACTTTGAAGTTTTCCAAATTTAAATTCAGACAAGATAAGATTGAATATCTAGGTCACGAAATATCGAGTAATAGAATTAAACCTAAACTCAACCATGTACAAAGTATTATTAATGCTCCTACTCCTAATTCGAAAGAACAATTATTGTCATTTTTAGGTTTTACAGAATTTTATGGAAAATGTGTACAAAATGATTCCACTATTGTCCATCCTTTGCGGTTATTGTAAAAAAAAAAAAATGCAAAATATGTGTGTGAAAAACATCAACAGGAGTCACTTGATACAATTAAAAAATCTTTTTGTAGATGCACCATTTTTGAAACCTTGTGTCGTAGGCAAAGAATGCAGCGTTTGTGTTGATGCAAGTAACGTGGGTCTTGGAGCTGTATTAATGCAGAAAGATAAAGGAGGTGAATAATGTGGTATCATATGCTTCAAGAACGCTTCGTGATTCAGAATTCAATTACACTACCATTGAGAAAGAATTATTAACATGTATTTGGGCCACTCAGCATTTTTGTCAGTTTTTGTAGGGTACAACATTTTCTTTAAGAACTGATCATAAGCCGTTGATCAATATGTTATCAGCTGGTGGAGGTAGAATGCTAACTGCTCAATTCGCAAGACTGGCTGCTAAACTGCAAGAGTTTCGTTGTGAGGTTGTATATGTTCCTGGTCGTTTTAATGTTCATGCTGACTGTATGACACGTTTGCCTATTGGTAATTGCTCTGACACTGTACATTGCTAAGATTGTGATGTAGCTTACACCATGGATGACATCAATAACAACTTAGGGGAAGAACATTTAGCCATGGTGATTTTTTAAATTAAGTGGAAGGTGGCTATGGAACAAGATGATGTCTTTGGAAATAATTGATGGGTTTCCTGGTTCCTATGAAGCTTATGATAATTTACATTCCAAATCTAACAATATGTTTGGGACTGTTGAAATTTAAATTTTACCACCAATTATGTTTTTGATGATATAGTTGAGGCTACTTCAGATCATTCTTCCAATGCTGAACATAATGTTGACCCCAACAAGAAAGAGTTCACAAGTTAAGCATTCTCCTGTTAAATTCGAAGATTTTATTTGCTTTTATTTTTTTAAATGTTTAAAAACAAATTTTGGGGGAGGTCTGTAGTATTCTTATTTATGTCATATTTAGAATGTTTGTGGGTCATAGTGGAATGTATGGGGGATATGATTCGGGGCTGTTTGGAGTTGGGAGGTTGGGAGACGGTCGCACTGAAGGCTCTCTCCTCTTAGTGGTTGTTAAGCTGTTTTCAACCTTGAATAAATCTTCGTTTAGGAACCTACTTGTTCTCTGTCCGATTACTACACTATCTAATTCAAACTGTGAGTAAAAAAACAGATATGGCGGAGACGTGGACAAAAAAAAATAGAACAGCTATCAAGAGCACTAAGGACTTTCGGTAAAATGTCTACAATTGCAAACCGAAAGAAATATGTACAGTAAAAAGAGCAGTTAAAATCAAAGAATAAATAGGAAGGACTACATGATTCTAACAGTAGAAAGTGTAATAAGAAAAACAGAATTTTACTTGGAGTCAGAAACAGTTTAAGGAGATAAGAGTAAAAATGTTTTGAAGGTGAGTAAAACAAAATTTAGAAAAGAGGATGAAGGAGTATAAGTGTTATCGTTAAACAAAAACAACATATTGAGGGACTTATTTATAAGCCCTTGCGTCACTTTTGTGCCGCCGGTGCGTCACTTTTTGTGACGCACCAGCGGCGTAAAAAATGTGCCTTGTTGCACCATATTTACAAAGTGATGCATCTAGGTAGATGCGTCACTTTGTAAACTTCTGCGCCACATTATACCTGAGCCAGGTATAATGTATGCAGTGGGGGCGTTCCGACGCAAGTAAGGGTCATAGAAGTGATGCAGTGAAATCTATAAGATTTCACTGCGCCACTTCTAGGACGCAAATACATCAATATCTTACGCCTGCCTCATAGCAGGCGTAAGATAAATGCAGGCACATTTCACATGGAACTTGCCCATTTGTAATGACCCATTGCTAGAATTGCATCACTTTTGTGACACACTGCAGCAATGTGTCATTTTTTGCGCCTCAAGATAGTCAGAAATACTGTAGTATCTGTAACCCCTTGCGACATGATGTGTCATACTGTAAATATGACGCATCATGAGAGTCGCAAGGAGGGTGCAATGAAAAGTGACGCATCGCTGTTTTCTCTCAGTGATGCATCACTTTTCATAAATGAGGCCCTGAGAGTATAGTGGTGAAAGCATTTGCTCTGAAAAGAAATCTTTTTATCTTAAAATTGAACAGAATGAAGACACTAGACAAAACAGTATTATGCATGTGGAAAAGAACATTACGGAAAAGGCATATTGAGAGAGTAATTTTTGTAAAGATTTTAGAGGAGAATGGATGTACACATCTAGCACAGAACAATTTTTTAATGAAGAGAGCTACTTGCAAGAGAACACATTAGTGCATGCAGTTGACACAAGTGGTCATTCCTATGAAGTAAAATATGGTATTGCATTAGAAAAAGAACAGTTAGTTCCTAGGAATGTAGAACAAGTGATAGCTGACGAAGTACACACAAAGCGTAAACAAGCTCCTGTGTGTGGAAGTGTAGCAATATTTGGACTGTCCATCAGGATTGAATTGATACATTGAAAACTTTCCTAAGAGAATTTTCATGGAGTAGTTTGAAACATAAAATTATAATGCTGCAAGGATTAGACCCATGCAAAGTTAGAAAATACACTAACTGACAAGGTCATTCACTGGCATGTCTTCCCCCAAAAAGTGTGTAAAAGTACTTTTCATCATTTTAGAATGTTAGGTGTGCTTCATTCAAAAATGTGGAATTTAGTAAGGAGACCTTATTATGTAAAAACTACAGCTTTATGTTTAGAAGATATGAATAGAATGTATTTAATGTTACTTTGGCAGAGGTTGAGAAAGTTCGTGAAGACATTCAGCTCTGCTTCTTAGGTCCGGAAGAAAAGTATAGAAGGTAGTGACTAGAGGTGTAGAGCAACAGGACACATCGATTAGTATTGAAAACTTTCAAAACGAGATGGGCAAGTTCAATGCACTATCTTCTGAGAAACCTAAGTATGTTTGTATTTGTTGTCGCCGCACTAACTACAAAAACCAAACTCGTAATGTAGTTGTATTTTCAAAAAATGAGCAAAATAACAGATGAGTGGCAAAAATTTGGTGCATATATATTTATAGAAAAACGCTTTGATTTAGTTACAAAGGAAATAATATCTATGTGATAAATTAATTAGAGGATAATTAAATACCAGCTACAGCAATTCATAATAGATTACAGTTGGTACAAGTCCCACAATAACTTGAACAATTAAATGTGTCTGAATCTTTTAAAACTGTCCATCCATTTCAAGCAATAGTTCAAATCGAACCAAAAAGAGGGAAACTCCCACTAAAAGAACTACAGAAAGGACTTAAAGCATCTGTATCTATTTACCTTTAGATTTAAAAACAAATGTTGACACTGTTGTGTGTTGAGAGCGATGTAGATGAACCACTGAATATTATAGTAAATGGAGTGCCCAGCAAAGGTACACAAATACGGCAAAAGTTGGTGGATGTGAATAAAGTAAAAAAAAGCCACATTATACTTGAAAGAAAATAATGTTTTTTTACAGAAATGTTGATAATGTTGCAGATGTAAGTTGTATTGATGATGAAGCACTACAATTAAGTGATCTGCTTTAAATGAAACAAGCCAGAGGAGCCCTTATGAGTTTGTGGGAAAAAGGTTTTGAGGCATGCTGCTTTACACAGCTATTTCCCACAGGAGTAGGTGGCCCATAAGATGACCGTCCCGTAAAAATACCAGCAGCCTAACTTAAGGTCAACAAGACTATATTCAGAGGATCCTAGATTTTGCCAGTGTATTCCCTATATATTCCATCTTTTATTTGAGAGTGACTTGTCAGGATTGTCTAGGCTGTGAATCATATTCTAAAGACAGGAGTTAATCTGCAAAATGTTTCTGCAAGGAAGTTTGTTGATAAAATACAAGGTAAGGAGGAAAATATGGAGTATAAATTAATTTGATTACATGTCTATGTGGAACGGATGAACACTTGTATCATCGTCATGGAGAACTCTAAAATTATGCAATGCAAATATGGACATACAGTTTGCTGCAGATAACTCCATTGCTCGCTATGTCACTTCATACATCACAAAGTCAAAGAAAAGAGAGATAAAGGAAACATGGGATGAGATTTCTGCAGAAAAATCTCTATCCGAGAAGTTGTACAGTTTCACTTTGAAAGTGCTTTCACATAGGGAGATAGGTGCCTTTGAGTGAGTGCTGTAACAATGTGAGTTCAGCTAGCTTATAGTCAACGTCTATGGGAATTATTTGAGTTAGTCTTGGCCTTCCCAACACGCAGAACAGAGTCTTAAAGTCTTTCCCAGAAATTCTTTGCCTAGTAGATTTTGATCCACCTAGTACAGATATTGCAAAAACAAATATGTGGGATACCTACTACCCCAAAAAAGTCTACACCTTGATAAAATATGTCTATATGAAATTGTGCAACACTATGGGTACAGAAACAATGTGACACGAAACATCAATGAAGGCAAATATGCTGTAGTTGGTTAAGACGGTTGTTTGGTTCGGCATGCAAAAGGTAACCTAATAAGCCATTTAAAATGTACTTGTCAAACTACTGAGGCAAAATAATTTTTCTACTTAGCACTACTTCAACTATTCAAACTTTGGCTTTCTGAAATAGTTACTTGGATAATATGACGTGCTAAAAAGACTTTTCATGCTGTAAAAGATAGCATTTAATGTCCAATATTTCCAAACTACCTCAAAATGTTAAATGAAGAAATTGAGCAAGAGGAAATAATTGCAAATGAGATAGCAAATGATAGCTAACCAAGCAGCCAGAGTCCCATACCTCTCAGTCAAGATCCTCTTGGACAGCCAATAATTGAAAGTGAAGCTGCCATAGTGATGAATGAGGTGGCAACAGCAATGAAACAAGCAAGAGAATAAAATGTTCAACTCAGAACAGTTAGTTGACCAACTGAATGATGAAGAGAAAGAAATATGTATGGAAGTGAAAGCAAAAATAGAGCAAGGATTCCTCCATAAAAACAGTAAATGTAAATGTTCAAGTAATAAGACCATTATTTTGTATGTGAGAGGACAAGCTGACACTGAGAAACGCTTTAAAATCCAAGTTCTATGCACTGATCTACAGAAGACAACTAACTCTATTTTGTCGTATGTAGTAGCAGCACCTACTGGATTAGCTGTACACAACATTAAAGGAATTACATTGCATTATCTACTTATGCTACCTGTGGAGCACAATATTAAACTGGAATGCCAAAAGTTATCTGGTGAAGCTTGTCACAGAGGGGCATATTACCAAGGGCCATTATCGCCGCCTTAGCAGGACTTTTTCCCCCTAAAGCGGCGATAATTTTATCGCCCTATTACCTAGCTGTCGCTAACACCAGTTAGCGACAGCTAGTAGGAGATAGCGATCATCTTGGGGCCCATTTTGAATGTCAGCGATATTTATCGCCAATGACATACAAAGTGGGCGTGCCAAGATGTTAGCGACTGGAAACAGTCGCTAATATCGCTATCTCCAATTTTCAACAAAGCCTTACTTTTGGAAATATTCGCGCTAAGCGCGAATATCTCCAAAAGATAACGCCTGCCCAGAGCAGTTCTTAGCCATATTATCCAATGGAGGGTGGATAACATGGCTAAGAGCATTGTCACGATAATGCATGAATATCGCTGATTTGTTTGCGATATTCATGCATTTCGCAGGATTTTTACCGGTTTTGAAAGAAACCTTGATAATATCAAGGTATCTCAGCGGTAAAAATCGTCGGAGCACGCGATATAATTTTAGCCGCTAACCATGCATAGCGATAATTATCGCTATTGCTTGGTAATATGCCCCAGAGTTCTGAAGAAATTAAAACTTTTACTCATCGATGAGGTGAGCATGGTTTCAAACGTAATGCTCTCCTTTGTGCATTTGAGAATGTAACAAATAATTAAAGACAGTCTTTAATGTACTTTTTGGAGGAAAACACGTAATTGTTTTTGTTGATTTATAGCAACTTACCCCCATGAAAGGACAGGTGCATTTAAGATACTTTTACATGAGGAAATTCGAAATTCTTAAGGAAGTATTGGAAATGCAAACATTTGGTTCAATCTGAATGCAAAGAACTAATTAGAAACATACATCAAGCATCTGATGTGCAATATGGGAGTATTCGGAATGATATTAGAGTATGAATACTGTCAAAACAAGGACAAATTGCTTGCAAATTCGACTTTTGAAGTACTGAGGGGCATATTTACAAGCACATTTAGCCACAATAATGTCACTTTTAGTGACGTTCCTGTGACGATATGAGCTTCGCCTTATTTATAAGTCATCGTTAAGCCACTTAACGAGTATTAATGCTGCCTTGCAAATAAGGCACCCTAACACGCTATACTTAGCAGGAAAGAAAGGGGTAATGGGTGTTGTGGTGGGCATTTCCACAGCAACACCCATTGATTGTGACGCTGCCATATATTTACAAGGGTGGCGTAAATATGGGGTTACGCCAAAATTAAGGCCAGGGAAAACCTGGTCTTACCCTGGCAAAATGAGGAAAAATGCTTTATTTCTCCTAGTTTTTGCTGGTTCCATGTGTGCTGCATTGTGCAGCACACATAGAAACGGCAAAATGCCATTGATTTTTTATGTGCAGGAAGATGCACATAAACAATCATTGCAAAAAATGATGAGTTATAACTTCTATGTGTGCTGCACAAAGCAGCACACATAGAAGTTACAAAACGCCATTTCAGATTGTTTATGCGCAGGAAGGGACATTGGGCAGCTAAATTTAGCGCCAGCACATGGGGAAACGCGGGGCTGCACCATATTGTTGTAAATATGGTGCAGCCCTGCGTTTCAGAAGTGGAGGCTAACACCGCACTCCACCACTTCTTTTGTAAATATGCCCCTTATTTCCTTCAAAACATTCTGCAGCACAGCTAATATTTGAATTTATTCAACCACAAAAATCCATTGTGTGTCTAATGCCTAATCCTCAAAAATTTACCTTTTTTAATGAACAATTGCTACATAGAACAAACTTTCGATCTTATAGCAATTGTTAAAAAGGGACACCAAGGAGTGACAATAAATACTGTATTCTTTGGAAAAATTTGTTTCCAAAACTGCAGGATTAGAAAGTGTTTACATGTTTGTAAGAACTGTAGGGTAATTTTGCATACCTTAAATGTTGAGGAAGGATTTAGTTAAGCGTGCCATGCGTGAAATAATTGATTTAATTTTGTTTCCAAACAGAAATGAGGTTGAATACCTAGCTCTTAAGTTTGGTCAACTTGAAGGTGTAAAAGAGATAGCAAGATCTGTTGCACATTTTCTGCTTGTAAATGTCTTGTTTGTCCACAGAAAGCAGTTTCCAGTATCTCTAGCATATGCTGTAACAATACATAAGTCTCAAGGTTTAAGAGTGGATGCTGCATTTATTATCATTGGCAGAATTGTATTCAAGGAAGGTATGTCATACGTAGCATTGTCACAGGTTAGAACTTTGTCTTTTTTTGTATCTAATAGAGTTTAATGACAGTAAAGTAATGCTGATTTGAGTTGTGTGATAGAGTATAACCATTTGAAAATCCTCTATGCTTCTCATTTAGGACAGTACCTGTTTTACGAAAATCCTAGAATCTCACCAAAAGGAAAGATTCCAAAGGTTCATACTGACATTCCTCAGAAAAAGACTAAAAAAAAAAGTAGAAAGAAGTATTGCCCAAAAGATAAACTAAATATACTGGTGAAATTGTTGGTTGCCAGTTGTCAAACCTCTCTTGAGTCAACTTCTATGCCAATGTAGTTCTCAATGCACTAATCTCTTTACTTCCTCTGGTTCATGAAATTAAACGGAAAAAGGGTAAAATGTTGTGCTCTGCACTCTTTAACTTGTTAGAACGCTTGCGCAGTGATAAAACAAAAACGTATTCCGCATCTTGCAGACCTGTGTACTGGATCTGTGCACTTCACAATAAACACTCAAGAATATGCACCAGAATTCTTGATGGTCCTACTTGGTATCTTACCATCTTGGAGAAGATAGTACCTGTTGACGAGCTCTTTCGCCTAAGTTACTAATGGCAGCATGACTGTGAAACTTGTTCTTTGTCTTCAAAAACAGAAATATATTCAGCACGATTTATCTACTTAACTCAACCAGACTGTAAAACTGTCAGTTTTGAGAAATTGTTTAAAAAGGCATCACAGAATAACACCTCCACAAAATGGTACTTAGATCTTCTATCAACTTTGAGTATAAGAAGTGGCAAGTATATTGTCCTAATGCAACAGCGATGCACTGCAGTTGCAATTAAATTGGAAACACAAATTACAAATGTTAAAGTTGCAGAAATCTCTGTTTCTAATAGAACATATACCTGTATAGGTATTAGTTTTCATAAAGAGTTAATGTTACACTTGGACACTACAGCATCTACTTAAAAACTACAACTGGATGGACAGAGTAAAATGCTAGCAATGTTACATTCAAGCAGATATTACCTTATGAATTGCCAAATTCTTACCTTCTCTTTCTTGAACCAATGTTCTAAGGAGAAATACTAATGAAAAAAAGGAATACTACTCTTCTGGGACTTCTAGTATAACAAATTAAGATATAATTCGGCCAGACAAGGGTGATGTCTTCATAAGGGATTCCAAATCTTGTAATGTAGTTACTCTTGCAAGAATACAAGAGAGATAGCACTAAATTGGAACACGGACCACAAACTACAATCCAGGACAAACATGTACACTGGAACACTGCTAAACTTATTGATCTCAATAATATTTTGGGCTTTTGTATTTATTTTTAAAAACTTAAAGTGGATCCACAGAGCATTATAATAAGAGCATGATAATTAAACATATGTTTGAAAAACAGCTGAAAAACTATAAAAAGTATTAGACCACTGATATTAACCCTGGGCGTAGTTCACATAGTAGCACTACGCGTAGCTACGAGAAGTGTACTTCGCACTACGCAAGCTACGCGTAGCTAAGCAAACTGCGTAGTACACTGTACAAAATGCTGTTCGCACTGATTGCACAGTGCCGGATGCTTGTCCGCACTGTGCAATCAGTGCAAACCGCATCTTGCACAGTGCAAGCAGTTGTTTTCTGCCGCTCAAGTAGATTTGTACTCGAGCTACAGCTTTCTCAACGCGGACGGGTTGTTTCTCATCAGGAGCAGTCGCGAGCCAACATGACCACTCACAATGAGAAACCTGACCTCCCCGCATTGAGATTCTCGCCGGGAGGTTTATTTTCCATGCTCACGATCGGCAACCTGATGTTGCTGATCGCGAACGAGGAAAAATTCTCGCCGGGATGTTAGTTTGATCGCTCGCGGTCGCCAACTTGATGTTGAGGACCGCGAGCAAGCAAAAAATGCCTGCTACGCTACGCGTTTTTGCATTGTGCTATGTGCAATTCACGTAGAGCATAGTTGCGCAAACCACGTGGGCATAGCGTAGTCCTACGCCCAGACCTAACTGATATACACTACTCCTGATTAACGTATTACCAGATTTTATGACATCATGAGGCCTACCAAGAGTAATGTCTTTTTTTTTTATCAAACAAATTTTTATTGTTTTTTTCCACAACAAAGATTCAAGGCACAGTCCGCCAATAAGCCCACGCAGGGGTATTTCGAAAGTCAAAGCATATTGTTTACACCACAGACAAACGGGAAGGTCGGAGCCCCCCATGATCGTAATGTGCCCCAGGCCCATCCGTAATGTATCCGTAGAGTTCAGCGTCTAGAAAGATGAGGCCCAGTCCTAACGCCTACCAGAAAAGATAATAGCCGAGAGCAGTGACGCCTTCGAGAATGCTGTGGCGCTGTGTGCTCCCTCTTTGCTCTCCAGACCATCCAGTTGTCAGGGTGTCTGCCCAGCTAGTATTATCTCTCCAGGGCTCTGCGAGAATCGCAAAGTGGATACTATACCAGGAACAGAAATTAAAAATCCCCAACTCACCCCCCTCCCCACCCGAACTCCCCTTCCCACCCCTCTCCCCAGTGGTGGAATTGCTATACAGGAGCGTGCCAACCGTGTGGTGATCCTTAGAGCTGGAATATATGCATGGCCCTGAGTGTGGAGGGGCAGACCGCTGACGGCAGGCCCTTCGAGAGGAAGGAAACCAAAGGACCCCATCTGAACTTAAAGTCTTCTCGAGAGATATCTGACATGTGTTCCAAGCTTAGCAGCTGCCATAGGCGGGAATGCCACAGTGACATTGCCGGCGCTTCCCTCTTCTTCCATGCAGCCGCTACAGCCACATAATTCTCTTGTCAGCCCTGGTTTGGTGTTCTAGTAATGGGTCTCTAATACCAAGTAGGGCCTCTGCCATTGAAGTCGGGACAAGGTATCCCAGGATGGTCTTCATCTGAGCCAGAATCTCCTCCCAGAATGGCCTGATGGAGGGGCAGTCCCACCAGACGTGTTGGAAGTCTCCCAAAAGGCCACAACCCCTCCAACATCTATCAGATGTACCTGGAAATGCTACCAAAGGAGGCGTGCAGCTCCTGCATCGAGCCGAGGAAGCGCCGGAACTGAGCGTGCAGAACAGGTTGACACGCCCACGAGGAACATGGCGGCGGGCTGAGAGCCGGTCGCGGCAGCACCGAGGCGTCTCCAGATGACCGAAATGAATGCAGCGCGGTAGCGAGAGATCGCAAGTTTCCCCCTGTCCAGGATTAACGGCCGTCCCAGGAGGTGTAGCAGCAGGCGGCGCTAGGACCTGCGCTAAGTACCAGCGCATACCGGGTCTCAGATTCAGATGTGCTTGGCGCGAGTGGAAACGCCTTCATCGGGTGTACGCCGGTGAACGCCGTCGGCGGAGGCTACGGAGTTTGCCGGCCAGGTTAAGCATCTCCATAAACCCCATTTGTGCTTTTGAGATCGGCGAGCAGCGAAATTAAGAACGCCCGAGCGGAGAGTAGCAATCAGCAATCAGCGGTAAGGTGGCATGAATGGAGGGATAAAAGTAAGTCCCCGGAGTATTATAGCACATTATTGCAAGTCAGAAAGCTACAACCCGCTCTACCTTACTTTCATTGAGGTTGCTGATGGTTAAGGCCGGTCTGATTACTGGAACACGCACAGAAAAAAGACAGTGCTAGGGCCCTCACGGACCTGTGCTCATCAGTATTCACGCTGGAAGAACGCCGACGGTGCCTATGGAGCAGATTTCGCTCCGCACTATTTAAACTTAAATTTGGAAGTTTGGTAACACACACACTTGAGCAACAGCCTACCAAACGGACCCTGAGAGAAAGAAGCTCTACTCTCTGCTGGTAAGGTGTGGAGAGAGGGGGAGTAAGGTGGTAGCGACCCACGGATCTATTACTGGGAGGTGGGGTTGCATGGATCAAACGCAGCTTGGTCTCCCAGTATATAAGAACACTGAAGTCCCAGCACAAGAGCCGGCTCTGTTGAAATGCTCCGAGTCAGGAGGGCAAAAATCGACGGAAGCTGCTATACCTAAGAATATCAAGTCAGTTAATGTTGAGATTAGCTCAATACCTGTAAAACAGGGAAATATCCTTCCAATAAGAAGAAAAAGGTACCAGCTGAGATCGAGGGTGGAGTTAAGAGAGAAAGGGGCTTTAGAATTTGAAGAGAGGGAGCGACCTATGCCATTAACCCCCTGCAAAAGCAAAAAGAAAAAGACTACATTAGTTAAAAAACTTAAAGGAGTATCTCACGAGGGCCAAGCGGTGAAAAGTACTCCATCCCTCAAATCTTTTTTTAAGGTCCTAGATCAGGCTAAGCGTTCCTCAGTGCCGTTGGAGGGCAACATTGGCACTACATCCTTAAAAAAACGCTACGAGGTTCTAGAAAATTTGGGAAACATGGAAAATGCAGAGGAGGGAATAGAAACGCTAAAATTAGTGGGTTCTGGGCAGCATAAGGTTCAACTGAATCTTCCTGATACAGAAAGTGTAATAGGTGCTTCTGCTAATTTAAATAAAGCACCCCCTGAAGACAAAGTAAGGGGAAAACTAGACACTAGACCCAAGAGTCAGGCTGCAACGGCTAAACCTGTACAAAGCAGCTCTAAGGAGCCGGAAGAGGAGACTAGGAGAATGGATGCAAGCAAAGATAATCATTCAGATTCTGCTCAAATAAATTCAGGAATAAGGAGGAGTTCTGAGGATTCAAGTGAGCGTGAGAGTGACCGGCTAGGGGATCTTTTTCGATCCTTGAGAGGCGATATGATGTCGAAATTTGAGATATCGGAAACTAACCAAAAAACAATACAGGACAGATTTGATGTGTTAGAATCTAAACTAGAGGAGGTCACTCTGCGTACAGGGAAACTTGAAACAGAAGCAGCTGCTCTGAAAAAAACTGTACATGGGAATCAAAAGGATATAGAACATCTTAAAGCCCAGAATAGATCATTGATTATGGACATTGAACGGCTGGAGACACAAGCAAGGAGGAACAACTTAAGGATCTTGAAAATACCAGAAGGGCAAGAGTTGGAGGACTTAAAGGGATTTGTCTGTAAACTCCTGAGAGATGGTGTTTTAAAAGACCGTCCGGATATAGATTTGGAGGCAGAAATTCAAAGGGTACATAGAGACCCTTATAAGAGGCGTACGGACAGGAAAACACCTAGGAAAATACTTGTAAACTTCCAGACATACAATGTCAAGGAGCTCATCCTAGGGAGATCCCTTTCGAAAACAGATTTACGTTATAAGTCCAGTCCTTACCTCATCAGGTCCGACATTGGCGCAAGAACCGCACAAAGACAATGGGAGCTGGGCACTAGAATGCCGGATCTAAGGTCACTGGGAGCACATGTCCAGATGAGATTCCCAGCCATGCTCAGGATCATGTGGAAGAACAAGACATATAGCTTCACACAGCCAGAAGAGGTCGATAATCTCTTAGATCGAATAAAGAGTGAGCAGGAGGAATAGAACTGGGCAGATAAGCTGATTACTTCAAGGAAGAAAATAATAAAATGAAACAATAAAAAAAAAAAAAAAAAAAAAAAGGGGAACGGTAGAGGGGAATTTGAGAAAGTAAACCATTGCATAAGCAGGCTGTATGACAAAACAGGGGGACATGATGATTTATTTGTGATTTAATTTGTCTCGCTAGAATACAGTAAACCGGTCATGGGCACCACTTGGTTGCTCCGAAAGGCGAAGTCATCGCCAGGTATGTCGAGGGGGTTCCTCAGGGGGGAGGGGTTCAACGGGGGGGGGGAGTCAGGGGGGAAAAAAAATCCTCATATATAAATAAATGTTTGATGCATAAAGGTATGGATGGGTACGAGCGTATATCAGACTCATAATTAATCCGTATAAGCTTAAGGTCCTGTCATGGAACATTAATGGTATAGGGGAAAAAATAAAACAGAGTAGAGTTTGTGAATTTTTAAGAAATTGAGACGCCCACATTATAATGTTACAAGAAACACATTTGGAGGCAGCACTATGCGATTCTCTCTTTAAGAAGTCTAGGTGGGTTCAAGACATAATTAGCTCCAGGCAATTAGGCGTCACAAGGGGAGTTTCCATCATAATTCGAGCGAACAGAGGGATAAGTTTGAGAAGTTTTGAGACAGATCAATCGGGAAGATGGCTAATCGCAGAAGTATATATTCAAACCATCCCCTATACAATTGCAGTATACTATGGCCCAAATGAGGACAATCCAGTTCCGCTGTCCAAACTCGAATTAGCATTATTCACGACAACTGGCCCTCTAATTTTAGGTGGTGATTTTAATCTGGTCTTCGACCAAAAATTAGATAGAACCTCTAGGGCTAAATACCATGCTCCCTCAAAATCACTTGCCATTTTAGATGCCTTAATGAAAGACTTTACTCTAGTAGATGTGTGGAGGAAAAAGTATAGATCTCAACCAGGCTTTACTTTTTATAGCAAAAAATACAAGAACTATTCTAGAATAGATCACTTTTTAGTTGATCAACACCTTCTCAAGGATATCAACTACCTTTCCTTCACGCCTACAGGATTATCGGACCACGCTGTTCTGGAACTGGTAATCAAACTAAATATAATTCCATTAAACCCAAGGTGGACACTGGAGAGATCACTTTTATTAGATAATCAGATAAAAGTAGAAGTTAAAGATAAAACACTAGAATTCTTTATAACAAACTCAGGATCCTCCTCCTCCCAGGTAGTATGGGAAACTTACAAGGCTTACTTGAGGGGTGTTTTAAGCTCTCTAATGTACTATAAGAGAAAGAGTATAAAAATAAAAAGAAGGGAAGACTTGGCAGCAATAACAAGAAAGGATCTTGAACTACAAAATGCTATCTTAACGAACTCCAGTAGAGTACATTCGCTAGAGAAGGAACTTTTTGACTTACAGCTTCAGTTAAAAGTTTTGGATGAGAGAACTCTCAAAGAAAAATGGGAGTCTAGTAGATTAAAAAACTTTGAGTATGGAGAAAAGTGTGGAGCCCTCCTCGCCTGGAAAGCTAGAGAAGAGAGAACGAGAAATAACATCAAAGTCCTATTACAAAGACAGACAGGAGATCTGATAGAAACAGATGCAGAGATAAGAGAAGAAGCAAGGTCCTTTATACGGAAGACAAAGATCCTAAGGGGGAGGATTTAGAATCCTGGCTGGTAACAAAACATCTGCCGCAAATGTCTGAAACGGATAAAGTATACCTGGAAAGTGAGATAACAGAAGGGGAAATTTTAGGTCAACTGAAGAAAATGAAAAGAGGGAAAGCTGCAGGGTCAGATGGGTTGCCAGTGGAGATCTATTCGGACAACAAAGACCAATTAATAGCTCCATTAAGGGAACTCTTCAATCTTTTATTGATTCATGGCTATTCTACACCTCCCTCATGGGGAGAAGCCATTATAACGCTCATACCAAAACCAAATAAAGACTTAAAAAGAATAGAGTCTTATAGACCCATCTCATTGCTGAATACAGATATGAAGATTTACTCTGGTATTCTAGCCACTAGACTATCGAAGGTCATAAAATCCATAATTCACCCTGACCAGAGAGGCTTTATTCCAGGGAGACAGTTAAACGAATTAACATTTCAAGCAATAGGGGCCATGGACTACGCTAACGCTAAAAATCTCCCACTGGCCCTGGTTGCTATAGATGCGGCTAAGGCCTTCGATCAGGTAAATTGGAAGTATTTATGGGCCACAATGGCGGCTTTTGGGTTCCCTCAAATCTTCATAGAGGCGGTTAGATCCTTATACCACAATCCAAAGGCAAAGGTCTTAGTCAACGGAACTCTATCTGAGTGGTTCGATATATCTCGAGGTACTAGGCCGGGTTGTCCTTTGTCTCCCCTTTTGTTTGACGTTTATATGGAGCTTTTTGTTTGTGGGATTAGAGAGGACAATATTATTCAACCATTTCAGCTTGGAAATCTGCCACTGAAGGTGGCGTTGTACGCAGATGACCTTCTTTTATATACCTCGGATCACTCGGTAGCCATTCCAAGGCTATTTCTTTTATCGGAAGAATTTGGGAAACTGTCTGGTTACCAGATAAATAAGGAGAAAACGGAGATCATGGGATGGAATAATAACATACACATATCGGGCGCAAAACAAAATATGAGGTACCTGGGAATTTACCTAACCCAATCAATAAAAGATATTACATCACTCGGTTGGCAAAGGTGGTTAAAGATATTAATAAAACCTTAATAAGATGGGGGAATTTGCCATTAAATATATACGGTCGGGTCAACCTCATTAAAATGACAATCCTTCCAAAATTGACTTTTCTATTTAACTGCATCCCCTTATCATTCTCACTGAAAGATATTAATATTCTACAGGGTAAAATTGGATCTTTTATATGGGCCTGTAAGTCAACAAGAATTGCATGGAAGAAATTGAGGAGGGGTTTAAAAATAGGAGGGCTCGCCCTCCCTGATCTTTTGTCATACTGTCATGCATTTCACTTTAAAAACTTTAGGCTTCTTGCAAATAAGTTAGATGCATCATCACAGGGCCGCTTGTTTCAAGCTCTATTAACTGATTCACCTTACGACCATGATTACTTTATATTTAAGTTTGGAGACCAGAATTTTTTTTAAAAAATTCGCCTCAAAATCTTACAGACTGCACTAAAAAATTGGGGGTTCATTAGGAAGACATTGGATATTCCTTATTACCATACACACTCCCCTATATGGGACTCTCCGGGCACTCCTCAATGCCTCCAGGACCAACTGTCACAACCCTTGAAAACAGCTGGGTTAAAAAAATGGGGGGATCTCTGGGTAGATTCGGGCCTAGTGAGTTGGAACTCCTTAGTACAACTCACAGATGGACAGGTGACAAGGTTCAAATACTATCAACTATCTGCCTGGTGGTCCAGTCAAAATATGCAAAGGGAGAAAGATACAGATATTCTCGATGCAATTGGCAGAGGGGGGAAATGGGTAAAAGAGCTTTCCTTTTGGTACAATTTGATGATTAAGGAAGAGGAGAGTAAAATGCATTCGGAGATAATAAAGTTATGGGGAAACGGTATATCTGAGCCCCCGGAAGAGGTCAGTAAAGGATGGTTAGATTCCTTTTCTCTCTCACAGAGGCTAATTAAACCAGCCAATTTAAGACGCAACCACCTGTTTACAGCTTATAGAGTTTATTGGACACCGGCCAAATTGCATAGGATTACACGAAACAACTATTATTGTCCCCGTTGTAATCATAACGCAGCTGATGATATCCATATCTTTTTGGAATGTCCAGTTATTCAAGACTATTGGAAAGCGATAATGGATTTTTTGGGTGATGTACTTTCAATAACCATTATTTGTTCTCGCAGACTCGTCTTTTTTGGTCTATTGAAAGACTATAATATCAATAGTTTGGATACTCAGTTCATCTTTTACATAATAGCTATTGCAAGGAGACAAATTTGCATGGAGTGGAAGTCAGCGTCTCCTCCTAGATTTGCAGTATGCCTGAAGTATATAATGGAAGTATGCAAAATGGATCTGGCTGGCCGTAGTGTGAACACTGAGAATGTCTGGTCTAAATTGATGGTCTGGATAAATAGGTGAGCGGTCCCGTGATTATGCCAGAGGTTGTGTCGGTCCTGTCCTCCACCAGGCCTAGGGTGCCTAAAATAGGCCTGGAGGAGTAGGATAAGGAAAGCAGGCTACCTCTGGGACATCCCTGTCTGCTATGATACTGTTTCCATGGCGGACTCGAAAAAAAAAAAAACAACAGTATAAGAGGCAACAGTGAGGCCCATCTAGAGTATATATATTCTGGTGGCATATATGAGGACATAAAGAAAAAAAAAAAAGATGTACCTGGAAATATTCTAGCTAGCTTAGATGGGTATAAGTACCAATCCATCATTACCTTCAGATGGGCTTCTCTTAAAGCTGTGGATTGATTGAACTTAAAGATATCCGTCCAGAGGTGAGACCACTCTACTCCCCAGAAGTCCCGCTGGGTCATCCCCTCCCACCAGGACATGAAGCGGGGGCGCGGGGCGACTTCCGTAGAGAGAAGGAGTTTGTACAGTGCAGAGATAGCCCCCTTCATGGATTTAGCTTTTATGAGGAATGATTCGAACCTGGTGACGGGTCTAGTGGCACCCTGCCTATTACGTGGGTCAAGAGCCCAGTGCAGCAGCTGTGCGTGATGGTATCGCTCGCGGTCTCCTACCCCATAGTCCCGTTTACAATTCTCGAAGGTGAGGCGGTCATGGTTGTGAAATAGGTGCGTCAGTGCGAGGCATCCACCCTCCCTCCAGGCATCAAACGTCCCCTCCCGAAGCGCTGGGGGGAATGAAGAGGTGAAGTGAATTGGTGTGAACGGTGACGGGAAGGATGACCAACCCTCCCGCTCCGCCACGGTGTCCCACACCCTAAGAGTAGTGCGCGTTGGGGTGCAGATGTATGCATTTGGGGGTCTGTCTTTTTTATTGCGCCTGATCAAGTCCCAGATCGTCCTACCTGCTACACTGCGGTCCATGTGGAGCCAGTGCTTCTCTGTTTCCCTTTGTGACCACTCGACCAGGATGCGCAGTTGGTCCGCCTTGTAATAGAGTCTAAGATCAGGGACTCCGGCACCCCCCTCCCTTTGCGGTCGACGGAGCATGAAAAAGGAAAAGCGTGCCCGCCCTCCTTGCCAAACAAACCTTAGGATCATTGTCTTCAAGCGTTTAAAAAAATCTTCTGCCAGTTCTATGGGGAGCGCCTGAAAGAGGTAAAGCAGTTTGGGGAGGAGAGTCATCTTAATAGCATGAATGCGCCCCAGCCAAGAGAGAAAGAGTGGCTTCCATCTTGCCAGATCCTTTTGAATGCGGGTGAGGATTGGGGGAAAATTGGCTGCATAAAGTTGCTCAACCTTAGGCGTCAGCTGCACCCCCAGATATTGTATGGAAGAGGGCGCCCACTCCAGAGGCGTTAGCGTTCGGAGTTGTAAGGACTCCGCGTGCGAGAGGGTAAGATTAAGAATGTAGGACTTATCCAGGTTGACCTTGAAGCCTGCCGCCCTTTCGAAGGAGTTAAGCACTACCTGCAAGCAAGGGAGTGAACCCAGCGGGTTAGACAGGGAGAGGAGGACGTCATCCGCAAAGAGTGAGATTTTGTGGGCTTCACCCGTGAACGGGAGGCCCTCTATCCCCTGGTGTTCCTGTATCGCTATGGCTAGGGGCTCTATACTAAGGGCGAAGAGTAGAGGTGAGAGGGGGCAACCCTGTCTGGTCCCCCTGGAGTGGTAAAAGGAGGTAGATTGCACCCCGTTGACCGAGACCCTAGATTTTGGGTGTCTATAGTTGGCCCGTATCATTGTTATAAATTGAGGGGAGAAGCCAAATTTCGCGAGTGTGGCCCATAGGAAACGCCAGTCCACCCGGTCAAAGGCCTTTTCAGCATCTAGGCCAACCAGGACCGCAGGGATTTTAAATTTGTTGGCTTTCTCGATTAAGTGGACGATATGTCGGGTGTTGTCATGCGATTGACGTCCCTTAATGAAGCCCGACTGGTCGGGATGGATGAGAAGTGGCATGAGGTCATACAGTCTTTTGGCTAGTATGGAGGAGTACAGCTTTGCATCAATGTTCAGGAGTGCAATGGGCCTGTAGGAGGCGCAGCGAGTGGGGTCCTTGCCCGGCTTGGGGATCACGGAGATCACCGCCTCGGCCATGGAGTCCAAGGTGTCGCCTTCCGCCGCCATCCGGTTAAAGAGCCGGATGAGGTGTAGACTAAGGTCAGCCGCAAAAGTCTTGTAAAAGACCGCGGTATACCCATCAGTGCCAGGCACCTTATGGGGTTTCAGTGCTTTGATAGCAGCTAGTACGTCCTCGAGAGTGAATGGAGCAGTGAGAGCCTCTTTCCATTCCGGGGCGACCTGTGGGGTCGGTAAGTCCTTCAGGAAGGCTTGTTGATGGGCCGCGTCAAGGGTATCAGTCGCATATAGGGATTTGTAAAAGGACCCAAATAGATCCGCCTTGTCCTCATCTGTATGAATCAGAGTCCCTGACACGTCTTGGATGCCCCCTATATATTCTCTTTCTCTTTTATCCTTCAATTGTCTGGCCAAGTGTTTCCATATCTTATTACCCTGAGTATAGGATAGGTTGCGAAGCTTGAGGAGGGTGAACTCTGCCCTGTTGGTATAGATGGCCCGCAACTTGCCTCTGAGTGCCGGTAGTGTGCGGAGTGTCTGTCTAGTAGGAGCATGTTTATGGGCCCTCTCCGCAGCCGTTAGTTCGACCTCTAGGTCTTCCCTTTCTTTAGCACGCTGTTTATTCAGGGCTGAATTGAGCGCTATGCATTTACCTCGTATAACGGCTTTAAAGGTGTCCCAGGTATTATATTCAGAGGTCTCGTCTGGGTTGTTAAAGGAGAAGAAGTCTTTGATAGCCTCCCTCAGCTGTACAGTCGATTCCTTATCCCTCGTCAAGGCTTCTGGGAAGTACCAGCGGGCAGGTGTCGGGGCATTGCCAATCCAAGTAAGACACACCATATACATCCCATGATCAGACACTGAAATGGGGAGTATCTTAGCATCCTGTAGGTTAACCTGTAGGGACTGACTTACAAAAATGTAATTCAGTCGCGAGTAAGACTGGTGCACATGTGAAAAGAAGGAGTAATCTCGGGTAAGTGGGTGTAAGACCCGCCATGTGTCCAAAAGTCCCATGTTCCCAATGCAAGTATGTACAGAGTCGGGGAAAGTACCCATGTCGGAACGGTGTGTATGCGTGCTATCAAGTGAGGGGTGCCAGACCAGATTAAAATCCCCCAAGAGAAAAAATGGGCCTTCTGCAAAATCATTTACCTTCCCCAGCAGTGAAAGCAGGAAATTCTTTTGCCCAGTGTTGGGGGCATAAATTGACGCAAAAGTACATATCTTACCCTTCATACGGCCTTTGACCATCAGCCATCTCCCCTCTTTGTCGCCCAGAGTGCCCATAGGTGGAAACCGTGCGGCTGTGCTGAAGATAAGTGCCACCCCCTTTTGCTTAGTGGATGCTGAGGCTTTATAGATAAGGGGATATGACTTATGCTTAAGTCGGTGGTCTTCAGTTTTCAGCAGGTGAGTTTCCTGTAGAGCCACGATATCCAAATGCTGATCCGAAATATATTTCCAGACCTTTTGGCGTTTCTGCGGGGAGTTGAGCCCCTTGACATTCCAGGTTCCTATAGTGAGTGGCATTTTAAGTCAAACCTAATGTACCCTCCATAGAAGCCATCCCTCGCCCCGTCCTCCCCAGCGGAGCCTCCCCATCTCCCCCCACCCCGTCTGTGCTGACGAAGTCCCCCGCCCACGGTAACTGGGCCACCCCAGCCCCCAATCATGCCAGAGCTCCCCCTCCAGCACCACCCCCAGCCAGACCATAAAAGATCACCAAAATGAAGTAGGGCGAAGATTTGCACTGTAACATTACCACCAATCCCTCCCTTCCCCAATACACTCCAACAAATCAATGCAAGAACAGTTCCAAACATGAAATCCAGTTGTCAAGTTAGACCCAGGTCACTGTAACGTCAGTTCAAACCTGTAGTGTATGAGTACTTGTGTGGGTTATGTGGCAGTGACGGCTCGACGGCTAGAGACCCCCCGCCCTGTCCCCCAACCCCGTTGCCATACTCATCAAAGTGCGACCATCATGAAAGCTTTCAGGATCGGGAGCCTGTGTCCTTGGAAACCTCCTGAATCGCAGCCGCTTTTTCTTGTGCCATTGTCTCTAGATTCGGCTTGTGGGTTTTCCTGGAAGAGCGTCCGTGCCTCACCTTCTGCCAACCATCACCAATCGTCCGGGAAGATCCGAGCGGGACTCTCGCCGAGCCTTCCCCTTCTTCGTCGCCCGGTCGTTCCTCCTCGTGTGGGATACCCAGTAGGGAGCAGGTGTCCCTCAAGGAGCGCAATTGGTGGAGGGTTCCGTTCCATTTAAAGATTAACTTAAAGGGGTGTCCCCAGGAGTATGGGATCTCCTCGTTGCGGAGGAAGGTGGTGGCTATTTTAAACGCTCTCCTCTTTTGTAGGGTGTTTGCCGATAGGTCCTGGAAGAGTTCCACAGCATGGCCTTGATATTGTAGGGGCTGTTTGAGAAGAGCCGCCTTTAGTATGCGCTCCTTGAGAGGATAGTTGGGCAAAAAAGCCAATATGTCGGGGGGAGGGGGGACCCTGGGAGCGGCGGGTCTGGCCCACCCGGTGGGCTCTATCGATACGGATCTCAAATTCGTCATCCTTATCGAGCACTGTCCTGAATAAGGCTCGTAGATAGCCTGCGACATCATCCCCTTCTGCTCTGGATGGCACATGGCGGACCCGACTGTTGTTTCGCCTTGAGCGATTCTCGAGGTCTTCTGTATGGGATTGGAGATCAGCCTGTTGCTCGTGCAGCCGAGTGACTTCTTGTAGGAGGTACTCGATTTCCTCGCTTCTGGCTTGGTCTGAGAGTTCATTAGCGGACACCCGCTCCCCAAGGTCGTCGACGTCCCGGCGAAGCTCCTTGTAGTCTCCCGCCATCTCTTGCCGAAGGGACTGGATATCTTCCTTAAGGGAGGCAAAGAGGGCCTCCATGAATGCCTTGGTTGCCGGGGATTCTCCCCCCTCGTGGTCTGTCCCTTTGGGGGGGGGCCCTGAGCCGGTTTGGTCGGGCTTTTGTCGGTCTTGGAACCCCCTTTGGATAGCATGTCTGTGATGCTGCGGTTCCCCTTGCGGTTGGAGGAAGCCATCTTCTCCCCTCCAGTCAGGTCTCCTGCCAGACGGGGTCGCAGTTAAATGGTGAGCAGTGGGGTGAGGGTAAATGGCGCGCCTGAGTGGTGCTATCTCCCTGCTATGGGCGCGTACTCCCGGTCTCATTTTGGCTGCGCTGCTCTCGATCCTCCAGGACCAGCGGCCCTTCCGTGTCACCGGCAGCTCGGCTGCTGCTCTCCACCCTAGATGCCCATCCCGTCCGGGGACTCAGCCCGCTCCGCCTCGTGCTGCGTCGGCGAGGCACCCACTTCCTCCAAGGCAAAGGCAAAGGTCCCTTATGCTATGGACCTGCTGGGGGCCCCCGGGGGCACCACCACTGCCCCCCCCCGGCCCCTCTCTGTGCACTGCAGCTTCAGCCCTTCTGCCCTCCTCTCGTGCAAGTCTCTGACCGCAGGCAGTAGAGTGTGGCTCGCGCTTCGGCGCCAAGGGTCCCTGGTTACCGCTGCCGGGGGCCCGAGCAGTGCCCCCCGATCCCTCGTGCCTATTCTGGGCCTGGACGCTTCGCGCTCTCACAGAAGGGGCTCAGCCGCCTCCGCCGGTGGCCCTGCGGGTGCAGACCAAGCCGCGCCGGTGCAGAGGACCCCTCTACAGGTCCTCGGTGGGTCTCTGGGCGATGTGTGCTCGAGCGCACGCTCCCTGAGGTGGCGCTCTCCAAGTCCGCCTATGGCCCTCACCTCTGTAGACAGTCCGAGGCCGACGCGCCTCCTCCGGCTAGGCCCAAGCCGGGACCTCGCGTGCTACTCCATGCCGGTTCCCCTGGCACCTCTTTCCGCGGGTCACCCGCCCGGGATCCACGGTCGGATTCCGGCGTACTTCTCCTCCGGACCTCCGCAGCGTCGATGGGGCGTCTCCAGTGCAGCTCCCCAGCCCGGCAGTAGCGACGCAGGTCCCACACCCTCCGTTCAGAGCGGGAGCCGGATCGCCAGTTTTCGCGCCTCAATGCGGCCCAGCCGTCGCCTCCGGTTCCCAGCTCCCTTCACCGTGTCTGGGTCTCGCCGGGTCCCCAATCGCTCAGCTGGCGTCCCTCTTGCCCCCGGCTACCAACACCAGGCCCGGCAGCGAGATGGTCAGCTTATTAGACCCGGCAAGGGGAACGGGGACGGGGAGCCTCCAAAGAACACGCCATCTTAGCCACGCCCCCCAAAATGAGTAATGTCTTTTTATGTCTTTTCACCTACCACTATTATTTGTACACATTCGTTTTATTATAAAACCATAAGTGTGATTTATAGCAATGTTAATATGAAATAATGTGCTGTGTACTTATGGGGTATTTTTTCCAGACTATATGACTGTTTTTCTCCCACTGTTCAGTGATGAACATCTATACACACTTCATTTATAGTGTATAAGTATTGATACTGAGAACAGTGGAGGAAGGGGATATGATGTGATTAAATAATATGTATAATTGGCATACAATGATATATATTTTTTGGGTTTTATTAATAGCAATAGTTTTTTAACTGCAGATTATGAACTTTTAATGGAGAAATGCATCATATAAAAGTGTAACTTCTATTTATGTTTTCTACACAGATTAAAGGACTTCTTTTTTGAAGTAATGTAGGTTACTAATTAAAGGTTCTTTATTCATATACCATCCATACTAACAGCAATACACAGTAATGAAAACACACCTTAGCATATACATATGCATACACTGACATAAAGAGGGACACATTCATACATACATTAGCGCGCCCAGGAACACACTCATGCATATACTGACACACCCAGGCCCACACTGGTGTGTGCACTGACACACCCAGATGCACACTGAGGTATATACCAACACACCCAGCAAAACACTAATGCATATACCAACACATCCAAGTACACATTGAAGCATACACTGACACACCCAGGCACAATCTGATGTATACAATGACACTCCCAGGCACACGCTGATCCATACACTAAGACACTCAAGCACACACTAATACATACACTGACACATCCAGGCACACACTGATGCATACACTGACACTCCCATGAGCAGTTATGCATGTACAAAAACACCCAGACACGCACTTATACATAGAATAACACACCCAGGGTCACACTGAAATATAAACTCACACCCATGCAGACACTATCACACTCAAACAGACACTCATTCATACACTTACACACCATGGTGCACACTGATACATACACAGACACATCCATGCACACAGTCTTGTATGCACTTACACACATAGACAAACACTAATTCATACACTAACAAACCCAGGTACACACTGATACATACACTAAAACACATATGCACATACTTAAACACAGAATAACACTCCTAGTCACACACTGATACATATACTGACACACCCAGGCAGACAATGAAGCATGCATTAACACACCAACACACATACTCATATATGCAATAACATACCCAAACTCACACTGATACATCCACTGATGCACGAGGCACACACTGTTACATAAACTAACACACCCAGTCACAAACTGAGACATACAGTAACACACCTAGAAGCACACTTATAATTGCACAAAAACACCAAGCTACACACAAATACATACAGTAAGATGCACTGGGACAAACCCATTTATATACTAACACTCCTAGGGACACACTCATCCGTACACAAGCACACCCAGGCACACATTTGTGCATACAATGCCACACTCAGGCTCTCAGTCATGCATACACTAACACAATCCGACACAGAGTAATACATTCACAAACACACCCAAGTATACTCTCATGCATACCCTAATACACTCATCCATACACTTATAGATACACTTTTACACCCAGGCACACACTCATTTGTACACTAATAGATCCATGGACTTACTAGTGCACACTGTGAAATACACAGGCACACAATAGCAAGGAGACAGACACAGCTCTTTATGGAAAATATGGTGGTTCTAACAACAACCTTTTTTATATTTTACCTTTTTTATATTTTTTTCACAACAAACTTTTTCTTTCTTTATTTAAAAAAGGAACTATATTGACTGCAAAAAACCGCAAACAAGTACATTGTATGCAACACAGTTGCATACTGAAAAATACTACTGCTTATGAACAGTAAAAAGAAAACAAAAAAATTTACAAAAGGAGCAATCACCTTTTCCATCATGATTATGATGTCATCGGTTTTCTTTACAATAAGCTCTTGGCACTTGCCACAGTCAATAACCATGGGTTTTAGATCACTGCAGGTTGCTGCAATAGTTACTTTATTGGAAGGCTGTCCAAGACCAGATGTTGGTGGACCATCATCAGCTGCAGTAGTTGCTCTCTCTCTCACCATTGTCAAAAAGGTATGTTCATGATTGCTCTTCACATGCTTCCACATCGATGACGTACCATAACTATATTTCTTTAGAGTGCCTCTGGAAAGCTGATTTCCACACAGCTTACATAGTACATATCGAGCAGAAACCTTCTTCTTTCCAGATGGCAAAACACGACCCAAACATCACTCTCTTTTCTTGATGAAGCCCCTTGTTCCTTTACATTACTTTCATGCTCAGGTCCTAGAGAAGCAGCTGGAGCATTGGCGTCTGCCATAATTTCTCTTCAGCTAAAAGGCTTGCAGCTTTCTGCAACAAGAGGGTGTCTAAAAGGGACTTTTCCATGTGCTTGAACATTAACCAATAGGAATGATGCTTTTCTTTTTCACAACATGCGGCTCAGTGGATTGCACCACAGATCTGTGGATTCACCGTCATGTAAACACAACAAATTTATGCAGGAAAAAATTAATAATCATTTATAATGTTTCAAATATGTTCACCCTCATGGTATAATTTAATTTAGAAGCTCCTATGTTCCTAAAATAATTTTTTAAGAAATAGTCGGTTCTGCAGATTGAAACCCACAGATTCATTTACAACAAGTGTTCTTTTTGGATTTGTGCGCAATGTGTATTACCTTGTCTTTTTGTGTGTAATTTTCTTTTCTTTTTTAGTGGGATATTGTTGGTCCTTGCTGTGTCTGTGCAGAGTAGGTGGTGGGGAGTCTATCTGTTTCTGGCAAGTGAGTGGTATCGTTTTGGAGTATATAGGTCTATGTGATAAAGGCACATTTTGTTTATTACAAAGTGTTTGTTGTTGTTGACTTGTTTGTCAAGTTAACTTTATTAGTAAGGATTATGGCTAGCCGCAGGATTACTGCTCAGCAGGTGGTTGGTATGCTTTTTGAATCTTCATCTGCCCGTGATTATGAGACTGACAGTGCATCTGAGGCAAAGGAGGAAGCGCAAGATTCTGGTAGTGAGTTTTCTGTCCACGGGGAATCATCGGATGATGAAGCTACTCTCGGCGTGGATGAAGCTATACTCAGTGTGGATGAAGTGTCTGTTTTAGAAGAGGACACTGATGTGTTGATGGTACAGCAAGAAACTTCTGGATTGCAGCCTGGGACAGCAAGGCTTTCTATTGGAAGTGCAGAACTCTGGGTTCACTCAAACATGGTGCAGACTGTGTTGCCTGCCTTTAGTGGTGATGCGGTTTGTAGAGTGAAGTGTGATTTTTTTGCCTATACAGTTTTTCAGTTGTTGATGGATGATGTGTTTTTTGCTAAGATTGTTGGGCAGACTAATTTGTATGCTGAACAATATTTGAGGGGCAACAGTGCCAGACTACTCAGTGGACTCCCACAAATCTGGATCAGATGAAGAGGTTTTTGGATTTAATTTTTGTGATGGGCTTGATAAGAAAGCCATAAGGAAGGCATCCCGAACTTCATATTTTTCTACCAGTCCTTTGTTAGCAACGGCTATATTTCCTGCAATTATGAGTCGTGATAGGTATTTACTTTGCTTCGGATAGTGCATTTTTTTGACAATGGTTCGGCATTGCCACGAGATCACCCTGATTGTGACTGTCTTTTTAGGATTCCTCTGTCCTTCATCACTTTGTAGATCTATTTTCAGAGATCTTTGCTCCATCGAAAGAAATAGCTGTGGATGAGTCTTTGGTGCTGTTAAAGGGCTGTGTTGATTTTAGGTAGTACATTCCTAGTAAGAGGGCATGTTATGGAATTAAGAAGTATATGTTGTCCGAGAGTAGGATAGAATACATCTATGATGTCCGGGTTTACACTGGTAGGCATTTCACTATTGACCATCCTGGTTATCAGTCCACTTTTAAAATTTCAGAGAAAAATGTGTGGGAACTTGGTAGAGGACTTTTTAACAAAGGTCACCATTTGAACCTTGATAACTACTACACTGCTGTGCAATTGTTTAAGGAATTGTTCAAAGTGGACACTGTTGATTGAGGCACAATCCACTCTAAACATAAAGGTTACGCAAAAGAGCTTGTTTGCAAAAGGCTTGAGAGGGGACTGTGCAGTGCGATGAACTACTAGCTGCGAAATTTGTGGACAGGAGGGATGTCTACATACTGACTACCATCCATGATGAAAGTACTTCACCTGTGACTGTTTGGGGACAGGTTGCTAAAGCGCACCAACCTGTGTGCATTGTAGACTACCATACGCCCCTGAGTGGTGTGGATTGAGTAGATCAGAGGTTGGAACCTTACACTGCTGTTCGTAAGGCTTACATTTCATATCAGAAGTTGGCCATACATCTCTTAAACTTAGCAGCTTCTAATGCTTTTGTTGTGTTCAAGGAGTGTTCTCCAGCATCAAGGATGACTTTTGTTTAGTTTCAGGAGTCTAAGATAGGCAGCCTTGTTGTAGTGAAATCGACAAGTGTTCCTAGAGTTGGAGTGGTGGAAGATGTGGATAGACTGAAAGATCGCCACTTTCCTGAATTAATTACTGCCACGCCCATGTGATGTGCGTGGACTGGGGCTTGGCTGGCGGTGTGCGTGGACTGGTGTTTGACTGGTGGTGTGCGTGGACTGATGCTTGGCTGGCAGTGTGCATGGACTGACGCTTGGCTGGCAGTGTGTGTGGATTGGAGCTTGGCTGACAGAGTGCGGGCACTGGAATTTGGTTGGGGGTCTGTGAGTAGTGACTAGCTTCCTGCTACGTCAACCGTAGAGTCAGTGTGATTGCTGTGTCAGTCATGTGACCATATGAAAGTGAAGGGCCTTCGAATGGTGCTGTCTGTTGATGTGAATGTTGTAATATGCTGGGCCCGTGGCTGGTGGTGTGAATGGTCTTGTGTGTGTCACGTATGAAAGGTGTGTTAATGGTCTGTAAAGAGGTTGGTGCCTTGTCGTGGCTTGACAGCTTATGAGCTGAGAGTCATTAGTTCAGATTTTTAACCTTTTAATTATTAACAGTACATTTCTTTTTAGTGAAATATCTTGATAATAAAATTTTACGCTCTGAACCTTCAATCACTCTCTTGCCAAATTCAACCAGTATGTGTCTGTACTCAAGAAATAGTTAATTATGAGGTAATATTGCCTTTTCTGTCTTTCTCTGCCAGGGTGTACATTGTCTTTCCATTGTCTGTTGATGTGAATGTTTTAATGTGCTGGGCCCATGGCTGGTGGTGTGAATGTATGTGCCAAATATCAAAGGTGTGTGAATGGCTTGTAAAGAGGTTGGTGCCTTGACATTACTTTACTGCTCACGAGCTGTAAGTCATTGGTTCAGGTTTCTAACCTTTTAATTATTAACAGTGCATTTCTTTCTTGTGAAAATCTCTTGTTAATAAAATATACATTTTGAACCTTTCAGTTCACTCACCCTCATGCCAAATCCAACCAGTATGTGTGTGTACTTGAGGAACAACAGATGGACAAGCAGTAATATTTGTCTTGTCTGTCTTTCTCTGCCAAGGTGTATTTTGTCTCTAGGGAAAATCTACCAACTCTCGATTTTTCTCTAAACTAAAAATAATGGGGAGTACTGAGTGGTGTGGCCCTCATGGATACCAACAACTTTTCTTACCCACAATGCTATGCAAACTTCAAAATGTGACTATAGTCACACATTTCCAAGGCATTACTGTGCAATAACCTTCGGGAACCAGAAAAAACACAATTTTCCCACCACCAAGCGTTTTTTCAGGTCTCCAGATAAAAATGGTACCACACTTGTGTGGGTGGTCCAAGGACTTGCGACATGGAAGGGCCCAAAACATTGGGGAGGCATCAAAGATTTCCCATTACAAAACAACATGGTTTTGTGTTGTTTTGTAAGGGGGTCATCTGGGCTTTGGGCCCTGGGCTCGGCAGGCCATCTAGGGAAACCTACCAAATCCAGACATTTCTGAAAACTAGACACCAAGGAGAGTCCAGGGAGGTATGGCTTGCATGGATCCTCAGGCAAAAGTGAGGGGTATCGCGTGCACACCTTCCCTTCGTCGATATATGTGTTTATTCTTTAGATGCCAAATGTGCGTGCATAACAGTGCTGTGACGCCCCACCACAGCATTTTCATCAAGAATTGGAACAAAGGGGTAACATTTGTATCCCTTGCTGCTGCACTGCGAAAGTGAGGAAACTTTCCTCTGACAGTGAACCAGATTTTCGTCAGGTAAACCAAAGTAATCCATTTTAATCCAATGTAATTTTTTGAAACTGATACTCCATTCTTCATGTTTAGGAAATCACTTCAGAGACAGTCCGGTTGAAGTGGAATATTTTATTCCGCATTTTCAAATGCCAGATGCTGCTGTAAGCTTAAACATTGACACGTGCTTTCAACCATCCTTAAGTCGGTACAGTTATTAAGCCCAATGCATTTCGAACGATAGTTCTTCTTCAGGGGTACTGTAAATGAATTAAAAGGAACTGCATCAATAGTTGTAACAGTGCACTAAACATTTCCTTCCTACATAGTGAAGTTAACTGCAATTTGAACCCAATCTGCCATTAAAAAAGATTGCTCCCTCCCTTCTTAAGAGCCTGTGTAACTGAAAATGTCGTTGCGCTAAAATTGTGCCACAAATTACCTCACCCAAACTAACTGTGATGTTATCAACCCACAAACAAACACTAACTGTTTACCTCGTGTAACCGGCAACTGAAAATCTGCGTGTCCTCGCTCGTTTAAAAAACTGCCATCCGTGTTCTTTCCCCCTCGACCCTTTCTTAAATGTTATTAACACACGTGTTCCTCATCAGACCTAAATTAGAATGCAACCCGGTGCCCTGTAGTGCTCATAGAATATACTGAAAAACTAACCAACCCACAATGCATCTGCCTACTGATCAGAAACGATGTGTGCAGAAATTAAATCACATCACGACCAGTCTACTTAAACCGTGCATATTATACCAATGTGTTTAAAAATCAGGATTTTGCAAAAAAGTTCTAAATCAAGCATGAGAAAGTTAAATCACAAGTCGATAATTTTCAACAGAAAGAGTTTCATGATGTGCTGAGCAGCCCTCCAAATGTCAATGTTATTTCCATTAAAATGAAACAAATGCAGTTCACACTTAATATTTTCTAGCAGTCTTAAGGTTCTTGTTGTTGTCCTGTCTCCGGAGTGATATTTGACTTGTAGCTCCATTCTTTCCGTGTTTTATCTTTCCTGGGGTGCAAAAACATGTTCCTGCCCAGAATCCCCTGCAAACCTCAATTTTAGGTAAGAAAAAAGCAAATTTTTCTCACATTCCTGTCAGGTATCACTGCACCAGTACAAAGGTCCTACCACCCAGCATTCCCCTTGGTCTCCTGCTAAAAATGATACCTCATTTGTATGGGTGTCAAATGCAGAGTTAGCCTAAAAACGCATATTGTAATGGGTTTTTGGTCCCTCACCGAGCCTGGGGCTAAAAACCCCAGTGCCCCCCCTCGGAAACCCAGGCGTTTTGTGATAATTTTGATGTCTCCACAATACATTTGGGCCCTTGACTGTCGCAGGTACTTGGCCCATGCACACCAGTGAGGTACCATTTTTATTGGGAGACCTGGAGGAAGGATGGGTGGTAGTACATTTGTGTCAGCCCGGTGATCCCAGACCTTTCCCACAGAGAAACATGCACAACATTTGCTTTTTTCACGTAAATTTGAGGTTTGCAGGGGATAGAAAAACTTTGGGGGATCCATTCAAGCTATACCTCCCTGGACTTCCATAGGTGTCAGAAATGTTTGGGTTTGGTAGGTTTCCCTAGATGGCGGCCGAGCCCGGGGCCAAAAACCCAGGTTTGTGGTAGATAATTTTGATTTCTCCACGATATGTTTTGAGTCCTTCCCTGCTGCGGGTACTTGTCCCACCCACATAAGTGAGGTACCATTTTTATCAGGATACTTGGAGGAATGCTGGCTCGGTGGTAGTTTGAGGTTCCCGGAAGATTCCAGAACTTTCCATCAGAGAAATATGAGGAAAATGTGTTTTTTGGGACAAAGTTTGAGGTTTGCAAAGGAATTTGGGTAACATAACCTAGCACTCAGTATGGGCGGGAAATTAGTTCCTCTCACGGAATTTGTGGATTTTCTGCAAATTCTCGATCTGCGAATCTCGCGAGATTGCAGAAAAATCCGCGAGCGGAACAGATTTTGCAAAACTGAAGTACATGAAGCACTTACAAGGTTACAGCAGGTGCCCAAGTTGAAGCTAATTTCTTTGTAACCATTTACAAAATGGTTACAAAGAAATTAACTTCAACTTGGGCACCTGCTGTAACCCTGTAAGTGCTTCCTGAGCGGCGCCTCCAAGGTTCGTTGCCTACTTGCAACTATTTTCTGACCCTGCTCTGACCCTCGAAGCAGGGTCAGAGAATAGTTACAAGCATGGCACAATGCTCCTGTCACAAAAATTAAACCGCAACAGGAAGCACTTACAGATAAGGAAGCAGGTGCTGGACTTGAAGCTCAAATTCAGTAACACATTTACCAGCACCAAATTAATTTGTCTCGGTTGAGGCTGGGCAGGTGTGCTTTCTCCCCATAATCTACAGTGGTGAACCAGAGGGTGCTGTGATGAACCAGAGGGTGACAGTGGTGAACCAGAGGGTGGCAGTGGTGAACCAGAGGGTGCTGTGATGAACCAGAGGGTGGCAGTGATGAACCAGAGGGTGGCAGTGATGAACCAGAGGGTGGCAGTGATGAACCAGAGGGTGACAGTGATGAACCAGAGGGTGACAGTGATGAACCAGAGGGTGACAGTGATGAACCAGAGGGTGACAGTGATGACCAGAGGGTGGCATTGTTGAACCAGAGGGTGGCAGTGAAGAACCAGAGGGTGGTAGTGGTGAACCAGAGGGTGGCAGTGATGAACCAGAGGGTGGCAGTGATGAACCAGAGGGTGGCGCTGCTAAACTGCCCAGGAGCCCTGTGGGTGTGAGCCCCCGCGCTGCTGAGCTGCCCAGGGGTTGTGAGCCCACGCGCTACTGAACTGCCCTGGGGCCCAGTGGGTGTGAGCCCCCGTGCTGCTGAACTGCCCCAGAGCCCTCTCAGTGTGACGTGCTCAATTGCCTGGGAGCCCTCTGGGTGTGAGCACACATTGTGCTAAGTGCCCCCCTGCCCCCAGTACATATATACCCGTACCGCACAGCACCATTATGCTCTTGCACCATGAAGTCTGGTGCCTGGAGGGGACCAACCTTTACAACAAAGGTTTTACAACGTGGTACTGTTACCACGCAACTTTTACAACGCAAGGGGGCGCTCCAGGATAGTAAATAGATTAATTTACTATCCAACTCCTTCCCTACTATCCACGGGGACTGGAGTTGGAATAGTAAATTAAAAGATTTACTATCCAGCGCCCCCCAACGCAAGTCGTTGTAACGACTTGCGTTGTAAAAGTTGCGTAGTAACGGCACGCGTTGTAAAAGTACGCGTTGTAACGTCGTACATCCGTGCCTGGATGCTCCTGATCCGTGTAGGTGGTACCACCGTGTGGTGCAGTCAAAATGTAAAGTCATACCTTGCTACACAGCACCAATAAACATGTGTCCCCCTGGCACCGGTATGCGCATGTACCAGGCATGCAGCACCCGCATGCCACTGCACCCTACTGCCCAGCGCCAGCATATGCCTGTACGGGGCAGTTTAGTATGAGATGGGACATTGTCCAGCAGCAGCAGCTGCATGCGCCTGAACCCACTGAGCAGGATCAGAATGGCTTTGTACCAACACGCGCAGCAGATCTATCTTGGACATCTGAAGGATTCTGGGGTCCTGTGCCAAACGTATTTTTGCATCCATGAGTTTCCTGAGGCCATCCCCGTGTAGCTCCTGTGACCAGGAGGCTGCTTTCTCCTCATCTGCTGCTATGCTCGGTCTCTGACCCTTTATAAACAAGATGCATGTGAACTCGCATAGAAGCCCCGCCCGTTTGGCCCCATCCACCACACACTAGCGGTATGAAACGCCTTCCCACCCATCCCCACTATAATGGTCAGCTCACTCAAGGGACCTCGGTGCCTTTTGGCGCGCTGGCAAAGTTACAGGCACACGAGGTCACATATTTGTGCAAATGGAACAAAAATCCACGAGTTCACAGGAAAATTCGCGAACTCTCGGATTTTTTTTGCCCTTTCGCGCGAATTCACGGACCGCAAATTCAAAAATGTTGCCCATACTTAGGAGCCACACAAGTCACCCCATCCTGGATTCCTCAAGATGTCTAGTTTTTAAAAATGTACAGATTTGCTAGGTTTCCCCAGGTTCTGGCTGCGCTTGGGTCCAAAATCCACAGCTAGATACATTATGAAAAAAGAGTCCATTTTCACTGGAAAAATTTGATGTGCCCACTTTGCGTTTTGGGCCATTTCTTGTCACGTGCATTAGACCTACCCACACAAGTTATGTATCATTTTTATCGGGAGACTTGGAGAAATGCTGGGTGGGTGGAAGTTTGTGGCTCCCTGCAGATTCCAGAACTTTCCATCACAAAAATATGAGGAAAATGTGTTTTTATTTTACAAAGTCTGAGGTTTGCATGGGATTCTGGGTAACAGAACCTGGTGCGAGCTATACAAGTCACCCCTCCTGAATTGCCCTTGATGTCTAGTTTTCAAAAAATGTACAGGTTAGCTAGGTTCCCCCAGTGGCCGGGTGACCTAGGGTCCAAAATCCACTGCTAGGCACATTGCAAAACAAGCATCGGCTAAAGCCAATAGGGCTTGCCTATGCCACGTGAGTTCTTACCTTTCTCAGTGTGTATTAGCTATATTTTACAGTAGTGCAGCATGGCTAAAATAAACAAAAAAACACTATGACACATTCAGCCCTAACCGCGTCATTGCATTCTTTTCCTTTCATTTCAGCCATGCTGCGCTGCTTTACAATATACCTAAAACACATTCACAAAGACAATAGCTCCCGTGGAATAGGCAGGACCTATTGTATTTGCCAATGCTTGTTAACACATGCCAGAAGCTCGAGTGAAAAAAAGCATTGGCATAGCCAAAATGTCTCGCCTTTGGGACCTTATAAGTGTTTAGCAATGCAGTGCATTACCCCCCACTGGCATGCCCACACACTCTTAACATCTTTGAATAATTGTACACGTTTTTTTTCTTTTTTAACGTCGAGACGACAAAGAAGCAGCCAACTTTGGAGCAGAGGGGACCTGGTTCGAGCCTCCTCATTGGCTCAACATCCTGTGATTCTGGGCAAATCACTTTATTTCCCCATGCCCCCCTGCCAAAACAAGTAAAGCTAATTATATATAAATGTAAAGTAAAAGCAGGTGGTTCATAAGTATATTAAGGCGCGCGGTCATGCTGTGTTGGGAAGTTGGAAGGGTCTGCTATAGAGGAAATCCAATAAACAACACTGAAAGCAGACAAATTCAAAGTGACAACGCCACTGTGCGTGCCCATACTGTGTTGTAGGTGGATGGGGTGTGCTTTGGAGGCAAGCCAAAAAAAAAATTCAACAGCTTTGCGGATGACGTCATGCACCCCAGCTATGACATCTGAAGTGTCTCTCTAGAACGCCATAGAGGAATTCTCATAACACCGCTAATAGCGCCCCTGCGTAGCACCCTGAATGACAGAAAATAACAGTTTTCCCTTGTGGCTTTCATATTTTAAGCATAATGTCTCAGTACATATACATATTGCGTGTCCTCCAAGATATGCCAGTAACAAGTGTTTGTAAATTTATCAAAATGTATTTCTTTTTTTCAGAGTAGGAAGGGAATGAATATATCATAAAGACTTTCCATATAGCAAAATTTATTTTCTTACAACTTCATAGTGTTAATTTTTAAATAATCAGAACAAATATTAAAACATACACCATCATCATGATACTTTTTCCATTTTTTGGTACAGTACAAAAAACTTTATAAAACTAAGCAGATACCTACACCCAAATCACATACACGAGTCATTCATACATATTCTTGCATACACACCGTTTAACAAACAACCACTCCTTCTGTATAAAGGTTTTAACAGAGAACAACTCTGACTGAGTGACAACCACAGAATGTTATGTGGGTTTACACGCTAGGTCGGTCGACGCGCGTTTCGGTGGGCTTGTACCACCTTCCTCAGGACCTTTACAGAATCACTTTCTGCGTGTAGGGTGAATACAGGATATCTGTAATGACAAACACAACTTGTTGTGCATATCCTTTACCAATATATTTACAGGAGGACAGTAAATAACATAATCTCATTCTTACAGTCTATGACCTGATTAGAGTCTACGTGCACATATATTTTACAAACGGATGGCTAAGAATCAAAACATTTATAGAAAAGACATGTGATTACTTATCACTATTTACAAAAAAAGGGGAAACATTTATAGAAAAGACATGTGATTACTTATCACTATTTACAATTAAAAAATAAATAAAAAAAAGAGACATATGCTGTCTTGTCACTGTTTAGAGGAGAAGAACCCTACCTACAGCTGTTGGGTCTCCCTGCTTGACATCCGGATTGTTTTAAAAAAACACAAGGGGGCAGAACATTGCTTTAACCCTCCAATAATCCACCCATTGTTTTTATAGTAGCCCACACTAGAGGGATCTGCGCTATATGCTATCACAAAGAATTTTTCTTACCCTCCAATACAAGTGACTGTGAAATACGTAGTTTCTCAGGAGGCCTCAAATTAAGTAGGGCTCCTAGAATGAAAGTACAGTCTGTTACAAAAACACTGATCTTACCAAGGCTTGTTTTAACAGTAGGGATGTAGGAAATGACTCTTACCACAACTCACAGCTACAATCTTTTAATCCAAGCTATTTTTCGAGCTGCTTCTCTATTCAGTTTTTTTAACTCTTTTCCTCTCCAACAGGAATTATCTGGAAATATATGTCGTTGTGTAAGTCTAGACAGTATTCTGTTTGTGAAGATCTTTTTTTTAATTTGAAAAGAAAGCCAAGCAGTTGGACAATTGCGCACTAACCTTCTGTTTTGTATGGAATTGCGCTCTAATTTGTTTTCCAAAGTTCACTTCTTTGTTCTATTAGTCATAGTCAGGGAGAATTTATCTATATGAACACCCCTTTATCTTCTATACCTATGGAAAATAAGACAATATATCTCAAAGCGTTTATGAAGATACATCCATTTGAAGCACTTCTAAAGTTAAACACTCGACACGTAAATGGCTATATTTTGCTCATATACCGCCTAATGATTGTACAGGGATAATGGGTCGATGTTGTCTACAGTTAATCTATTAATTTTCTACGGGTGGAATCACAGAATTTTATAAAGCGGAATAGTTATGTTTGTTATATTTATTCCACTAGTTTGTTTTGTATTGCTTTGAGACCACCCAAGGGTGCTTCCCCTTATATGACTATAGGGAACCCTCCCCGATTGTTTTTCCAAAAGCGCCATGTCAAAGGAATCAGCACATAAATTTCCCTGACTTCAAAAGAGCTGCCTCTGGGTTCGCCAAATAGTAGATTAACAGAGCTTGGCACTATTGGGAACCCCAACGATAGCGAGAAATATCCCGCCTGGTATAAGACTTACCGTATATTTCGGAAATGGTTGTATACGCTCGAAAAAACGCCAGCTTTGACACTGTGATGCCGATCGGTATTGAAACCGGTAGTTTCGGCGCGAGATTAATCATCACGTGATTCTTTTACCATCAACATAAAAAACGGCAAACTACAACGATGTGCTGTGCCTACAAGCATAGACGCCATCTTATAAGGGTAAATACCACTAGGGTTAGATCTATTTTCCTCTCGTATTCCCTAGTATTTCGGCACGAAAAGCTCAGTATGTAAAGATATTATTTCGAGAGCAGTTTATTTCGAGAGCAGTTTATATTGACTCTACAATTCAATATTAGTCGTATGGCTTCTTTGTTCATTTACCGAAGTAAGGGGGTAGTTGAAATATCGTCTGATTCCATCCCATATGGAATATATATAACTCGATTATTTACAGGCTAAGCCGGACCCAAACCCTACAAAATCTTTACATGTTTTCCTTAGCTGTATATTTAATTTGGAATTTGCTCGGAGGTCCCACATAATAAGCTTGACATATGTTCATTTGGAATCGGCTTACAATAGTTATCGACATATTATTAAAACAACGTGTCTTTACCAAAAGAACCAAATAATATTAAAGTCCCACACTAATTATGTGTGTGTCTTTTGTGGTAATTTTCAACAGTTACTGTTGAGAGATAGTTGATAGAGGCATCGTTTGACATGATAATAAAGTCAAAGGATATAGCTCATTTAATTGCCAAAGAGTCTTAGTTCATAGTGCATGGTTACCTTTTCTTGTATATGCTCTGTTAGAAAGGTTTACAGATAAAAGTGCAAATTATTTCAAGTCTACCGTAGCATGATTGTTAGAGAGAACATATGCCGAAGATTAATACATCCTTCCCATAACGTCTACTTTTTGGTCACGTACCACGATATTTCCTCATTTAATCCTTTTCGGATACAGTCCAAATGAAAAATCCAGAAACTTTCTCGTTTTTTCCGAGTTAGTTCCATCAGTTGACCCATTTTATTTTGGACTTTTTCTAGTATGCACCATTTGAGTTCAGATTCCATGATTCTTTTTGTTCTTATCGCAGACTTATGTTCACTGAACCGGGTCCGAAATTCCCGGCCCGTCTCCCCTACATACACTAGTCCACATGGACATAGTAGTAAGTAGATGATGTTACTACTTCTACAGTTGGTAAGCGATCTCAATTTTATGTTAATGTTATTGTAGCAGAAATGATCTGTTACTATTGCCGCATCACACGCATGGCACGAGCCACATTTGTGGTTTCCAAGAATGACAGGAAAACCTGTCAATGATGTTTGAGTATCCTGTGATCTAGGCTTATTTCTGGTATGAACCAACAGATCCCTGAGGTTCCTGTTCCTTCTATAAGCAATCAGTGGTTTAGGAAATTGTGTTGCATCTTCTTTAGTCTCCAAAATGCGCCAATTTTTGTTGATGACATTCTTGATTTTGTAGTTTAAAGACGAATGGTTAATAACACAGGTGATTTTACCATGTGGTTCTCGTCTAGTGCCTCCTAAGAGGGCATCCCTGTCATAGAATTTAGCCCTTTTAAAGGCTTGGCGTATGAGGCGATGTGGGTAGCCTCGATTCATTAATCTCTGTTTTAATAATTCGCCATGTATTTGGTAAACACCCAAGTTAGAACAATTACGTCTCACCCGGAGAAATTCCCCAAAGGGAATTGAATCCTTTTGACAGTGGGGATGGAAACTACTAAATTGTAGTATTGAATTTTTGGCCGTCGGTTTTCTAAATATGCTCACCTGTAACATACCACAGCTTCCATCGATTGTGATATCGAGAAACTCAACTTGTTTTGTGCTATAATTAGAGGTGAATTTAAGGTTTTGATCACTTGTATTTAACCATAAGATGTAGTCTTCCAACTGCTTCACATCCCCGCGCCACACAAAAAAAATTTCATCAATAAATCGCTTCCATAAAAAAACATTCTCAAAAAATGGGGCGGCTTCATTAAATAAGTTTTTTAGTTCCCACTCCCCCATATATGTGTTTGCTACACTGGGGGCGCAAGAAGCCCCCGTGCTCGTGCCGTTTACCTGTTTAAAGAGGGACCTATTGAAGTCAAAGTAGTTATTGAGGAGTACAATTTCTAGACATTGCAATATAAATACATCCGGTCTATCATTGGGATATCTCTGCAACAAAGTTGACACACACAGCAACGCTTGACATTGAGGGATGTTGGTGTACAATGCCTCAATGTCAAGCGTTACTAGGATGTCCGTGATTGGATTGAATGTGACACCCTCTATTTTTGCAATCATGTCACCTGTATCTCTTATAAATGACTCATATCTCTGCGTTAAAGGGCACAAAAATGTGTCCACATACTTTGAAAGTGGTTCTGTACTCGAACCTATTGTCGAGATTATGGGTCGCATAGGTGGATTATATTCGCTTTTGTGGGTCTTTGGAAGACCATACATAGCAGGAGTCACAGGGCATTCTTTGTTAAGAAATATATATTCATCATCGCAGATATATCCTTCCCTTAGTGCTGTCAATGTCATCTCCTTTATAGATCTATTCAATCTTAGAAGTTCCCTTGGTTGGGCTGGTCTATAGTGATCTAAGTTAGCCAACATCTCTTCCATTTTTTTATCGTATTCTACTTTATCTAAGATTGTTATACCGCCACCCTTGTCGCAAGGTTTAATTACAAGGTGGGTGTTATTACCAATACTCTTTAGCGCTTCGTTCTCATCTTTTGATAGGTTAAAAGTAGGTCTCCTTGTCCCTGTTGTTAGACGCTTGATATCTTGTAGTACCTTTTGCTCAAAGATCTGAACTTCGGGTCCTACCATATCTAGGGTTGGAGTGAAAGTAGATGGTGGTTTGCATTGAGATAGATTGTTATTTTCTTGATCAATTGACCTGCCTTGGAAATATTTCTTCAGTCTGACCTTTCTAAAGAATGCAAAAAGGTCTTCATGCAGTTTAAATTTATTTAGGGAAGTGCAGGGGACAAAGGTCAGACCACGACTCAATACTGTGGATTCTTCCCTACTGAGATGGGTCGATGATAAATTGTAAATAGGTAGCATGTCTTTACAATTCTCCATTTCATATGTCTTTCCCTCATCTATCACCAATACTGCTGGTTCCGGGTTTTGACATATCGTTGTTGAGGTTGTGGGTTCATCATTTGCTGTCCCCCTCTGTCCTCCTGCCAGTGTACATTTCTCCCTCTGTAGGGGCCCCTTGCTAAAAAACCTCTACCATTGGCATTTTGATGTGTTTGTCTGCCTCTAAATGGTCTGGAATTATAGCTGCCCATCCCAGGATCTTGATAGTTGTCATTGTCTGATTCTGAGGACCCAGTATCAGAAAAGTTTGTAAATTGTCTTCTATAACCATTGTTATAATTAGGTGTAAAATTACCCTGGGTTCCTCCCTGGTAGTATGTCGGATTTAAATATGGGTAGATCTTTTCCCTGGTAAACCAGCGTATGTCCTTTTTTAGTTTTTCAGATTTTTTATTCATCAAGTATATATCAAAGTCCTTCATATCTGCTACTATTTTGTCTAGTTTGTCTTTGGCATCCTCAACTGCATTTGAAGATTGTAATTTTTCCTCCAGATCTGAGATCTCTAGGCTCAAGACCCCCATAAGTTCCTTTGCGGTCTCGATGATTAACATCATCCAGTCCCTGGAGCAGCGATTTGAAATCAGTAACCACCGCTCCAGGAACTTCCGGATTTCCACAAATAATGCTGGCGCATTACGAACTCTCAAGCCAGATGGGATGACTCCTGCTTTTAGGTATTCCAGCATGTAAAATGCATGGGATTCAATACGTTTTAATTTTTTCTTCATATTGAGTAAAGTTTGCCACTCGCTGTTGTCACCTAGCGAGGGTGCAGTAGGCCTAGACCCATCTACAACTAAACCTAATAGAGAACTATAGCACCCTGAATGACACCATTAAAGGCAGGGAGTGATGACCTGACCAGTGAAGCCTCTGGGATCTTGCGCCTAAAGTGGGTGCTATGCGTAAGTAAGTCTGTAAGGGTGAGACACTTAAAGGGGATGTTTAAGGTCACACCACTGGTAACTTTTATAGTGCCTAACACCCTATGCCTTCCATGGGTGATGACGTTGTTTGCTTAATAAACTGAGCACTGGAATACAAATAAACGTCATCAAGCAGTAAGGATTTTTTACATGCCACTAGCTTCACCCCCTGATCATTACACAACTGAGTGCTGATTAGTCACTGCCAAAGACACGTGAGAGGGAATGACTCAGCAATTCAAGCATACATTAGTCAGCATAGGCCTGTTATACACTAAATATACTAGCCACCTGGGAACAGTGGGGGGCCTTGATTACCTGTTCTCCTTCACCGAGACTGCAATTACCAGAATGCACTTGGGTAGCCAGTCTCACATTCGGTACGAGGGGGACATAGATGAGATCAACTGCAGTTATTGACGCATGCCAACAGCCTACAGTGTCTTTCCTGGCGGCATATGATGGCACCATCAGTGATGTGGTTGGTGGTGTGACGTCTGTAATTACGCAGGTAATTTAATGTACTCCGAAAGTGGTGGTGAATTGTCTGTGGGGCAAGGGAGAGGAATCGTGAATGCAATCTTTATTTATACATTTTTATATGGTGCTGAAATTACCCTAAGGTATTAGAGTGCTTTAAAAAAAAGAACAGGTTTTATTACAAGATGCACAGTTTTACAAAACAGTTGACAGTATTTTTCAAAGATGCACAGGACCTAAAGCCAGAGTCTCTGCACCTAAAGCCGTACAGCATTTCCCAATTCAGGCTGATGCACAAACTGCACTTTCAACAAACATTTTGTACTGAAACCCCCTTTTTAGTAGTGTGGAAAGACAATCCTCGGTGGAAACAAGACTTTGTTCACATCAAATGCCAGTCTCGGAAGGACAAAAATTGCATTTCAACCAGGACAGGAAGGAAAACAAGGAATGCGCGTGAAGGATAGGAAGAAAAACAAGGAATGAGCGTGAGAGAGAGGGGGAGCAGGAGGTGAGCCCAGGAGTGGTGCGTTCGTGCGCAGTCTGCTCCCGCAAGGTGGATGGCGCCACAAGCACGAGTGTGTGCTTGAAAATGACCAGAGCAACGGCTAAAGGCCCTTCTTTGCAGCGCATGCACACTGCGTAGACGAGACCTAAAAAAGAGTCAATTTTTACTGGAAAAATGTGATGGTCCCCCGTTGCGTTTAGGGCCTTTTCCTGCCACGGGCACTAGGCCTACCAACACAAGTGAGGTACCATTTTTATAGGGAGACTTGGGGGAATACTGAGTGAGTGTTAGTGTGTGGCTCCCCACAGATTCCAGTACTTTCCATCACAGAAATGTGAGGGAAATTTGTTTTTTTTTTACAAAGTTTGAAGTTTGCAAGGGATTCTGGCTAACAGAACCTAGGGAGAGCCACCGATGTCCAAAATTCACAGCTAGACTCACTGAGAAAAAGGGTCTTTTTACTGGAAACATGTGATGTGCCCACGTTGTGTTTGCACACTTTTCCTGTAGCAGGCACTAGGCCTACCCACACAAGTGAGGTACCAATTTTATTGGGAGACATGGGGGAATGCTGGATGGGTGGAAGTTTGTGGCTCCTCACAGATTCCAGAACTATGTATCATAGAAATGTGAGGAAAATGTTTTTTTTTTTTTTTACAAAAGTTTCTGGTTTGGAAGGCATTTTGTGTAACAGAACCTTGTCAGGGCCGCAAAAGTCACCCCATCCTGGATTTCCCTGGATGTCTAGTTTTCAAAAATGTAAAGGTTTTCTAGGTTTTCCTAGGTGCCTGCTGAGCCAAAATGCACAGCTAGTCACATTGCAAAAAAAAGGGTCAGTTTTCACTGGAAAATGTGATGTGTTCACGTTGGGTATTGGGCAGTTTCCTGTCGTGGGCACTAGGCCTACCCACACAAGTGGGGTACCAAAGTGCTAAAACTCCTTTACTGCAATAGTTATAATAAATGTGACTTTGGCATGTTGTTCGATTTATTGTAACTATTATCTTAATATTTTGAATTAGGTTGCCTGCTCACTCCTGTAAAACGTTAGACTTGGTTAAAGTTTAATAAAACCTTCCCATGTTAGCCGATGGAGTTAGCAGCACTACAATGGTGAAAACTGTTTTTGGCAGTTTTTCCCTAACCATGTTATGTTAATGTTAATGTTATATGTGCTTATATAGCACTCGGCTGCCCCAGCGAAGGGGCGTCCCGGCGCTTTCTGTATGAGTCCTTGAGCGGGGGATAGGGTCTGAGGGATTAGTGGGGAGAGTGCCATATTAACAGAAGAGGTGTGTTTTGATTGCTTTCCTAAAGGATAGCAGGTCCTTCATTCCTCGTATCTGGTCTGGGAGGCCGTTCCAGAGTTTAGCGGCCAGATATCTGAAAGAACGGCCACCCATCCTGGCTAATTTGATGCGAGGTACGACTGCTAGATTCTGCCCTTCTGATCGTAGGGTACGCCGGGGGACGTAGGCTGAAAGAAGTGGGCAGAGCATGGGGGGGGAGGCCGTTTTTAAAATTTTGAATGCTAAGCATAGTGTTTTAAAATGAATCCTTTTCTCCATTGGGAGCCAGGGGAGTTTCGTAAGGACGTCAGTCACAGACGTATGGCGGGGGAGTCTGACCAGGGCTCTGGCGGCTGCATTCTGGACTCGCTGGAGTCTGGTTTTTTCTGCCACATTAGCTCCTAGCAGGAGAGAGCTGGCATAGTCCAGCCATGAGAGGATGGCTGCCTGGACTATCAGCTGACGGGTTTTTGACACAATCCTTCGGTTCAGGTGGTTGGCCGAGGGTTACTGGCCACCAGTTGTTACCCCAAGTGTCAATCTTTTTTCCCACCAGCATCACTTCCGTCTTTCCGGCGTTGAGCTGGAGGTAGTTCGCCGTCATCCATTCAGTGATGTCGACGAGAGTTTGTTGGAACTTTTGGCCGCCGAGACCACTTTCGTCATTCAGTGCTACCACTAGCTGTGTGTCGTCGGCGTAGGACACAAGGGACATTCCGTGCTTCCTGGCTACCCCTGCCAGGGGTTGGACGTACACATTGAACAGGGTGGGGCTGAGAGCTGACCCCTGGGGCACACCCTGTTCAATGGGGCATTCTTTGGAGAGAAAGGGGGGTGGAGACTCGGAATGATCTGCCAGATAAGAAGTCTTTGAGCCAGTCCAGGGCATTTCCTGATATTCCAGCCTCTTTTAGCCTAAACAGCAGGACCTCGTGTGACACCGTGTCGAAGGCCGCACTGTGGTCAAGTAAAATTAGTGCTGCCGTTCCGCCAGAGTCTAGAATGTTACGGAGGTGTTCTACCACACTTAGTAGGGCTGTCTCGGTGCTGTGTCCAGCCCGGAATCCGTGTTGTGACCTGTCCAGGACATATAACAGATCTTTTATAATGTTCAACTTTTTATAACAAGGAAGTTCACTTTCTTTATGAACAGTTTAGACCTTGAGTTCAATTTTACAAAATCATATGTCATAGTTGCCGGCCCTCGGTCCACCAGTTCCAAAACGTTTAAAGTACGAAGTCACACCCTGACAAAAGTCCCATCTTTTTTCATTCTTGGAGCATTATTTGATGTTTCTATGAGTTGGTAACCACTAGTGCAAAGAGACTGGGCTCATGGTCACCGGACACTTTAGTTAAGCTGTACCAGTCTAAATGCATTTCTAAGGTGATACTTGGCAGTGTAGAATAGGGTTATAGAATAGATAATAAGATTAGTTGTTAAGATGTCTTTTGCAGGTCCCGCACTATACCCCTGCCTTCTCTGTCCATGAGGAACTTGGCTTAGGATATATTGGTGACCTTATCGCTCTAAGGCCCCTGTTGAGCTGGATCAAGATATGGACAGGGCAGGGCTCCCCACAGAACCGATTGATCTTGTTTGGCTGATTGTCCCTTGATCATATGCCAAAAATACAGTAGATTGCGTATTTGAAGGCAGCCTTTAACAATATGAGCAGAGTTGATAGATTCCATAATCTTCAGTCCTTGTACCCTTTGGAACTTAAAGGGGTGAAGGGTTTGATTTTTTTTAAAGTACTGTATTGCAACAGGAATGTACAGAGGTGGTGAAGCCTATGGTACTAACCCATATGTTACTAAAAACTTCTCAAAACATGGAGCCCTATCTATCTCTTATAGCCAATGAGAAGGATATATTTGTGGTGATAAGATTTAGGTTGAACTTGCTGCACTATCTCTTGTCCTCTCCCAGTGGTTGGTCCCACTCGGGTAGCTTTGGGCCTAGTGGATGCAATAACATTTCTCCACAGGATGCATTACATTTTGTATTGTTTTGTGCATATTTTAGTTTACCCAGTAAAAGGTTTATCTGTCCATTGCTGAAACCTCTGAACTTTTCTCATATGCTTCCAGCAGTTATATGTTTGCATCTTCTGCCAAATAAGCATGTTTTATCTGTGGTCACTTGCTTTTTACGTGCAGCCTTGAGATCAAGGCGATCTAGATCGGATTAATTTCCCAGTGTTATAATGAAGGATTTTAATTATGCTGTAGGTTAGTTACATTTGTATCCTTTTTTTTAAACTATTAATGGTGTTAAAATACGGACGACCTGGCTGTTTTCTTTTTTTAGAGTTGCATCAAATCAAAAACACTTTTTTTTGTTTACCAAGAAATACATTTTCCCAGAAATATTGCACATTACCCAGTTCATAAGTAAACAATCCCAAATGTCAGAAAAATAATAGTGTGCAGCACTCATTTGGATCAATTTGCTAATAGTCGTTTAAACACTTAAAATTTCCAGAGCTAAAAGACAGCAGATGGTCGACAACCCAAAGTCCCACATATATTAAGAACACATTAAAAAGACAAAAAATGCTAAATTAACAATTAACTTGCTGCTCATGTTGCTCTGGTACAACTTTGTAAAGTGCAGTGTGCATAGCATCTTATCACAATCACAATCAATCTTCTTAACAGTTCGAATTTCCCTTCTCATGCTAGGCCTTGCCAGATCCTCCTCTCGAAACAAATAGGACTCAGTTAGATCTTCAAAACAGCCCAGCACATATTAGGTAGGTCAAAAGAAAAATAATAAAAAATAACCAACAGCTTGCGGCATATTACTTGCCAGGTCAAAACACCACTCTGCCAGCTTAAGGGAGAACTAACCTTTATCTTAGAACACTTAGAGAAAGAAAGCCAAGCTGAGATGTTATAATTTTTCACAGGTATTGACCAGTGGCTATGGCTACAGCCTGGTATCTAAGATCAAACAGCAATTTTAAGTTTATTTCTCTTGACTGTATCCCGTACTTTTTGAATGCAGGTTGGAGAATATTTTTCCCTTCTTCAAGGAAGAGTACACAATACATCAATAGGTGGATCACTGAATATTTCCTACCCCGCTTACAGGGACATTGGCCATGGCACTAGTCTACTTTGATTTTTAACCCTTTGGTTGACTTCCCCGCTCAGCCGCAGAATTTTGTTCCGTTAAGACTTATCCAGAATTGCATAGAGATACGGGAAGAAATCCATGCGCTCCTGCACAGCTAAAAAGGGGCTAACTGAACTCTTAACTTTGAGATACTGAATGTCATCTTTCCTACTGGTATAAATTGTGCATCGTCTATGGGTGGTCTTTATGTGACTAACTTGAGCTACTGTTCCTACCGCGGTGCACAAACAAGGAATGTTCAAGTGCTCTAACATTTCTATCACAGGGTTCCTCCTTGTAGGGAATATTGCCAGTACCTCTGGTAAAATTAGCATTACAATTTCCCCCCAGGGTCCCCGCTTTTAATTGAGAAATAGAAGCACAAAGCTCTGGCATCTCCCAGCGCACTCCAGGCTACTGTTTTCAGCTCTCTTCTGATGACTTGTATCATACATTTTTCTGTAAATCTAGGAGCAGTTTCAACAAATTATCTTCTAAGCCATCCCAAGCAACCCACCTATCCATTCCCAACCCCTCTGCACCAAGAAAAGCCTGGGTTATTAATTTGCCTTGTACCACTTTCATAGTGGCTCACAGGTATAGCTACCACACTTGCGGTCAAAATTCTTCCCGTTGTTCACTTTGGCTGAAAGTACAAGTCTCCGGGAGGTCACAGGCTTATCCCATCTCAGGTCATAAGAAAATGTCATCCCCAAATACTTATATTCCCAAACCTGCTCCAACCGCAGATTACCTAGGAGCCAAGCAAAATTATTTTTCTCTCCAGTGAAAACAAGGTTTTTGTTTGATCAACATTTGTTGTCAATTTGTTTTCCAGACAATAAGCATTCAGGACTTTTCCTTTTCGTTGGAGCCCTATAGGCATTAGGTCCATCTCCAGCAGATTATCTACGTACATTAGGCAGCTGGTATGCCTGCCCCAATCTTTGGAGAGTAACTGTGCATTTACATAACATCAGGGTAGAGGTCTGCAATGAGCATACTAAACAGCAGGGGTGCTAAAAATGCTCCCCAGCCATAAGCCACTCTTAACCAGGATATTTCTTGACAGACTTCCTTGTCCATCCAGGTCAGCTCGTACCCAATTATCACTGTGCATTTTCATCATAAGGCTTACTTACGCTCCAGATATATTCTATTGATGAAGTTTCCACCATAGTGTACCTCTGTTCACCATGTTGAATGTCGCTTGGAAGTCAAAGAAGCAGCAGCAAAGTCCACCTACCGGCTTAATTGACTTCAGTGTGAATCCCAAAATGTGAAGCAGTGGTCCATCGTAGAATGCTTTGGCCTGAAGCCTCCTTGCTCCACCAAGATCAGTCCTGAACCAAAAGACCAAGTAGTAAGGTGTTTTAACAAGGTTTGAGCATAATGTTTAGACGGAATATTGAGAAGAGAAATCAAACGATAATTAGCAGGATGATCTACTTTGCCTTTTTTATGAATGAACTTCACTATTACTCCCTGCTTAGCATTGCCCATCAGAAAAACCCACTCAACATTAGTCCACCTTTCCTAGCATCTTTCTTAAATATCACTGCTAAAACCTCTGAACTTTTCACAAGTGTGTCCAGTATGCATGCATTTGCAGCTTCTGCTGAGCGAGCATGTTTAATCTGCGGTCACTTGCTTTTTACATGCGGCCTTGAGATCAGGGCGATCTAGACCGAATTAATTTCCCTGTGGTATTTGAAGGATTTAAATGATGCTGTAGGTTAGATAATTTGGTATCCTTTTTTTTAAAACTATTTCTGGTATTAAAATAAGGATTGCCTAGCTGTTTCTTTTATTTTAGAGTTGTATAAAATGTTTTGCTTTATATGATTTTATGTCCTTTTATGGTGGCTTTTTATAACCAGTTCAAGGATCATAGGATGATGATTCTTAGGAGGCCCTGAACATTTTCTGTCACATAGTCACATACCTGAGGATTGTTGACAGGTATATGTTGACTGAGTTCCCTACATGCTCGCTGTAATCATCGCTTTTAGCTGTGTTTTGTAATTGCAGTCTGGACTTTATATTATGAAATGATAGCACACATATGTAATGTAATTAATTGTATTCTGTTATATGTTTATGTTTGCTTTTATGGACTATTTTGGTCAAATAAAGAATAATTGATTGGAATGCGACATCTGCAAGTCTTTGGATTTATTGTAACTAAAAATGTTATACTTTGAATTAAGTTACTAGCTCACTACTGTGAAAGGTTAGACCTGATTAAAGTTTACTAAAGCCTTTCCATCTTAGCCTATGAAGCTAGCAGCACTACAATGGGGAAAACCTTTTTTGGCAGTTTTTCCTCACCAGGGCATATAAAACATCTTTTATAATACCCCTGCCTTTTTTAGCAGGGTACACTACCATAGGGACACCTAGGGTAGACCTTAGGGGTGAGTTATATATGATAAAAAGGTAGTTTATCTTTGAAAGTACTTTTAATTCCAAAGTCAAATTTGGACACAGTTTTATTTTACAACCAGCCTGCAAGGCAGGGCTGGCTTTGAAAGGAGACCACACACCACAGCAGTGCACACAAGGGCATTACGTCCACTAGGGTCTCTAAACCTACATTCCCTACGTTATATTAGGGTCTTACAGGTAGGTTGTCTCAACTAATTGTAATTAAACCAATTGCCATATACATTTTAAAGAGAGCACTGGCATGGGGCCTGGTTAGCAGAGCCTAGGGCATATTCAGAGTTAGTAACCACCTGTATCAGTCAAAAAACGGGGGTGGTCTAGACACAAAGTATATTTTACTTATACTGAGCCGACCTCTCCCAGTGTAATTAACTCCACTGAAGTTGATGTAACATTCTAATTAGCTTATGTCAGAGAAATAAATAATGATAAATTGGTGAACCAAAAGAAAACATCCAAGCCCTCTTGTATACTTACAATAGCAAAGGGCACAAATAGTGCAATATGGTATTGCCATAATGCTACACAACCTAGACTTTATTGTTGACCTGTGAAGGAAAATGCAGGCAATACCAAGCACTGTAAGAATAGGCGTACACATGGAAATGTAATGCATGAGTATATGTTTGCAGTAATATCATCAGTGCATGAAAATCACACAACACACTTGGTTGAAAAGCAGGAGTCTCAGTACAACAATCATGCATTATTTGTTACTGCGCCTTTAGTCCCAAGACATTCCTCTTTCACATAAATTGAGCATAGAAATGTTCACCTACCTCAGTCTTAATCAACTATAATCTGAGGGCCTGATTTATGAAAAGTGACTCATCGCTGCGGGAAAACAGCGATGCGTCACTTTTCACTGCGCCCTCCTTGCAACACCAGTGATGCATCATATTTACAGTATGACGCATCATTGCGCAAGGAGTTACAGACACGTCAGTATTTCTGACGTATCTGTATGGCGCAAAAGTGACGCATTGCTGGAGTGTGTCACAAAAGTGACGCAACTACAGCAATGTATCCTTTCACATGGGGCAGGCGCCATGTGAAAGAGCCTGCGTCAGTCTTACGCCTGCTGTGAGGCAGGCGTAAGAAATTGACGCATTTGTGTTCTAGAAGTGGTGCAGTGAAATCTCATAGATTTCACTGCGTCACTTCTGCGACCCTTTCTTGCGTCAATACGCCCCCCTTGCATACATTGTACCTGTCGCAGGTATAATGTGGCGCAGGGGTTTACAAAGTGACGCATCTAGGTAGATACGTCACTTTGTAAATATGGCGCAACAAGGTGCATTTTTTACGCCACTGGTGCGTCACAAAAAGTGACGCACCAGCGGCGTAAAAGTGACGCACAGCCTCATAAATGAGGCCCTGAGTGCTTTAGGATACCTCTACACAATAGGTTACTGCTAGTATTCAGTTACAGAGCAGCCATAGAAGCCTGCTTGCACTCTCCCTGCTGCCCCCAATCCGAGCTGAAGGTGCAGCCAGTCCACAGTGTAACTTCGATCTGCAAAACAGTAATTTGCTTCACAATCAATCGAATCCAGAAGCAACACTTAAGGACAACAGACAAAATATAAGCTGGTAGTAAAAATCGCCATATTCACACTGATTAGGTCATCTGTCAGTAGAAGAACAAGATTATACCTTAAGGATGAACAGTATCTCCAAACTGAATAAGGTCTGCACTTCAAAACCGCAACTGACCTAGCAGCTCTGCCTAATATCACTGCTGACTGCGGCAACGTTTTGAAGGCTTTAATTCAGACACCCCAGGAAGTGATATGCAGGATAAACAGTCACTTGGGTGGAATCACTTTAGTGGTGCATTAGTAGACAGTGGAACAAGTGTCGATCAACAGTGCAGGAAAACTATCCTTATGCGATGTTCCCCTCCATTTTTTCTTCTTTTGGTATCGATATTTTGAACTTTGTAGTAACTGAAGCCTATTGACTAGCCCCACATGTATGTGACCTGAGAAAACCTATGCTGCTTGAGCAAGACTCCAAAGAGTGAGTTAGGTTTTTCTTGCTTAAACAAGAATTAATTTTAGAAATCAGCTTATTTAGTCTTTGTGGTAGCTCAGTTACAGCTCAGTTCAAGTCTGCTGCTTTCTTCCTCATCATCTGTCATATAACCAGTCTTCCTCTTCTCAAACACATATACTGGTACAGTTAATAAAATGAATTCCTCAGAAGTGCCATAGTAATATTTTGAAGGACTTGAGCTGTACAAACAAGAAACACAACAATCCTGAGCTGGACCTATGCTAGTCCAATGGCTAAAAGCAAGATGTAGCACTATAAGAACTACTTCACATCGTCAGAGAATTCTCCTCCCCAGACGCTGTCAAAAACACCCTCCAGTCCTCCCAGTCCCTCTGCAGTTCACTTGCCGACTTCTTCCACATCAAGGTTGCAAATATTTACAAGAACTTCGAAGCTGAACCACTGCAGCCGGACCTCCCTGCTCCTTCCACCATCCTCCTGCCCTTCTGACTGGCTGGTCACCTCTTTGCGCCAAAACTACAACCTCCATCAAGTCAAGCATCCATTCTGGAGCCCCAAACGACCCCTGCCCACAACACGCCTTCAACCTCGGACAGAAAGAAATTGGGCCCCCGCTCACCTGGATCATCAACTCAGCATTCAGATCCGCCACCTTCCCAAAATCCTGGAAGCACGCTGAAGTCAAACCACTTCTGATGAAACCCACAGGAGACCCATCCGACCTCATGAACTACTGCACCATCTCACTCCTCCCCTTCCCAGCCAAGTGGTTGGTGAAAGCCGTCAACTGCCAACTCAGAGACTCGCTGGAATCCAACCACCTGCATGACAACTCCTAATCCAGTTTCCACTCAAAACACAGCACAGAAATTGCCCTGATTGCCGCCATGGATGACGGCAGCTCCATCCTTGACCGCGGCGAGTGAACAGCAATGATCCTCCTTGATCTGTCAGCGGCCTTCGACACAGTCTCTCACCCCATGCTCATCCAAAGACTTCACCACATCGGCATTTACAGCAACGCCTTCAAGCTACTATCCTCTTTTCTCAACAGGTGCCCTCGAACCGGCAGCCAACCCACCACCCACGCCCACAACCTTGGTTTCATTCTGGAGAGCGAGGTCTCCATGAGACAACAGGTCAACTTGGTGGCCTCCACTTGCTTCGGCACCCTCAGAATGCTTTGTAAAATTTTTAGATAGATCCCAACCGACACCAGAAGAACCATCACACAAGCCCTCATCACCAGTTGACTTGTCTATGGGAATGACCTATATTTCAGATTAACCACCATCCTCCTCAAGCACCTCATGCACCTCCAGAAAATCCAGAACACAGTTGCAGGAATCATCCTGGACCTTCCCAGATGATCCCACTTCACCCCTCACCTCTGTAGCCTGCACTTGCTCCCCGTCAAGAAGATGGGCCACTTCAAGCTGCTCATGCACCGCTAAAAAGCTCTCCACAACATGGGACCAGAATACCTGAACAAATGCCTGAGCTTCCACCAACTCACCTACACCTGCAGTCTGCCTTTCTGGCCCTCGCCACTGTCCCACATCCATCATACTCGAGCCGGAGGACACTCCTTCTCCCATCTCACTGGCAAGGTTTGGAACGATCTCCCCATCCACCTCCGAACCTCTACCTCCCTCGCCGTATTCAGGAGTGGCCTCAAGACCTGGATGTTAGAATAGTCCTACCCTAGCCTGCGCCTGGATACCCCCAGGGTGATTAGCGTGCACTTCAAATACTGATTGATTGAGTGATTGATTGATTGATTGATCACTAAGCTGTCCTATGTAATCTTTACCACCTTAATCAATGCATTGAAACCAAAACCTCCAATTTCTGGGTGGGTCGTTCATTAGGTCCTATCATGAGTTGCTAGTACGTATGGGATGTAACAAGTTCTCCTCCCAACTATGTTGTCATCTTGGACTGGATCCTGTAAATTTCAATTTATACGAACCACCAATTTGGTTAAGAGCGATCTAAAGAAGCAGCCATTTTATGTCGGGGCAGAAAGTACAAGAGCTGTTGATTCATGTTGTGCATGAAGCTTCCCTCTATATGCAAACCATTGCTCCATGCATGAAGCTTCCCTCTATATCACTGGGGGATTGGAGCAATGGTGCATTGCTCCAATACTCCAGTGATCACTGATGGGGACCAGAAGAGACAACTCCCAAGCCAGATGCAGCACCACTGAACCCCATGATATGGATTTGGGGGACCACACTGTGGGCCCTAAAATCATCAGAAAGCAAAGATGAATATTTCGTCGGCTTGTGAAGAGTACCTGGGGTGGATTACTGCATGTAAGCATAAACAAGTTAATTGCAATCGTACTTGCAGTGTCTGATGCTCGAGATGGGAATAACTGCTGGAGTTTCCCCTTAAACATCAGCTCCAACAGCATCACTTCGACATTAGAACAGTCAGGGTCGGTCCAGTCTTCACACCCCTAGCACCGAAGAGTACAGCCGGAGTTATTCAAGATATGGATGCAGGAGAAATAAGTGCTGATGAAGTAAGCAAGCGTATTAAAAAGGCTTAGCCTAATGAAGTCACCCATTATTGAGCCATTGGCTTATTAATTGTCCCATACCACAAACTAATTCATAATGTTTTAGCTTGAACATGCCTAGAAGCTGTTACACTGGAGTATAAGGAATTTGAAGATTGTATGGCCTTAGGAAAAAATACCAGGTCAAATATTCACAGTAGTTCCTGGATTGAGCTATTCGTTGGTATCAAAGTTCTTTTTCATTCAAGTTTTGCAAAAATGTTGAAAGTATTGTCTTTGTAAGAATTCATTCTCATCATTTTAATCAGGCAACTTTAATCCTCGAATTAGATCAGTGCATAAGCACCTGCTGAATAATTATGCAAATAGTCATCACTTTTCAGGTTTGCATATTTGTTGACATATTTAAATGTCTCTTTGCACATACATAGCTCTTACTATTGCCCTACAAGGTGGATGAATAAGCTTTTTCTGACCATTTTTTTCAGGTTTTAACACGTTATGGGTGTTGAAAATTCTCAAGATTGAGTTTACAAAAAAAATCCCAAAGCTTTATAAAGGAATTTTGGTTCAGGGCCCATCTTTCAAGTTGAATTTCTCCCAGTATGAGCACATAATTACTTTGTGTCTTGTTTTTGATAACTTTCGGTAAGCAGAGATCCGTGGTCTCCTAACTGTTTGATTGTTAGATATTTAAGTTGCCTTTTTGACACCATCAAATTACTATCTTTCTCGTTGGTCTAAAAGAGCTGGGAATTTCCTGGTTTGCTCTGGCTTGAATAACATATTGTCTATTACATTACATCCAGGCTGTTGCTCTCACTTCTGTCTCCTTGACCCAGGTTTATGAAGCCCTTGTGTTGCCATTGTATCATGCAATGTGGGGCAAGACAACCCAAGGACTTCAGCGAGATGTACTAATCCATGCAAAGCCAAGTCGCATGGCTTAGTAAATCTAGAGTAATTCAAGGCTAGAGTGATCGACCTCGAATCTGGGAAATCGGGTTCGAGTCTCGGCAGGAACGCTCAATATCCTGTAATTCTGGGCAAATCCGTTAATATCCCCATGCCTAACAAAATCAATGTGTCCATCTGAAACACAACGGGTGCTCATGTAAAGCACTCTGATACCTTCGGGTCGAGTTCACACTACGTAAAACTAAAAAAATCAAGAAAAGCTCTGCGTTAAGAAGCCAATCCATGGGTGGCAAGTGGGTGTTCCCATGCATGCACCCAAGGATGAAATGGTTGTTGGAAGCTCCTACTTTCTGTTTTCCTAGCATATATAGGAGTCTGATAGAGAAAAGGGCACAATCTTTCCTACTCACATTTCAGTTCCCTTCATGCCTTCCTGCACCAGGGATTTCTGTGGATGGGGGATTGTGGGAAAAGAGATTCAGTTTTACAGGATACTCCCATGCACACATCCATGCCTACAGACATCCAAGGCATAAAGTGGGATGACAAAACTGGGGGGCTCTTAAAGGGGTGTGACCTATGTGATTAAGGGCGTGGATTAAAATCACCTAAGCTAAAAACCTGTGCTTAGCATTGTGTGCTGTGCGGCTGGTATTTTGCTGTTTCTGTCATTGCATCCAGATATATAATACAGCAAGTAACATTATACCTACACAAAGCCAAGACTTTTGGCTTTGTCAATGGTTGTCAGTTGCATAAGATAAATAAGCAACAACTATGGCTTTGTTGTATATAATATTGAAAATGCTTCTGTTCGGAAATGATGAGACTATGAAAGACAAGTCTCTTCGAAGTTACATCAAAGGTAGTGAAGAGTGGTACTGCTGCAGAGTTAAGATTTGTTTTTCACCCTAATGGTGAGGGAAAAAACAGAGAGTTCGATATGGGCCCGTCTCAGCACCAGCTTTTTAGAACTGCTGGTGCTGAGTACCGGCAGGACCCGGCCCACTTATAGGCGACACCGAGTGCCTTCTCCGTCTGGAGGTTGGATCTAGTGTTTCATGTGAAGATTTCTGGCCTGAGGACATAGAGCTATGACTAAGGATTCGCCATGAGAAGCTGTTGTCTCCTGTTATCTGCACCTCTATATTTTGCATATGGTGGTGAAACTCTCAGATGTGAATTCCATTCTTGACGATGGGTGCTTGGTAAACTTTTAGTGTAGGAAATAACGTGCATGTGGGGACTAGTTCCCACTAAGTTATAACATGTTCATTCATAATAAGTGAATAGTTTTCTGTGACAGATCAGCAGCTAGACATAAGCAGGAAGATCTTCGATAGAGAAAGTTGTACATGGCACAGCAACACTTAAACAATGTTGCAGAAATAACTCGGTAAAAATCCCAAACCAATAGAGTTTAAAAACGGCATTTTTAAAATTACTTAAAAATTGAGAACCCCAAGTGTGGAAATAATGCATGATTAAAATATAAAAACTGTGCAATAGTAACAATGATAAATAAACTTCCATGCAAGTCAATGGCGTGTAGTCGTTGGATAATAGGCGCAATCAATGATTAACCAGTGAAAGAGGGAGGTTGGATACAGACTCTTGATTTGTCCATGTCAGAATCTAAGAAGGACGGGTTCGTAGGTACCATCTGGAGTCAACTGTGAAGCAGAAGATTGAGAAGGGTTTGAGGTTCATCCTGGTCATAAGATCTACTTTAGAATCTGAACTTTCATGGAGTTTGAAAATCCTCTGTAGGGCTGGAAGCTGTGGCAAGGCATGGTTATACATGGCCATATACTGCTTTTTCTCTGTAGCGTGAACTTGCAAGTAGCCTTGAACCAGAGGAGGGCCTTCTAGACGGAAGGTAATAAGCACCACTACAAATGAATGAAACATTTTTGCTAGAAAATGGCAACCTTATAAAAGTCATTTTTGCAGGAACTAAAATGTGTTATTAATTTTTTAACTCCTAATTAATAAAATGTTGTGGGAATTATATTCGAAGTTAATTTCTAACAGCAACAAAAATGGTATTTAAACTAATGATATGGTACTACTTGCACAAGCATGGCTACACAGCCATGCTTGCAATGGGTCTTATTATGAGTTTGACTATGCGGGAGTCGGACTGCCCTGCATCGCCAAACCCATGTTTAAACCGCCCGCTAGATTAGGGTGGTCATTACGAGTCTGGTGGTCCACGGACTGCCAGACTCCTTGGGGATATGGCTGTGGCGGTCTCCTGACCACCTTATTATGAACAGGGCACAACCAAGCATATTACACGTTTCCTCACCACCACAGTACTCATGGCAGGACGACCGTCATAAAAAGTGTGGCGGTGAGGAAACCTCTGCTGCATGTGAATAGACACAGAGGGGTACAACATGTGCCCCTCTGTGTGCATGGGCACCACTACCTGCACAGCATTGACTGCAGCAGTATATGCGTGAATCAGAGCTCTCAGAAAGATTTACGAAGCCCCTCAAAGCCATCCTGCGTAACTTTCAGTGGCCTCATAAATCATGAGTAAGGAGATGCAGCACTAATCCCTGGTTGGCCTTACTGTGTGCCCGGGAGGCACTCCTTGGGCACTGCGGTAGGTTTTCCACGCAACACCCATGGAATTTGATGATGCCCCAGATTTATAAGGTCTTGTAAACCTGGAGAAGCGTCAAAGGTGAGGCGTAACATGGAGAAATATGTTCATTTCTTCTCCGTTTTTAGAGGGAAAAGACGCCTAGGATTGTTTTTGTGCAGGAAAGTGCCCCTTCCTGCACAAAAACAATCCTGCCTGCAATGGAGGCACCCTATTTAAGGCAACATGGTGCTTTCCTGCCTTTTCCTCTGCGCTGACGCCCTTTCATCAGCCTAGTGCCAATGCAGGCACCCCTACACCATGTTGCAAGGATGTCTGAATGGCATGCAGCATTGTTTATGTGTAGGAAGGGACACCTTCCTGCACAAAAACAATCCTGAGGGGCATATTTCGCTATCTATGTGTGCTGCAGAATGATGCCATAGAAGCTGCATGGAAACACCCATGGAATGCCTTCCCAGGGCAGAGTAAGGCAGCACTGCGATTTGCACTGCGTTGCCTTACTCCATATTTATGGAGCCACTCATAAATCCGAATTAAGATTTGCATCACTCTTGCACCACGTTGTGTGGTGAAAGAGCTAGGAAAAGAAGCTGGTAAATAGGCCCCTAAGTGCTTAGTACACTGCTGCAGAAAAGATAGTTGGCTTTGATTCCTTTCGTTTTCATGGCTACTTGGATAAAGTGGAGGCTTTCCACTGTTCATGCTCTAGTTGGCTGCGAATTAAAGTTTTACACACACTTGCAGCATCACCAAATTACAGGTTGCTTGTTACGTCAGCCCATGAGACTAGCATTCCTCTAATCAGGTACTGCTTTGAGTCAGTAGAATAAGTATGCTCCTCAGCTTGAAATTAAACCTGCCATTGGGTAGCAATTCGAAGGGGCCATGGAGGTTTCAGGGCTGGATCATGGCAGTGCATTAAGGTCAAAGAGCCAACCTTAGCCTACAAGGAAAGTAACAAAAATCCTGGATAAGCAGTATGGTCCTAGGATTTGTCTCACTGCTGGATTCTTGGTTGACTTCTTGTTTACAATATTTGCACTTCCTCCTGACTTAAGCAATCACTCACTTTGTGTGAGTGCAGCATTTCTGTGAAGGAACTTTTTGGTATGGGGCTTTTCATTGTTGGCATGTGTCTGCCTCTATATATTTTATTTCGCCCTCATACTTTGTTGATTGTTATAGTTCCTTACTGGCTGAATGAGGTCCCATTGGTGCATCATTGCCTCGCACAGTAGAATGGGGGTGATGTGTATTAATATAGCAATTATATGTGTGATATGTGTAGGTGCCTGTCAGTATTCACCAGAACATGGTCCGTGCATCTTCCGTGCAAGGACTTTCTCACCGGGATAATATTCGATTAGTGCACATAAGCCTTTGAACTTGTGGTTCTATTTTAAAAAGTTTGTCTTCGCAATTATAGGACAGCCCTGGGCGTTACTTCATGGATGACTTCAACAGTTCTACTTGGTACTTGTTATACATTCTTTGTCCCAAAGTATCATTTTGCGTGTGATGTGATGATTCTAATTAATGTCACACTAAGTTTAGGCTGGTTCGAGCAAACCTGGGTTTGTGGCATTGTGGCGCACGCAGACACTGTCTTGAATGGGATGCATAGCTTCCTTGAAAATAATAACACGCCTGAGAATTTTTACTGTTTTAAGACTCTTCTGCTTTAGTGACATAGAACACATACAAACTTCTGTAAGGCCTTCATGTGTGGGGGAAGGCACCTCACCGACGATCAGCTAGACAAATCTGTTAAAAAACTTAGACAAGGGTCCTGGGCGTTGCACTTTGCAGTATTTTTACCACGCATCGCATTTGCGGTACCTTATTGGGCCATGAAACATTGAGTGTGACCCTTCCTCTAGGTAAGGTTCCAAGGTGCATGAGTGAACAGCAAGAGAGCAATCCAATTTAGTAAAAAAAAAACTGTCACTCATTGTTGGGTAAATTCCTTCTGTGAATACCAAAATGACTAAGTGCCTTCTGTGAATACCAAAATGGTAGTAAGTTTAGGTTTTTGCCTTGAGTTAGTTCTGTGAATCGGGCCCCTGTTTTGCGGTTTAACAAGCTATAAACATACATGATTTCATACCCAACATGTCTTTCACACGATTATAACGTATTGAGAACAGCCATGTTTAGCTGTTATTTTCCTTTCTGAAAAATAATGCAAGCACTGCAAAGCTACCTGCAGACGCGCTGGCGGGGAGTTTCCGCTTCTGGGCCCCATGGAGCTGACCCGTGGAGCTGACACCCGGCCGAACAAAGTGACGCCAGTCTCACTCAAAACACTAAACCACACAGACTTAGGGTCCAACATATGAGGATTTGAAGGAGTGGTGACGGAGGCAGCAATAGAAAAGAACACCCTCACAGGCAGCTGGGAGGAAAAGTGAAACTGAAACCGCCTTAGACACTGGACAGCCTAAGGGGTGCCACAGAGTAGTGAAGAAGACGACATAACAACAGTGTTCACTCCAGTGGGCGGTGACGGGAGCCTGCGTCACTACACTCTGTTGTCTCAACTCTGTGGCCTCAACTCTAAAGCTACCTTTGTATGATGCCCGGTGGAGCTACCTCGCGAACCATAGGGGAGATTAACTTTGGATTCCCTCCTTTCACTATTACCAACCTAGCCGGACTACGGGCAAATGCTCCCGCGTCTCTCCTGACCTTATCTTCCCCCTCTCTCTTCCCCCAACCCACTCCGCTCCTACTCTTTCCAGCTTCTGTCCTCCGCCATCACCTGCCCCTGCCCCTTGTCCCCACCCTGTTTCTCAGTGAACCTCTTCCCTCTGCACTTGGGACCGAACTATTTTGTCTGATGCCCGATGGAGCTACCTGGTTTAGCTATAGGGGAGATGGACCATGGATTCCCTCCTTGGTCGTCACCTACCCAGTCGGCCTTTAGACAGACTTGCTTTCGTCTCTTCCCTTATCCTCACTTTATCACCTCCCATACCCCCCACTACTATTCGCTCTCCTTTCTCTCCTCTACTAATGTATTGCTGATTGTCTGATGTAATGTGTAATTGTCGATCTTTTTCTGTTATATTGTTGAACCACATTGTTGCACTTTCCTTCGTCTCTCCTGTCGTCTCCTCCCGCATCCTTCCTCTAGTTATGTCTCTCTGTCTCTCCTCTCTCAATGTACTGAGACTGAACTATTTTGTCTGATGCCCGATGGAGCTACCTGGTTTAGCTATAGGGGAGATAGGCTGTGGATTCCCTCCTTGGTCGTCACATACCCAGTCGGTCTTTAGACAGACTTCTTTTCGTCTCTCCTTATTGTCTCTTCCCTTATCCTCCCTTTCTCACCTCCCCTGCCCCTCCACTACTTCTCTCTCTCCTTTCTCTCCCCTCCTAATTGTATTGCCTATTTTCTGATGTATTGTGTAATTTGTTGATCTTGTTCTGTTACATTGTTGATTCTCATGTAAAGCACTCTGATACCTTCGGGTCTCGCCAGCGCTATATAAAACTCTTTAAATAAAAATAAATAAATAAAATAAAATAAATAAATAAGAACAACAAAGATCCACCTCTGTAAGGAGAAGACAAACAGGTACCTTAAATCCTACTCTCATACTGCGGGCCATGATAACATTTTATAAATATTAAAGAACATCTGCCTATCGAAACCATAAGGATATTACAGTTGTTGTTATATAAATGCCGTTCAACACTCTGTTGATTTGGGTCAGTAATATTGCATCCAAATACTTTGTCCTAAATCATTGACACAAAAGCAGTGTACACTGATATTCTACGCACACCGTATATGAAGGTGTAGAAATCATGTTTTCACAGCACTTACTCACCTTTTGAGGTATATTTCTAGTAAAAACTCAGTCAAAAGTCATAATTTCAATATGCATAAATATATAATATAAATATATGTTCACTGAAAAAACAAAGGTTAACATAAAGTTACAGTTAAGTATGGTGATACTATCTTATTTCCATTAAAAAAAGCCACCTTTGCAATTAACTGAAAAAGCAAAGGTTAAAAGGACACTGTAGTTAGGTGAATATGTCAGTGAAACCATTCTGTTTTAAACAAACAAAGCCACCGAAATTCACCAGTTTTAATTATCTCAAGTAATTGTAACTTGTGCCTTAACGTAACTATAACCTGCGCCCTCGCCATGCACAGTGTTGTCATCAATGTTGTAATTTCAAACGTTGCAGTGCTGTTATCAATGATGCCATAAAACATTTCATGAGTGATATAATTTGTGAATATGTGGTGTGGTTAGCAGTGCATTGCAGGGGCACGCTTGACAGATCACACCTAATATTTCCAGGAAGGAGATTGGAACGTTTTGTGAACATTCGTTAAACGGGGCCAGAGTTATTAGCTCAAAAAAAGTCATTTTGTGTGTGTGTATATATATATATATATATATTCACTGAAAAAACCATAGGTTATAGACCATATATAGTTAGGAATTAGCATTTAAAAAACCTTATTTTACTCACACAAAACCAATGAAATTCCATATATAGTTAGTTGTACTAACTATATATCGCGCACCCGCAATCCACTGCTGATCATGTCACATATTACATCATTCATGACATGGTCAGTGACATCACTGATGACATCACTGATGACATCTCAAATGACATCACTGATGAGATCACTGATGACATCTCATTTGACATCAATGACCACATCACTGATGATATCATTCATGTGACAATACAATGCATCTCCTCACGTTTTAATATAACCTCTGTTTCACCCAGTGTTAAATACAGAGTATAATTTTTGAAACCATTGACACACCAATACTAGTTACTACATACGTACTCACTGATTCCTACGTCTACACACACATTCACTCATTCACCCATACAATCATTCATACATACAATCACTCATCTTTACAACACTATCATATGCACTCATACACCTATACAGACACTTACACTCTGCCACTCATCCATGGAGTTACTCACACACCTAGTCAGTCCTGTAAAGAATCAATCACACTTCCATTTTCTTGTCTATACAGTTAAACATAGAGCACCTTACATTTTCAAACATATACTAACACATACTTACTTTCTTATACAATCATTGATACAAGTACACATTGATCTGCACAGAGTCACACACCTCCCAGCCAGCCACACACACACTCAGTCTCCTATACAAATACTTGGACAATCAATCAATAACCCATATAGTTAATCATATAGCTACTGATCAACACATGCAGCAGTTTACAGAACAACAGACATAATGATGCACAAATTAAGACAGTTTAGTCACTAACCCATGCACTCAGTGAGACACATTTAATCACTCAGTCATACAGTCAGTCATGCACCTACTAAATCCTTCGTCCAGACACTTACACATCCACTCATTCTTCAATATGTAAGACATATTTAAACTTTACAGAAACAAAAAATCACTGGATGTTGTTATCAGTCATGTCATCAGTGATGTCATTTGAGATGTCATCAGTGATGTCATCAGTGATGTCACTGACCATGTCATGAATGATGTAATATGTGACATGATCAGCAGTGGATTGCGGGTGCGCGATATATAGTTAGTACAACTAACTATATATGGAATTTCATTGGTTTTGTGTGAGTAAAATAAGGTTTTTTAAATGCTAATTCCTAACTATATATGGTCTATAACCTATGGTTTTTTCAGTGAATTTTCAAGGTTTTGTAAATGCTAATTCCTAACTATATATGGTCTATAACCTATGGTTTTTTCAGTGAATTTCATTGGTTTTTTAAAAGCTAATATCTATAGCTGTAAAATGTATTCTTCTTTAAATCCAAAAATATATTTTATATGTTGATTAATAATTTTTTTTAAATATTTTTTTTTGTTTCGCTCCCGGTCCGCGAACCGGAAAGCTTTCCGTTAGCTCAAATTGATGCCGCGACCCGGTCCGCGAACCGGTAAGAAATCAACATAGTGACGGTATCGCGTTGCCGCGTAATGCGTCTTGTGACGTACCGCGTTAGCGCACCCGGAAGTGCCCCGGGGCGCGGACCGAGGCGCGAAACGCAGCTCCCCGGAAGCGATCCGCGGCGCGTCTCGAAAGCGCGACGTATCGCGTTGCCGCGTAATGCGTCTTGTGACGTACCGCGTTAGCGCACCCGGAAGTGCCCCGGGGCGCGGACCGAGGCGCGAAGCGCAGCGACCCGGAAGCTAACCGGGGCGCGTTCCGCAGCGCGTAACATGAGCGTGAGAGGTCATGTGACTTGTTAATAAAACTTTTCATTGGTTCATTTCACTTTTGGTTTCATAATGATGTAAGGCTAGGTCAGGTGACCTAAAAATAACACTTTTCATTGGTTTAGAACTATTTTTTTTCCCAAATGATGAAAGCCCCCACCTTTTTTCTCACTCTGACTTTCAACTTTGAGAAAGGAAGACCTGATCATTTGCTCTGATTTAAAAATGGCTTCAATAGTAGCTTCAGCTTCTGCACCCCCACCACCACCACCACCATCTCCTCATAGGAAGAGAGGACCACCTGCACAGTTTATTGGAGACACAGAGGAGGAAGAGGAAGAACAAGACGGAGAGGAAGAAGAGGGACCACGATTTGTCAAAGAGTTACCCCGGGTATCTCATCGCAAAGTTAGCTTTATCTGGCAATTTTTTTCCATTCCACCAGGAGAGAAAAAAGTCAATGCACGCTATGCTACGTGCCTTATCTGCCAAGAAAAGTTATCCCGGGGCACTAATAAAAAATACAGTTATGGAAATCACACGATGCACCGACATATGCAGAGGTGGCATCCAAACAACTATAGTCGTGCAGAGATGCGTGAACTACAACAGAACCCCCCAACTTCGGTGACAAGAACATCTACTGATATCTCTCTCACATTTGGAGAGGCCAACGAAACAGTGCCAAATATTCAAAAAAATGTTGTCCATATGAAGCTGACATGCTTATATTGTGGCACTTTAATTTCATGCGCAAACATGAGTCTGAAATTAATTAATTTGGCTTTCGAGAAACACCGATGCTCCAAACGCAGCAAGTTAAAAAAAAATTTTTTGCTCCTGTTGAGCCTTTTTCAATGCCTCTTTCTGTTCTTTCCCTTTGAAAAAAAACAAAAAAAACAAATAAGTGTTCAAAAAATACAAAAAAAACAAATAATGTTCAAAAAAGAAAAAAAAAATATAAAACAACAAAAATATAAAAAAAAAAGTTCTTTTCAGAACTACCTCCCCGTTATTAAAAAATTGCTAGAATGTTTAGCACTCTGGCAAGCTCTATTTCTTTTGGTTCGCTTCCCGGTACGCGGACCGGGAGCTAACCAAAAAAAAATAAAAAATAGAGTAAGTATAAGGAAAGTAAACAGAGAGTGATGTTAAAAGAAAGACAGCTATAGGGACTAAAGAAGAGATACTGTTTAATAGATCTATTTACCGAAGAAAAGACGGAAGAGGGTATAATTGTGAAAAACAAAATAGATAACGAAGTGAAAGAAAAAAAAAGAGAGTATAACATTAACAAAGAAGAGTTTCTTGGAGAATGTGAGTGAATGTTCAAAATAAGATTAAAACATGAAGAATAACAGAGAGAAAAAATAGAAAACAGAAAACAAAAAATAACAGAAAAAGATTAATTGAAACAGCAAAGAAATGTAAGTAACATAGAGCCATATCATCAACATATGCAATAAAAGTTTTGCAGCTTTTATTGTCAGAAATGTGTCGCTAAAGCTGCTTTTGCGGCAGAAAACTGCCACTAAAACCACCTTTGCACCAGTTTTCTGCCAATAAAAAGAGCAATAATTTTATTGGCTGTGTTCATAATATGCCCCTTAGTGTGCTTCAACTACACAGAGAAAGCATAATGAACAAGTAGTGAAAGAGTGATCAGTCAGAGACAGTGAGAGTAATAGAGACGGAGTGAGTGAACAAGAGTGAGGAACTATGAGAAGAGAGGGACTGAGAAAAAGAGTGGAAGGAGTTGAGTAAGTAGGTAATAGAGAAAGGAATGAGGAAAGTAGCAAAGGCAGGAAACTGAGGGTTAAAGAAATGAAGCAGTGGAACTAATAGTAGGTGAATGTGATAGAAATGTAACAAAAAGAGTACAAAACATTTACCTTATAATTGTCGTTAACTTACTCACTTTTTGTTTTTATACTTTCAATCTGTGAAAGAGAGAACAAACATTTGAAAAATATTAAGGACATTTTACACCCTCATAGATTACAAGCTATGTTCAATGAAAATGACGACATTTCAGACAGTGAAATGTTAGAAATGTTATTACATTTTGAAACACAATCACAATAATAAATAATTGCTTAAAAAATTAAAAAATTAAAAAATAATCAACAAAACCAACAATCAATTAACATACAGTATTTGAAAAGTCTATCATTCATTTTTCATTGCAGTACGCTGCCCAGAACGCTTCCCGGTTCGCGGACCGGGCGCTACCCACGCAAAAAAACAAAAATTTTTTTTTATTTTTTTTGCCCCGCGGGGCCCTTTTAAAACCTCCACATTAAACCTAGGGGGTCAGGGAGGATCTACTATGCCCCCTTATGGTTATTTCCCCCTTTGTTTTGGCCTCCTCTTGTCTCTCAATCCTACCGAGAGACAAGATGGCGGCCGCTCCGGACTGTTTAGAATGTTGACAGACACCGGAAAGCCAATCAGCTTCGCTACGCGAAGTTTCGGTACGCTTAAGGTCCGCGGACCGGAGCGCTGCCTGGAGCGCGCTTACAGATATATATCTTTTTTTAAACGTTAATTTCTCAAAATCCACTGGAGCACATATATTGAGACCTACAAAAGGCACATCGGGCTACCAGTCTCTACAAGTTTGCCAAGTTTCGTGCAAATCCATTCAGCCGTTCGGGCTAAAAGTGCGACAGACCGCCCTATGGAAAACTCAATGTTAAAAACATGTTTTGGGACCCCCCTTTTTTCTCGGCCCCCCCTTGACGAACCCCCCCCCCAAATTTCCAGGGGCTGCTCAGAAACAAAATGTTCCATTTTACAGAAAATTTCAGCCAATTCCGTCCACAAACGCCAAAGTTATTAGACATAGAATTTTCAAAAATCCCATAGGGAAAAAATCCTAACTATATATACCTACTGGCGACCGCCAGTAGGTAATATATAAATATATATATATATATATATATATATATATATATATATATATATATATATATAAAGTCCACTCTCGCATTCATATCCTCAAATAGCAATAGGCATCATTTCACTGTAATACCTCTCCTGTGAAAAGGAAATCTAAAAATGATACAACAGCTATAACTTTATTGCACGTACAATTGAAAGTATGTCATTTTAATTTTTTCTTTGGGCAGAGTTGAGTCATTTTCTTTTGAGTGCATTGTTTCTTTTCTGTAGTGTTGTAAGTGTCTTTTCACAGGCTATAACTGTACGTGTAAGCGCCTGCCTTGCTGTGTCTGTAATTGCCCATTTGTTCCCGCCTGACATTCGTTCCGAAAGACCTGCTGCATGTCGTAAATATAATTACCTCGCGCACCTTCTAGTCAGTTAGCGGATATATGTGATTAACTTGACTGCTGGCATCGTCACACTGCATTGTCATGCACTATGCACTATGTAATCAAGGTGCATGAAAAGCACCATAGAGGTTATATTAGAGGACTACTTCTTCTTCATGAAAGCAGCAGCGGTCAGAGTCCCTTCAGATCCTAAAGGAATTATTTCAGTGTATTTCGTACACTTGGTGGCAGCAGAGTTCCACTGAAGCCTATTCATCCATGTATGTTAATGGAATAAATTCTTCTGCGAATTCAACAAATGTTGAAGCAGAAATATGTAACGACGTCCACAAATCTGGGAATAGCTATTCAGAATGTCTCTAGATTTTGATGTGATTTAATTGAGGCACACGAGCTTTGCCAAAGCACAAGAGCGTAATCTGGCACCCTGAGGGTTGCACAATCCACTTTTATATAAATGGTCATCCTGCACACCTGCTCCTTCATAGGGAATAAGTGCCGCGTTTATATTCGAAGAGAGTGTCAGACAGGAAATCTTCATCATCGTCTTTGAATACCATAGTAAGCATGAACACCCGGGAGGGATGGGCGCTGACCAAAAACACTGATAATTGTATTGATTACAAATACTATAGACGGACTCTATAGAAATAAATTTGAATGTTATTGGTCAACCTCCACATGAAAAATGTTAAATGCAGAAAATAAAGCAAATCTACATTAAAAAGCTAGATTACGGTTGTAGTAAAATGAAGTCTTACTTTGTAATCGACTTTAGGAGAAATACAGAATGCCCCGGTTACTTACCAGTAATCTTCATTACTTCGAGCCCTGGACCTTACACTTGAGACGCCTCGATTTACTGACAGAACCTGTTCCCAGCTGAAGCAAAAAAGTTCCCTCAATATGGCTCCTTGTTACCCAGGAGCCGCCACAAAAGGTAGGAACTAATTTAATGTTTATTCTATTTTGACGGTTTTGTATAGCGCGAAAAAGACCCTTGCGGGCATCAGATCTCCTTACAGGGCAAATATAGGTGATTGACATATACATATAAATACAATGAATTTTCTGAATACGGTACCGGTAACTATTAGACTAGCACATATCTTCAAAAGTGTATAAAAAAAAAAGTAATGCAACTAATGATGCACCTTCTGTAATATGCCAAGCAAATGAAAGAAGAGTAATACACCAAAGTGGAAATAATCAACCAGGGTGGGAGTGCGGGACTCATGTCTGCATCAAGGAAGACCAAGACTCAATGTAATTAATATATCTGGTAAGTAACCGGGGCATTACCTTCTCGTCCGTCTTCCTGGATACAGTCCTTATGCTTGAGACAATACCAAAGCAACCTATTGAATATTTACAGAAAACAAAGACAAAAAAACAGTGCACCATAGAGCTGCTTAATCAAACTGAATTTATTATATCATACATGTAACAATCATAATCATTCAAAACTAGTACACGTTCCCACCACTTCTGAAAGGACATGGGGCCATATTACCAAGGTGAAGTATCGCCGCTTTTTCGGCAAATTGTGCCGAGAAAGCGGCGATACTTCTAGCGCCCTATTAACAAGGGCATGCAAACGCCTGCCTCAAGCCCACTTTGCATGTCAGCGAGAAACATCGCTAATGACATGCAAAGTGGGCGTTCCCACGTCCAACCACATGTAAAATGTGGTTGGAAGTGGTAACACCCTATTACCAAGGCAGGCGTTGGGAGAAGGAGACCTGCGATAAACTCGTTTATCGCAGTTATCCCAACGCCTGCTCTGATCAGGTGTTAGGCATTGATTACATGGGGGTGTGGATCATAAAGCTGAATCCACCCCCCCCCATATTATCAAGGTACACATTAGCGCGTGACAACAACACATGTTTTCACGCGCTAATGTTCCCTATCGCCGAATGTAATATCGCCTACGTGTTGCTCGTTGATAATGACGCGCCAAACACGGCGATAAAATCCAGCGATAGCCGGTGATAGAGAAATGTGCGATGTGCGTATTTTAACGCACATCTTGGTAATATGGCGATCCGCAAAAGAAGAAGAAAAATGGCCACCCAATTGCAGAAGATAGTGGGAAAGAAAAGTGTGAAGGGATTTCCAAGTAGCAGCAGCACAAATATATCTCAAGGTGGCTCCCCTAAAGACCGCCCAAGAGATGGAAACTCCCATAGTAGAGCGACCTTGCAGGGGGGGGGGCTGGGGGGAGGCAGAACCTGAAACCTGATAAGCTCTCATGATTGCAGTCTTAATCCACCTAGAAATGGTAAAAGTAGAAGGTCGAGAAATCTAATTACGAATGCCAAAATTAACAAACAGAGAATCTGCCTTCCAAAAGGAAGAAGTCCATTACAGATAATCTGACAAGGCCATGCAAAGGTCAAGCAAATGCAAAGTCACCTCTTCAGCTGAAGAAGAATTAGGAACGAAAATTGGGAGATTAAGGTCTTCCAATCAGTGAAGCTGAGAAGTAAATTGAGGCAGGAAAGAAAGGCCTGGCCGAAGCGCAACTGTGTCTGGAAATAAACAGATAAATGAAGATTCGGACTGTAAGGCACCAATCTCTCTCACCCATCTGCCTGAACACACAGACGCCAGTAGAACTGCTTTCTCTGTCAAAATATTTAAAGTAACCAAACCCAGTGGCTCAAATGGAGGACTAGTCAAAGCCTGGAGAACAAAAGGGAGATCCAAGGGAGGAACTGTAGAATGAGAAACTGGTTTCTGAAGAAAGAAACCCTGAAGGATCCGCCTGGATTTTAGCAACGCTCTGTATCTTGGGGCACCAGACTATAGCCTACAAAAACTTCAACGCACTCAAAATTGCGCAGCTCGCGCACTACTTGGAGTCCCATGAAGAACATCAATAAAAGCTGGGTTAAGAACGTTGCACTGGTTGCCCATCAGGGAGAGAGTGAAGTTTAAATCTCTGTGCATTGCTCACCAAGCCTTCTGGAAACTGGGCCCAGAAATCAATCACTCTTTGATCTCCCCCTATCTGCCCAATAAAGTGCTTCGCTCTTCATCTGCATCTCTGGCCAAGATTCCCAGAATTTATAGAGCCAGAGCAGGAGGCCGTTCCTTCTCTTATAATGTATCAAAGCTATGGAACACTCTTCCTTTGTATGTGAGAATCAATTCTAATTTATCTAGCTTCCGTAAACAGCTTAAAACTTTTCTGTTCCAGTAATTAGAACCCCCTGTTTCTGTTGATGGCACTTTTTAGTCTTAGCGCCTGGACGCCTGAGGGCAGCTGCAGCGCTTAACAAATTCCATTTTCATTTCATTTCATTTCATTTCATGTTAAAGGAGCCTTCTCAGAGAGATCAACCGCCGGAAATCCCAAATAGCTCCCCTCTGGGCTCTAATGGTAAAAACTGCCAAGCTGCTGTATCCAGCCCTCTAGAATGACACCACTTATCAAACGTGACTATCATAAGGTCTGCGAGTTGAGGTTTTATGAGACAACTGGATGGAAGTTGCCACAGCCTCTAAACATCTTTGAGCCAATAGAGTAATCTTTTCAGCAGCCAAACCCACAAATTGAGACGCTGTTGGGAGGATGGCGCCAGTATTGGTTGACTCAGGGCAGAAAGATGAAGAGGAAAGACCCAAGGGCGACTCACAGATAACTAATGGAGAAGAGAGAACCAAGGCCTGCTTGACCACTCCGGAACACCCAGAAGAATCTGAGCGTGTTCAGCCATTACCTTCTGCAACACCCTGGGTATCAAGGGAATGGGAGGAAAACAATACAGCAGACCACCAGGCCATCGGATCTAAAGAGCATCTGTCTCCCATGCCTTCTGAGATGCAGTCAAGGAGCAGAAGCACAGATATAGGGCATTGCCCTCTGTTGCAAATAGGTCCACCCATGGTTTTTCGAACGTCGGTGATATCTCTTGAAACATCCAAAGAGGGAGGCAGAGAGACATTCAAAATGGAACCCTCCACTGAGTTGGTCTGCAGGCCCATTCTCCTTCCTCTGAAGATACACTGCAGTCAGATAGGGAATATACCACTCTGACCACAGCCCAATCTCTCAGGAAAGGAGGACGAGGGAGGGAATCATCCCCCCCTTTATGACACTAGCATGATCTTGTCACCTGGTTGTCTGTCTGTACACACACACCTTGACCTCTGATAGATGGGAGGAAATAAAACAGAGCAGCTTGAACTGCCGCCATTTCCTTCCAGTTGGAGGAATGAAGGGAATCTCCACTGTTCCACACCCCCTGGGTGGTGATATAGCCCCATGACTGCCCCCAACCCCAGACCGCTGGCATTGATTGAAATGATCATGGGGGGGTCTACCACCACGGCATGCCTAGCCAAATTTGGAGAGTGATCGGAACCTGTGCCTCGTTGTCCTGGGAGACTGGACTCCAGTGTCATAGAATGTGATGCACGATAGGGTACATATGCAGGTGGCTCCAAGGGATCAGAGCCAGAGTTGACACCACCTCTCCGACTACTCAGCCCCAGTATCGCTGGAGCTCTTGGAAGTGACAAAAGAGCTTAAAGATGCAACGTTAGTTTGTCTGTACATCAAGTATCCAGAAAGATTTCAAAGCCCATCTGGAACAGAGCTCCTATAAGCTGAAGAGACAGGAAAGGTTTAGGCCATAATTGGCGTAGTTGAGCAGAAACCCATGTTTGTGCAGCAGGACACAAACATCCTCAATTTTCTGGAATACCTCAGAGAGAGAAGAGGATGCAATAATCAAATCATCACAGTAAGGAACTAATAGGATACCATGAGAATGTAAAATACCCTCTGGTGGAGGCAGAAGGTTAGTGAAAATTCTGGTTGCTGATGCCAAGCCAAATGGGAGAGAACACAATTGAAAATGCCGGTCATCCACTGAAACCTCAGGTATTGCTGCTGGAGATGAAAAATCTGAACGTGTAAATACGCATCCAACATGTCCTAAGATGCCAGGAACTGCCCCTTTGTCTGCAGGGGAACGATACTTTGAAGGGTGACCATCTTGAATGTTCATGGAAGCAGGAAGTGATTCAGTGCCTTTAAGTCCAACACAGTCTGAAATTTCCCTGTTATCTTTTGCACCAGGAAGAAAATGGAATAAAACGTATGATCCTGCCTGAGGGACCTGAACAATTCCCTGTTTGTCAAAAAGTTCCTGAATTTCTTTCAAAAGAGCCTGGCAACACATCAGATCCCTAGGAAGTGGAGTGTTCCTGAAAAGGACCCAAGGGGCAGCTGAAAACTCCAAATAATACCCTTCAGAAACTACTTCTAGTGTCCAGGCATCTGAGACATTTAGTTGCCATTGTCCTATGAAATTCCAGAAGTCACCCCCCTCCACTTGAGAGGATCCCAGGTAGTCCTGACTTAGGGGGCTGAGAGTTGATGTAGTGGGTTAGTATTTGTCTTGTTATCATGTACTTTGTGTTCTCTTCCTAGTGCTTGGAGTGTGCGTTTCCTGGGGTTCGATCAGCTACTGTCAGTTGGAGGTCGAACCTCTGAGAGTGCGCCGCTCCTTGCTGTGGCTGGAGCTTGATCAATAAATCTACTCACTTTGAAGAAAACGTGACTGTTCGTCTAATTGATCAACTTACCACAGTTGGTCACAGACAAGGAAGATTGGAACTGGGATTTGTTCAGATTTGGGATGCCCCTGCCGCAACCCTGACCTCAAATGGGCTAGGATGAATCTCTTGCTGAGCTGGAAGATAAAACCCTCTTAAATGCAAAACCACTACCCTTATGAAATGGATGGACTGGTGACAGCAACTTCTTGTTTTCTGATTTGATCTTGGACTCTGACCTCGATCTCTTATCTGTTACAGGGACCTGGTTAGATGCTTTCTCAAATCCTATAGTTACGATGGACACTCCCCCTGGGTACAAAATTCATCGGTGTGACCGCCCATTGGGGAGAGGGGGGGGTGTTGCCATATTCTATAGAGAATGCTGGGTCCTTCAGGGGGAACCATCCACTAATTGGGTAGGTTGTGAGGCCCTAGATTTCAGCCTACAACTGTCGCGCCATTTCACCTTGGGTGGCTCGTTACTACACCGCCCTCCGGGTCCTGCGGGAGCCTTTTTGGACACCTGTGGTGACACCATAGCGGAGGGAGTCCTAAGGTTTTCCAACTTTCTGCCGTTGGGCGACCTCAATTTACATCTGGACTCGGCAGAGTCGCCGGATGCCGCTGATTTCCGGGATACTCTCCAGTTAGCCATGCTCTCCCAGTGGGTGAGTTCTCCTACCCATAAGGGGGGCCACATTCTGGATCCTATTTGTTCCAACTTTCCGGTTCTGGTCCAAAAACCCCTACCGGTTACATGGTCAGACCACTTTTCCAGTATTCTTTTCGTGGACGGCATTGCAAGAACGCCAACCACCACCCCGCTACCTTGCCCTGAAGGTCAGAAAGATTGACACTGTGCTTTTGAGTGCTAAGTTGGTGGCTTCGTGCCCATCCCTTGGGAGCACACTATCGGAGAATATTACTACGTTTTCGAATTGGATTAGTGCTGTCATGGGCCTTTCGGCCTCTGGCCCCCGTAAGTTGGGGAGAGAAACCCCCTCCAAGCCTTGGTTCACCGCAGAGCTGAGGGATCTCAAACACTCTTGTAAGGCCATGGAGAGAACTTGGAGGGCCAGCGGCTATTGTCCTACGGCCAAACAGGCTCTTAGGGACAAACAGAAATTGTATTATTCAGCCATCTCCTTGGCAAAAAGCACCCATTTTGCTGCGCGCATTGATAGGGCTAACAATAATGCGAAGGAAATCTTTGCCATTGTGCAGAGTTTTCTGATGCCTCGAGCACAGGAGATAGACGCTACGCACTCTGTCCAATCATTTTAGGGAGAAAATCAGGGAAATCCAAGACTCCTTTCCAAAAAACCTGATGCCTCCCCGGCCCCAGCGGGGACTTAGTGTGGCGAAGGTCCCAGATCACTCCTTCTTGGCCTTCTGCCCCATAGACCTCTTGGCCTCTCACAAAATCCTTGGGGCGTTGAAATCTGGTTCCCCCAACGATCCTTGCGCAGCTCGGCTGCTGGCTGATCTAGCCGACACGGTTAATTCGGAAGTCAATATTCTGATCAACCAGTCGCTTTGCGAGTCATACGTTCCGCTCGCCTGGAAGCAGGCCCTCCTACTTCCATTACTTAAGAAACCCACCTTGGACCCCTCGCTTCCCAGTAATTATAGACCCATCTCTCTTTTGCCTAGTTTGGCCAAGGTTTGCGAAAAGGTGGTCACTTTGCAGTTAACCAACTATGTGACGAAGTCGGGCTCGCTACATCCTGTGCAATCGGGGTTCCGGGCCGCCCATAGCACAGAGTCGGCACTGCTGGAGGTGGCTGAGGCAATTAGGGACTGTTTGGATGCCGGCGGGAGAGCAGCTCTGGTGATACTGGATCTCTCGGCGGCATTCAACACGGTTCCTCACTCTCTCCTCCTTGACCGACTTACTGACATCGGCATTGCAGGTACGGCGTGGAGCTGGCTGCAATCCTTTTTGGAGGATAGGTTACAACAAGTCTGGCTGCCCCCGTTTGCCTCGTCCCCCTCCCCTCTCTCCACTGGTGTCCCGCAGGGCTCTTCCCTTAGCCCCCTTTTGTTTAACATCTTTGTGACTCCCCTGGTTTACCTGGCGGAGTCACTGGGGGCCAGGGTGATGGCCTACGCGGATGACACACAGTTATTGTTTACCTGAAGAAGGTGTGAGGACTCGGTCAACACGGCTCAGTGCTGTCTGTCTGCGGTGTTTCGCTGGTTGGCCAATGCACAACTTAAGTGCAATGAGGAGAAGTCAGAGGTGCTCTTGTTTGGAGCGGTCCCTGCGGGCTTTAGAACCAGACTTTGGCCCCCGGACTTTCCACCCCCCCAATCAGACAAGGGCCTTGCAAAAAACTTGGGGGTCTGGTTTGATGAAAATTTGAATTTTGCAACACATGTCAAAAAACTAACAGGGACCTGTTTTGGCATACTTAAAACTCTGCGTAAATTCCTCCCCCTTCTGCCTGTGGAGGCTAAAGAAACAGTAGTCCGGGCATTGATCCTTTCTCGGTTGAATTATTCGAACGCACTCTTAGTGGGATGCCCAGGCTATCTGATAAAAAAATTACAGGTAGTCCAAAATGCGGCTGCTCGTCTCCTTCTGGGTCTCTCCTCCAGGCAGAGCGTGCGGGTCCATCTCCACCATGTTCACTGGCTCCCAGGGGAGGCTCGCTTGAAATTCAAAATGCTGGCCATTGTCCATCGGGCTTTGTATGGCTTGGGCCCACTCTACCTACAGAAGCGCTTTTCTTTCTATATTCCTTCCAGGACTTTGCGGTCTTCGGACCAACTCCTTATTCAGAACCCGCGCTTCTCACGCCATAGGCTAGGTGGCTGCTCCTTCACCCACAAGGCTGGCATAGCCTGGAATGAGCTTCCTCTCGCCCTCAGGAGGATTTCTGATCCGGTTATCTTTAAAATGAATCTAAAAACACTTTTGTTCTGAGTCCATTCTCTTAGAGGCTCTCTCTGTTCAGCTAGTGGTGGGGGCTCAGGGTAGCAGCGCCGGGATACTCTGAGTAGCTGTGCGCTTTAGAAATGCAGTGTAACATATAACATATAACATACTGATTTTTAAACTATTCGCTCTAAATGTTGTCCGAAAATCAGGGGACCTTCAAAGGGCAGTGTTCGACATGGCCCTTCTTAGAGGAATTACCCAAAATGATTTGCTTTTTGTCCCTATGGTTTTTGGCCAGTCTCTTTTCCTGCACCTCAACAAAGGGCCTGTTCCATCTGAATGTATGGACAAAAGTCCACCATGTATTTTTGAAGAGGACACACAATTTTATGTGTCACGGCAGTGGATCTAATTGTCACATCTGCCATACAGTGTCCTAAATAACTACTTGAATTGTGATATGTGGTGCTGTATCTGCTTATCTAACCCTCCCATCAGTGCGCGGAGGACCTGAAGATGGAGAAAAAGGTGAGGAAAAGTTGGCAGAGCCTCACAGGAGTAACACCATGGGAGGCTAAATGCTGGTACTTGCCTGTGTCCACAGGTTCTCATCATTAGCACCTGCCAACTCAAAAAAATAGATGGTGCAGAGAAAAAGAAAACTAAAGATGTGATGTATGTTCTAAATGTGACCCTATAAGGGGTACCGGGATCTAGCGTAGAAATCTGGAATCCCCAAGTTTAAAAACGAGCTAGACACACTGGCTACACTATTTTATTCCTTGCTGTGTGTCTGCTCAATTAAAACCAACATGTTTCATTGCCTCACAAAATTTGGCAGCAATTTCATCAGGGTTAGGGTCAGCGTCCTCACTGCACCTCTTTTCTCTGTTTATTGTACCTACAAAAAAACAGCATACCACATTTCATCAACATATATACCAAACATGCATCAAATTAAAAAGATATAAAATATCTATGGGGAATCAAAGATATAATGTGTGATGTATTTACTGGGTAGTTGCCCCTTGTCGGCATACCTGCAACCCTGTAGGAGAAACTATTTGCACCCTGTAAATTATTTACAGGTCTCGTCTTTGTCGCTGCAATAAGTCAATCTGTACAGGAGAGATGAAAAATATTATAAGACTCGTCACCCTCCCTGTGCATGCTTGGTGCCGTCACCACTCTCAACGTTCCCTCAAGTCAGGATGTGCCAGTTGCTATAACCCCCACTGTTAGTTAACCAACTGTGTGTGTTTCCCACATGTAGGTGCGTGGTGCTTCCTTCGTGTACTTCCACCTATTTTCGTACAGCAGCACCGGAAGACCCTCTGCCATTTCTGGGGGTGCCCCTGTCAAATATGACCCCATACGAGCTAGAATCATTAACTACCACTCCAAGTGGTGTCTCAAATACTACGGAGCTCTCGTTACTGTTAAAAATGCTGCACCTAGGCTCACAAACAACCTGATAAAGCCCTGGTGGTCGGTGCCACCACTTATAGATAGCTAGTGATGGACGCTTCCCGTGTTCAGTAAAGTGGACTCAGTGTCCCCTTAATTTCCCCTCCTTACCAACTAGATGCGGGTGTTCGGCCAAAGCTCGGTCCCTCATCTGCACCTGGCTGAAGGGGTCTATATTAGCAGCAGCGCACGCTGCAATCAGGTTTCAAGACCCGCCCTACTTCCGGTCCTCGCATTTGTCTATGGGATTTCACCATATTGCGGCGGCCATCTTAGAGTGTATATTGTAGCATGGCCCATGTCCATACAATAAATGGATATATATCACATTTACATTTAGTAGTGAAAGTTAATCAATGGTCTACATTATTTCTCATCTCTTTTTCTACTTGTCCAATATTAAATGGCTCTTGCTGGGTCATTATCAACAGCAGCACATGCTACTACCAACTCTCAAGTACCCCCCTACTTCCGGTCCTGGCGTCTATGTACAGGATCTCACTCTATAGTGACGGACATCTTAGAGTGTCTATAGTAACGTGGCCTACTTATACAAGGTGAAGGGATGTATCTCACATTTGCTTTTAATAACAAAGGTATACCATGAATCTTCATACTTTCTACTCTCATTTCTCCTGGTCCACTGGTAATTGGCAACCCCGCCCATTACCGATATGTGTGTTGTATGTCACAGGTGCATGGTATGGTACACTCAAAGGGGATCAACCCGTCGTACTAGGAACTGCTTTACTATTTCTGGTACCTGCGTGTTATTTTCATTCACTTATCATAAACTCAGCACAAGGGAGAGAGGGAAAAGAAAAATCTGAAAGAAAAATCTCTCCGCTCCCCCTTCCGTGTAGGACAAAGGGCAGTCAGAGGAACATTAGAAATTATGCTATATGCCACAGTCGACCTAGAATGATGCCACTTTATTCCATTCTATAAGGTCGTTCAATCCGTTTTGATCTGCCCCTCTTGATATATCCATCGGCCTTCTTTCATGATTAATCTGTTCTCCATATTGTGCTGGTCACCTTGTACCCTTTCAAGTACTACCCATCGTATGTCCCTGGGTTGATGTTTCTGGGTGACAAAATGTTGGACCAGTTTGGTCGTGAGTTTACCTGGCCTGAGTGTACTCACGTGTTCCAGAATTCTGATATTGATTTTCCGTGTTGTAAGACCGATGTAGTGTAAATCACATTGACATGCAATTCTGTAAATGACGTTAGTCGTATTGCAGTTACTAAACCTGTTTAAGTGCCAGGTCTTCCCATTGGTTAAAGTCACACTTTTAGTAGCTGCTGTGAGTTCAGACTCTGTACACCCCCCACTAGGATAGTGCCCTAGGGGGACGCTAGATTCCCTGGATTCCTACACTGGTCGTGTGTGCCCAAGACAGTCCCGGAGATTAGTGGACCGTTTAAAAGCAAACCTTGGTTGGGGCATTTTCATGGATGCAGTGCTCAGCAGTAGCCAGTGTTTTCTAATAATCTGCCAGATCTTCGTAGAGCATGGTCCGAACGTTGTGACCACTGGAATGCAGTCATTGCTGGGTTTTTCATTCCTTTCAAGTAGGGCATTCCAAGGTGTGTTAAGGGCCCTCTTCCTAGCTTGTCTGATGACCTTTTCAGGGTAAGCACGATCCTCCAGTATTTTGGACAGTTCCTCTGTTTGTTCAACATAGCTCTGGGTAGATGTACAGTTTCTGCGATACCTCAGGAATTGGCCCACACGTGGGTCTCTTGCTCACTGTGCCACTGTATTCAAGCTAGCCTGGCTGATGAAGGGTAATACCCAGAGATCGGTCCCAGGATGCTTGTTCCCGGTACAGGGAGGACCTGGCTTGGCAGTTCAGTCTGGATTGTTCCCATGAGGCACAGGGCCAAAAATGATTTGCATATGGCTGGGTCTAAACTGGAGTGGCATTTTTAGCAAAAGAACGATGGATTTGACCCAGCTCTCTTGACTGGGGGTGAATGTATGATTTATTCAGCATTCCGTCCATCATTTGTTTGTGTAGCACTTTTCACCCTAAGTGGGATGGGTATGCCCAGACGTGGGTCCCTTGCTCACTGTGCCACTGGATTCAAGCTAGCCTGGCTGATGAAGGGTAATACCCAAAAACTGGTCCCAGGATGCTTGTTTCTGGTCCAGGGTAGATCTGGCTTGGCAGTTCGGTCTGTACTGTTCCCATGAGGCAAAGGGTCAACACTGATTTGCATATGGCTGGGTCTAAACTGTAGTGGCATGGTGCGCAAAAGAACGATGGATGTATGATTTATTCAGCATTCAGTCTATCATTTGTTTGTGTCAGTGGGATTATCCAGCTAGGGCCTTGGTGGTGAGAGTGATTGGCTGGTCTTGAGGAGCACTTCCGAGAATGATCGGAAGCGGGTCAAGAGACTGCATGGTCAGTGCTTTGCAGAACTGGGATGGTACTGGAAGGCCCTAGCAGACCCCATTGGTGTGACGTCCTAATTGAACGTGCTGCCTACCCCCACCTGCTTCGCTGGCACCCTGACTAAGAGTGACTTCGGCTGCATGCATACTAGTTTCTGGGGAGAAGACAGAATGTCTTTAATTAGCGGAGGTGTAGGATATTCAGGGTGAGTTGGTGGGTGGAGAGAGGCTTGGGGTCATGGGGTTTACAGCGTGTTACCAATTGACTTGCTGGGTATCAGTGGCACCACATTCGGATGCTGGGTGCGTATGTGTGAGAGCATGTGCAATAGAGACCTACCTGATAGCCATCGTACTGCACAGCAGTTCAGAGTGAGTGTGTGTGTGACTGTGACAGCAGGTGAACCACCTGTGATTCAAGACTCTTGCTGGCGGTTTGCCACATACGTGATTTCTTGCTAGAAAAGCATTACATTTGACATTGGTTTTACCAGTGCGACCACAGCCCGCAGTGCTGCCAAAAAGGGGTTTAATTTGGTGTATGTACAAATTTATGATATCATTGTGACCCGGGTGGCACCTTCTAACTGTGTGGTGTTGACTTACAATAATTGTTGGGGTGGACCCAGGGCAGACAACATATTGCACCACATAAGGGAGCTGAGGAGGGTTGTGGGATTGAATCTTTCTCAAGTGTGCATATTGCTGATGACATTAGAACACGGCTGGGACTAGTACTGCTGGAAAAAATTCCTAATGTGATTTATGCCCAGAAGTACATGATGTTCATGGTATTTTTTTTATTACATGTCTGTTGAATTTAACATTATTTACATACATCATGTGTGAAGCCTCTTTTGTGCGCCTGTTATTTATTGTGAGTGAGTGCTGTGCTAATGCTTTACACATTGCCTTTGTGGTAAGCTACACTCCCCATTTCCAAGCTGCCCATGGGTAAGCGCAGGTTATAGAGTGAGTGTAATCACCCATCCCTAAAGCGAATTGTAGGGTCTGTATGGCTGGGGATGCCTCAGCCAACTAGAAAGTGCCAGTTCCAAAAGGCAGTTTCATCAAAAAAGCCTTTTCAAACTGGTCCGCCTTCCTGTTGCGCATCTACAAATGCTGATGGGCAGCAATAGCAGCCCCAGATGCAACTGCTGACACACATAATTTGTCAAAAGATAAATAAGATAGAAAACGGATCTGCTGCATCATAGTGGACAAAAGATTTAAACAATCCAGCACCTCAGACATGCAATCAGCCAAAACTTGAATGTCTTTAAGCAGGGACTGAATAGTATATGTGGTCAAAGAATTGGCGCTAATGGAGAAGTTAGCTGCAGTATAACAAGGCTTCACTGCCCCATCAACCTTCTTATCCACTGAGTCGGGTGGAGAAGCATCCTCTGAAGCCACACTTTAATGAGTAGACATGCCTGCCATCAATTATCCACCTTGATCACAAATGGAAACTCTTCAGCAAATATTTTGACAGGATAGCACTGTGGAAGAAATCTAGGGAAAAAAGATTTGTCTACTTCCTTCCAGTCACGGGACAGAAACCATTGAAGAGGATTATGTAAGGGTACAGTGCTGGGCTCCACCTTTTGATAATTGGCCCAAACATTGTCCTCGTCAGCTGACGTGCTTGTTGAAGGGAAACTGAAGTTCTCTCTTTGGCTTCGCAGGAGCTCTGCCAGGTCAGTCCCCTGAACATAACCACTCCTTCGGTTCTCCTCCTCAAGATCCTCTTCAGGCTCATAGAGGTCTTGCCTGGGGACTTTAGGTGGTGGTTGCTCCTCTCGGGCCTTAAAAGCTGGCTTTACTGCAACCTCAATGATGGCCTTTAATGTCTATAAGGAGGTCTGAATAGAAGGCCCAGCTTCTTCTCCAGGGGCTCCATAATAGCACCAACCAAGGGGCATATTAACAAGAATTTGCGATAATGCCCGCAAAGCGCGCTTAGCGCTGTTTAACCTATCACCAGCTATCGCTGAATCTCATCGCCGAGCCAGTGGGGTATTACCAACGCGTTTTCCAAAGGCGAAAAGAAATCCAGCTATACCGGCGATAAGCACCAATATCACTGGAGATACAGCGATAATTCATGATAATTCATGTTCACAAGTGAAAAGCTTGTTAATATGAGAATGTGGACTTAACATGTCAATCCACCTCCCATATTAACAATACTTAAGTCAACTTCAGAGCAGACGTTAGGATCTGGCATAAACCGCAGTTAGTTGGAGTTTTGCTATCGCTCCTCAGGTCTAGGGCCGCCTTGTAAATACAACGCTGTTGTGATAGTGCCCTCTTCCATGTTCTATTGTCATATAAACACCTACCTCACCTCTGGGAACGCCTGCATTGCATCTCATTGGAGATGCGAGACGTTAGCAAACCGGCTCCTGACATGCGATAATGCATGTTAGCGCTGCCTAGTAAATAGGGCAATGTAATTTTTGCCGCATTTTTGGCTTTGAAAGCCAAAAATGCAGCGAAATGGTCCTTGTTAATATACCCCCACATTTCAACCTCCCTGGATGTCAAACCCCAAGGCAGGAAAAGCTATGTAATTCATACTGTATACCAGTTTCCAAGGAAACCAGATCATGCGATCGCAACCAGAGAGTCCGGCCCAGGGAGCGGAGACATCTGACCTTGCCATGATCACTGATATGCTTCGAGGGAAAAAACGCTATTTTAGTTATGGCATTTGTCTCGCCTCAAGGACAGCTTAGCGAGTCCTGGCGAGAGGTAACCAATGGCTCATTCCTATAGCAGGGCAAAATCCAAGGCAGACAGTGCTTACCCAGCATGTGGAGACCCCAATCCCCCTGCCCTTGCAGAGAGATAGGGGCGGGTGTCACCGATCAGCCTGCAGGGTCACGCTGAAGCATGCTGTAAGACATCAGCCCCGCTCTCTATAGCAGGGCGCTACAGGCAGGTGACTTTGACCAAAGCCTGTTTTGCAGAGCTAAAATGCACAGTCATACATAAGCCCCAGTACATAGATGCCAAAAACGGCAACTCATCAATTAAAAATAAATATATTAAAATACGACTCACCTAAAGTCTATCGCTCTAATATAGGGCCTGATATCAGAAGAAAAGAAACATAATGTGCATCATTAGTTTATTAGTTCAGGGAATTTATTTGCTTCAGCTAGACAAATGGTTCTGTCCGCAAGAAGAGGAGTCTCAACCATAAGGACTGCTTCCAGGAAGAAAGTAATGAAAACTACGACAATCCCTGAAAAACGTGTAGTACACAGATACCGGTTTGCATTTACAATGTTTATGTAATCCTCATCATCATATCGCCTCTTACTGGTCTGACTGGGCCTTATCTTCTTGAAGTCAGAGCATTACCCATTGAATGAGGACAAAAAATATATAATCCTCATCATCATAGGAGTATGGTGTTATAATGGATCAAGTGACACATGATGATGATGTCCACACACATGCATGCCGACATCCTGATGCCTGGTTTGGGATCAGGAGATTTGGTACATTATAGGGCAAGGTTGTGTACGGGCACCTGGCAAACCTCCCTGAAACACTGGGGCCTATTTATCAAATATTCATGCAACTCAATGTAGCAAGCCACCTTGCCGTGCTGCATGAAAGGGAGAGGGCAGGAAAGCGGCGTATCTTGAATCATAAGGTGCATTCTTGCTCTCTGCCTGCGCTGGCGCACAGACAACTGCCTAGCGCCAACATAAGCACACTTGCACCATGGTGCAAGGGTGTCTGTGCTGTAGGCAGGATTGTTTTTGTGCATAAGGTTCACCTTCCTGCACAAAAATACTCTTCTGAGGCATTTTCCTCTTTCTCTGTGTGCTGCCGAATGCAAGACACATAGAAAGAGGAAACAATGAGGAGAAATAGTCATATTTGTCCGTGTTACACCATGTGCCAAAATCCATTAGTGGATGGGTGGGAACACCCATGTTCCACTCATGGAAGGTCTCCCTGGGGCAGAGTAATGCAAGGCATCAACTTGTTGCTGCCTTGCAATAATCCACATTTACTAGGCCACACAAGGTGGACTTGCATGGCTTGGTAAATGTCATTCTAGGTTTTGCATCACCCCTGCGCTCCCTTTCATGGTACAAGTGTGAGGCAAAGCCATGATAAATATGACCCACTGTGTGGTTTTCTTGTTATTGGCTGCTACTCCTCCCTTTCCTAACCACCACATTGGCGGCGAGGAGAACCTCATCACCACCAGCAACGGTGGTCTGGCTGTACAGCACATCACCACTTTACTGCTGGCAGTTTGCAAGAGCGGGAGAGCACCTGCAACAAATGAGGACCCATAGAAGGAAACAGAAGGCAACTAAGCCAAGGATGCAAGCCTGCTGCCCTCAAACAACATATACTTCAAAAACCTGGAATGTCACACAACGAAATTCTCACCCTTGCCAGGTTGCACAAGTTGTCCAGTGACAGGGCCATACATATGGAGGTTGCTACTGGTAAACTGTTAAGCAAAGAGTAGGTGAGCGACTTGAAAGCAATTAAGTTGGAAGCTCTACCACCAGCACAAAAGAATGGCCTACACACCAAAAGCAACCAGGGTGGATATACTGATGAACAGGGTTTGTGGATATTGCGTACTTCCAACACATCCACTTCAAGATTGCCCAGTGAAAGGAAAATCATATTCTGTGTGCTAATGCCCCAATCACTACGTGAGAGTTTGCAGGGGGGGATGGTGCTCAATGGTTCCCCATTTTAGGAGAAAATCACAAAGTCAAGAAGCAAGAGTCCTAGTGACAGCTGACAAAGCCACGGATCCACAAGTAGAACTGCCTTGCATGAAACTGAGGAGGAAGGTGAAGATGAGCTATTCCTCATTTCCTACATGATTGGAAGTCTGCAAAGACATAGTAAACTACAGCTGACCGGCATGCAGGATCTCCAGTTAAGAACATCTAGATTAAGACTGATATACACAGGAACATCAGTCAATGTATTGAGCGAGAAACACTTCAATAAAATAAACCCTAGTCCAACAATGCAACCCACAAAAACAAGATATTTGCATAGGGGGACATGACCCTCTTTCATTGGTGTTAAAGTGTTCCATTTCACACAGAGGTAAAAAGTGCCATGTCAAGTTCTTTGTTGCTACAAATGTGGTAGAGACTTTGCTCAGCTGCTCTATCACTGAAGACCTGAGACTGATACAATTTATAGCAGCAATTTAGTCAGGAAGGCGCATGGCCTTTTAGTCAGTTTTTAGCACCTCTTCAAAAGGCTCAGCAGGCTCTGGGCTCCCCCAGTTTTGCTGATCATACTCATAGACAATACGGTGAAAATTGTAGCCTTATGCCACCACCAGATTCCTTTTCACTTATTCCCAGCAAATAAAGCAGAGTTGCAAATACTGGAAGACCTTGGAGTCTCAGGCCCCACCATATCTCCAATGGTAGTGGGCAGTAAAGCTAAACAACCAGGAAGCATCACTGTATGTTTTGATATGTGGTTACTCAATAAAACAATAAGGAAAGCGGCATATTACACAAGCAATCAATCTAATTTGAGCCTTCTGGATCGCCAAACTGGATCATGAGCTTGGGTTATCACCTGGCAGAGCTCAATGAGAAGTGCAGATACATCAAACATTTGCCACTCACTTGGGTCTTAGATGACATTACTGACCTAACCTTTGTATTTCCTCAGCAGGTGTATTTTAGAATGTGATCAGAGAAGTCCTATCAGATCAGGAAGGCATCCTCAATGTCAGTTATAGTATTCTTTTTTTTCCTTCCACAGTTCCAGAACACCAAAAGAGATTCACAGCAGTTTAACAAAGAATTGCAATCATGTTACTGGTACTGACCCTCAACCAGAATACATGTTGATTCTTATAGTAAGAGTTAGAGTTTTACTGGTACTTCTTCTCAGGAGATGGAATTAGAGTGGACCCTGCTAAAGGGGACAACTTCATGGAAGTTGAACCTCCACAATGACACAATGACACTACAAGTGCAAAGTTTCTTAGGCCTGGCTACCTACTGTGTTTACTTTGTCCCCAAACTTATAGCCTTATCCAGACCATTATGGGACTTGACAGGAGGGGGGGGGGGGTGCTCCCTGTCCTTCTGCGCGGCCAAGCTATGGAACAAGATGCCGTCCACACTTTGACTCCAACTCCAACCTAACCTTTATATGTTTAGGAAAGAGCTGAAACATAGCTATTTTCTAGAATCTAATATTCCCTTACGACGTTCTGTTCTATGTACCACAACCAGCGTCAAGATGCCACGGCATTCGAGCGCTTAATAAAAAACAATTCAAATCAAATCAAATCTTATTGTGATATTGGTATTGTTTTTATTTCTCTGATATTACCAGAACCATTTCCTGCATCAAGCACAAATGCTTGCAGACCCAGCCCCTCCTCCGAATTTGTAAACGTTGGCCACTTTTTTTTAAACTATCTGAGTCGATAATGGCAGCAACTTTTATTTTGGTATCCATACCTATTTCAGTCCGAGTCCGATCCTGTGCTGGGCCACGGCTTCTTGGAGATGTAATTACACATTTTACGGTTGGGAGAACACATTAAACCATTAGTTTGTATCAGTACAAGCAGCAGACACAACATCGAACAACAAATGACCATAATTTGGAATTTCTCTGATGGGACCTGTCTGTGTCATTTTTCATTAGATTCAAAGGCAATTTCAAATATATATATATGTGGACTGTGGGTCAGAGCAGACACTTGAAAATGTTAGACAGATCCCTTGTGCTCTGAAAAGGAGTTTGTGAACAATGATGGCAACCTGCAAGACCAGATTTATATAAACAATTGACAAGTTTTGATGGCTGATATGAAAGGCTTTTTTTACATTTCATCTTGAGGAAACATGATTGAACAATGGAAATAACTTTCTGAAGTCAATTTTTTAAATTCTTTAATTATGTAAACTTTTAAGTGACTATGCATATAGTAGATAAGCATGCAATACGCTTGGCTTCTGTAGCGAGCAAAAACAAAAAGAGTAACAACCTATGAAAATTCAGAGATGCAGAACATACATAGATGCACACATATGAACTTACCTACAGACCCTGAGTCAAACATAACAAAATATAAATAGACACCTGGGGGGCCAGCACAGGAGACCGGGACACAAGCCGTGAGGGCAATGGCAGTTCCTACCTGTGTTGTTGGGAGAGAGGGTACGGTCATGTCGTGAGGGGAACGGCAGTCATCACCCCCACCTAACTACATTTCCCAGCAGCCTTGGGGGCTGCGCACTCCGCCCACGACACCAACGCGCCCGGAGGCGCTTAAAGCAGGGGGAGCGCCTAGATCCCCGGGGGCCAGCACAGGAGACCGGGACACAAGCCGTGAGGGCAACGGCAGTTCCTACCTGTGTTGTTGGGGGAGAGGGTCCGGTCACGCCGTGAGGGGAACGGCAGTCCTCACCCCCACCTGACTACATTTCCCAGCAGCCTTGGGGGCCGCGCACTCCGCCCACGACACCAACGCGCCCGGAGGCGCTTAAAGCAGGGGTAGCGCCTGGAGCCCCAGGGGCCAGCACAGGAGACCGGGACACAAGCCGTGAGGGCAACGGCAGTTCCTACCTGTGTTGTTGGGAGAGAGGGTCCGGTCACGCCGTGAGGGGAACGGCAGTCATCACCCCCACCTGACTACATTTCCCAACAGCCTTGGGGGCCGCGCACTCCGCCCACGACACCAACGTGCCCGGAGGCGCTTAAAGCAGGGGGAGCGCCTGGAGCCCCAGGGGCCAGCACAGGAGACCAGGACACAAGCCGTGAGGGCAACGGCAGTTCCTACCTGTGTTGTTGGGAGAGAGGGTCCGGTCACGCCGTGAGGGGAACGGCAGTCATCACCCCCACCTGACTACATTTCCCAGCAGCCTTGGGGGCCGCGCACTCCGCCCACGACACCAAAGCGCCTGGAGGCGCTTATAGCAGGGGGAGCGCCTGGAGCCCCGGGGGCCAGCACAGGAGACCGGGACACAAGCCGTGAGGGCAACGGCAGTTCCTACCTGTGTTGTTGGGAGAGAGGGTCCGGTCACGCCGTGAGGGGAACAGCAGTCATCACCCCCACCAGACTACATTTCCCAGCAGCCTTGGGGGCCGCGCACTCCGCCCACGACACCAACGCGCCCGGAGGCGCTTAAAGCAGGAGGAGCGCCTGGAGCCCCGGGGGCCAGCACAGGAGACCGGGACACAAGCCGTGAGGGCAACGGCAGTTCCTACCTGTGTTGTTGGGAGAGAGGGTCCGGTCACACCGTGAGGGGAACGGCAGTCATCACCCCCACCTGACTACATTTCCCAGCAGCCTTGGGGGCCACGCACTACGCCCACGACACCAACGCGCCCGGAGGCGCTTAAAGCAGGGGGAGTGCCACTCGCCCCGCGAGTCGCGTGTGGGAGAAGCCCGGGCAAAGGGCGGGCCGTTTGTGGCCATCAGGGGCTGGCAAAGGCTGGGCTGGGCCACCCCCCTTGGCAGATCATGTAACCCCGTCGCAAGCACCCTGATACTGCTGGACTACCGTGAGTCTGCTATTTCTATTTGGGACACTTGTATTTTGTGGACAAGGACCATACTGTGGTTAGGCATCTAGACACTGTGGGTTACGTGTCCCTTGTGGATAGATATCATCTGTTAATAATATGGGGAAGAAAACACCTGCTGTGTCAGGACCAAGGACCAGGCAGAACCCAACTACATCTAGCACGACTCCCCTCCCTAGTTTAACCGCCATAGACAAGATGCTGCAAAAGACAATAGGGGTTGTGGCTACGGCCATTGAGAATACCGAGAGACGCTTCTCGCTCCCCTCTAGTTTACCCACACTAATGAAACCAACCAACTCATCACCAGTCTTGGTCAACTCCCTTGATTCATTGCTCGCGGCCTCATATGCAGGGCTACCCGGAGCACAGAACCACGGGAATAGCCTAATCGAGGACTCGGTGTTACTAGATCATTCCCGCATGAGTAGTAGGCTTTCATCTACCCCCAATATGAAGTCACAGAATATGAGTCAAGATCCTGCTTCCTTAGCTATTGATGACTCTATAACAACAGATGGTCCAGAAGGCTTAGATGCCGATCCAAATACTGAGTCACCTAACCTGGACAGGGTAATTATCGATAGTCCACCAACTCGAACAAGGGGGCAGAAAGCAAAGAAAAAATTAAAACATACTACCAGCGAGCTACATACAAGCAAACAAAAGGGTACAGGTAGTCATACCTACCGGAAGGGGGTGAAAAACCAAGTTGGGTTGAGAAATAATAAAGGTACCAGTCGTTCAAACGACATTGACGCACCACCACCCGAGGCTAACCTACTGGGGGGTACTGCAGGCTTTTGGGTGAGAATGGAGACTCTTGTCTCCACACTACTGAGTCCTATCTGTCTAAAGATAGTAAATATTGAAACAAAGATGAGCTCTTTAGAAGAGCAAGTAGTGAAACTTGTAGGATGCCGAAAGACATCTGGTGTTACACCATGTTCATCACTACAAACACCAACTCTCAAAGGGGCATTATCCAAGCCCACCAAAAAGAAAGATGACATAAAGCTAAAAGATAGAGCAGAAACAACACATCAGGGGCCTTCCAATGTCGCAATTAAAAACAAAACTATACTACCCGTAAATGACAATTCCAACATAAAGGATAATGCTCAGAGTAACAGAAAGGGCACCACACAATGGAAACAGTATGTTCCAACCAAAGAGATAAGGGCAAACACCCAGGGAGGAGAGGGGGTATCAGGAAGGATCGGGCCTGAACAGCCGAAGGCTACACTTCCCCCGGGAAATTCAAAGCGCTGTGACATACCATTGGTAATGAATTTACCACCTGAAAGTAGCCCTTATGTCACGGTTCTTTGTTTTGTACCCAAATTGCGGGAAAGGCAAACGGAATCAACAGAAACCCTCAAGAATAAAATCCTCCATTGGTTGACTTATAATTGTAGTTATCCCACCACGGGTATGGAACAGATACTACTTACTCAAAGAGTGGGATGGATAGGCCCAGCACCGAAATCCTTTGACGGGGATTGCGTGATTATAAATTTTAGGTCATCGAATTGGGCGCACGCGACTTTACTTAATGCCCCGCCACCGTCACACAGAGAATTTAACATGACATTATTGCCTCTGGGATACTTTTACAGACAACTAGGAACCAATCATCCAGTATCCGGATATAGATTTTTGGCCTCAAATACTATAAATTGTGTGCCCCCCCCACGAGTAGTATACCCATTGCAACCCTGCATCCCGCTGTTTAACAGATATGAATGCCTATCCAGAATGGAGGAAAATGATTGACATACAATCACGGAAAAGGCACCACTTGGGCTCGATACAGACGAGATGCGCACATTTGATAAGGGTTGTGACAAAATAATTAGACAAAATCTACAAATCTGTAATAACACGGAGTACACAGTTGTTGGAATTAGTAGAACAGCCCGACCTGCAAGTCAGTTTTGGTTATCCGTGCTGAGTCTTTGGCAAAGGAGGGTGCCCCCATAAATGCAAACATAAACCCTAATTTCGATCTAAATTCAGAAGTGTTTCAGGGTACGGAAAGTGTAGAACAGGAGGGGTACACGTTAACCACCTGGAATGTCGCAGTACTAAATAAAAAGCTAGACACCCCATTTTTGGAGGAATTCACTACCTATGGCAGTGACTTTGTCTGCCTACAAGAATCATGGTGTACCGAGGAGGTCATTGTAGAAGGATACACATCTTATTGTCTTAATGCCGTACCCTCCCGAACAGGAAGGGCTAAAGGGGGGCTGCTGTTACTTATATCAACTAAGCTAATTGGATGTAAAGTGATAAGTTATACACCAATTGGTAACCACAGTCAAATTCTAAGACTAACGTTTGCGAAGGTTAGGGACCTGGTCTTAATAAATTATTATAATTATATTTTTAATAAGGAAAGAGAATCACCATTAGTACCACTTGAAAAGGAGTTAGACAGAGTATTGAATCTTTCTAAGAAACTTGTGGTTACCTTGTGGGCGGGTGATTTCAATATTCGGGTATGCCCAGCGACTTTGACTCATTCATGTGGTTTGACGAAGACCTATAGTACCACAATGCTAAAAGACGAGCATAACATACATTTCCCCCATTGTAATTATGGTATGGCACTAAATACACTCAAGGCTAAATTTGACCTTGAGCTGTTAGATTGTTCAATGAAGAAAGGACATATTAAATGCCCAACATTCACGGGGAGGACCGGGAACACTAACATAGATCACATTGTAATTTCAGGAAATAGTTCCTTCAAAGATCTTTGGATGGAGGAGCAGGCGGTCAGCGACCACAATAGCATCTCTTTAGTATTAGTAGATTGGGGTAGAAAAATACCTAATACTGGAGACCGCCTTGTAGATATTATCCCTGTCCGGCCTAACGTGGTGAGAATAAAGTGGGACGGTGTAGATCCCCCGACGATCCAAAAAGAGGTGGTCACCAGATGTAGGGATGATAGGTTGGTTTTAATCTTATCTTCAGATAATGATTTTACATGGCCAAGACTACTGTTATCAATTACCTCTGAAGAGGTGAGGGAAGGGTTAATAAATAGTAAAGGGGGAAAAGCACCGGGCCCGGACGGCGTCCCGATAGACCTGTATAAGGACCTGATGGATTTATGGGTCCCGATCCTGACAACAATTTTTAATACTGCAGCCCTTGGAAATTTTCCTGTCACATGGGCACAATCACTCATTGTTCCACTTTTTAAAAAGGGCTCACGTTCGGAGGCCTGTAATTATCGGCCAATCTCCTTGCTGGATTCCTCCATAAAAGTGATGAGCAGGGTTCTTTTAAAAAGATTGGAAACCTGGGCCGAAGAAAACGGGGCTTTAACATCAGTGCAATATGGATTCCGCAAGTGTATGGGAACAATCGAACAATGCGTCAAATTAGATCTTCTCATCAACAAATACACTGTAGCCAAAGAGGGCAACTTGTTCATGTGCATTGCTGATTTGAGGAGCGCCTTCGATTTAGTAGACCATTCCCTTTTGTGGAAAGTGTTGCTCGAATCTGGGACCCCGGAGGAGATAGTATTTTTTCTGGCCAGAGTATACGAGAGGTTGTCATGTAGTGTAAGATACGGGCCTACAGGAGAACTAACTCCTTTTTTTTCAGTCAAAAGAGGTATAAGGCAGTGCTGCGTACTGGCCCCCCTTTTATTTTCCCTCTTTATTAACCAAATAGCTACAGTATTAAATAACACCCCAGCAGATGCCCCAATAATTGATGGTACAGTGGTGTCTGTTCTGCTATATGCAGATGATGCTGTTTTAATTTCCCGCACCCCTTTAGGCCTTCAGCGGCTTATTGATGAATTTGCACATTTTATAAAAGAAAGGAAACTTTTAATTAACAAGTCAAAGACTTATACCATGGCCTGTGGGAAGACAAAGAAGATATCAAGGCCTTTTTTTCTTGATGGTTCAAAAATACAAGCCATTAAAACTTTCTGTTATTTAGGCATTACTTTTGAAAAAAATGGTAAATGGGCAGGCGAGCAAGAAAACATTAAACTAAAAATGATAAGGAACACAAATGGGATTTTTCGTTTTGCTAGTAAACTAGGGGACCGGAGGATAAAAGATATGGTGACCATCTATAATGCGAGATGTGTTTCCTCAGCTCTTTATGGAGCTGGAATATGGGGTCATTCCTCCACAGTCGAGCTTCAAAAAAATGAAAACTGCTTCCTAAAACGGCTTCTGAGGACCCCAGCGTCGGCCTCAACCTATTTAATCCACCAAGAAACTGGCTTCAATTATATATCGGACTTAGCATCTCTACGCCCATTGCTATTATGGCGTTCGATTTGGGATAAGAAGGAGACTGAATTCACACAGAGAATAATTAGAGACTGTCTCAAATTAGTTTTTTGTTCTCGCATCCCTTGGTTGAGCTATATTATTTATTGGTGTAATACTTTGTTTGATTTTAACATTCTAAAGGAGTCAGAATACGCAATCCCCTTTACAAAGAAAGAAATTAAAGATTTGTTCTTATTATATAAAAGGGAAGAGCGACTAAAATTAATTAGGCTAAAAAAACTGTTATATTTTATACACAACTCGGACTCAAAAATGGGTTCCAGGCATACATAACGGAGGTGTCAAGACCTTCACACCGTATTGTTTTGACACGCCTGAGGTTGAGGACCGCCCATCATTTAGTATCCTTCCCAGAAATAGGAGAAAGGTCTTCTACGAAATGTCCTTGTGACAATATCTCCAACCAGAGTTGCTGTCATTTTGTATTATTTTGCAAATTTTATCCCTCCTTTAGGAAATTTTATCTGAAGTCTATTTTTCTGAAATATAATGTACGTAAAACAGTGGATGCAATGAATTTATTGTGTGCTCTTGAGAATACAGACATTTGTTTCCGGGTTGCACTATTTTTATTAAAATGCAGAGCAGTCAGGAAATCAGTAGTATTATAACAATTCGCAACCGGTATTCTGGGCTAAGTATATGTTAGTTTACATCCATGTGTATATAGTCGGGGTATTAAGCCGAGTTTTTGATTCTAACATTACAGCGAATATCGGCTTTTACTTGCCCTTGTACTCTTTTGCACTTTTGCACATGTCACTTTGCATGAGAATATGAATATACACATCATGTGTTGTGCTGTTATAAATTTGATTTCTCTTTATGCACATGCCACTTTTGTAAAAATCCTTAATAGCAATTTTAGCTAGGATACTGTTTTAGTACAATGCTTTTAATGAAATAGTCTATATTTATTAACAATGTTTCCCTTCAAGTGCTATTTTACTGCCTGGAAATGAATGCTTAGATAAATATGCCACTAGTAAATAATAATAATTTTTGTATTTTATGATCTTATGTAATTGATTGTATATTTCCTGTTTAATGTCGCTGTTATGGGAGTGACCACTATGCCTTTAATTAGGCCGGGCCACCCCTCCTGCTCCCGACGCCTCCTGACGCCTCCTGCTGCCGCTGCCCCGAGCGACCCAGCCGCCGCTGAGGCGCCCGCCTGTGCCATTTTTCCCGCCGTTTTTCCCGCCGCTGCCCCCTGCGGCCCCGCCCACCTTCACCCCATTGGCCTCCCCGCTCCCGCCACCCAGCTGACCCGCCCTCCCGGCTCCTGATTTATGACGCCCACAGAGCGACCGCGCAGCGGACGCGCGCAGCGGGAGCACCGAATGAGCGCCGAAGGTGCGCCAAAGGTAAGCCCGTCTGCGCCCGTCCGCGCCTGGCCCGCGCCCAGTGCCAGGACCCCTGGCCCCCACCGACGGAAGCCGACCCGACGAACCTACGACGCCACCGACCTCAACGCACTCAACACCGGCCGAACCCCGGGCTGCTACCGAGCCACACTGAGACGCACCCACGGACCCTTCAGCTGCCACTCCTGCAAGTTCACCTGCATCCGGACCTGCACGGCACCAGCACCCACCAAACCGAGCACCAGCAGCACCCACCTGAAGTGCATCCTGCTCAACACCCGCTCCGTCCACAGACACGCCGTCGAGCTCTGGAACCTGATCGACACCACAACCCCAGACATCGCCTTCCTCACGGAAACCTGGATGAACGCCTCCTCAGCGCCCGACATCGCCATCGCCATCCCGGACGGCGACAAGATCATCCGGAGGGACCGCATCAACCAGACAGGAGGAGGCATCGCCATCATCCACAGGAACACCATCCGCATCACGACCAACACCGACGACACCCTCGCACCCGCCGAGCACCTGCACTTCCAGATCCACGTCAACCCCAAGACCACCCTCAGAGGCACCCTCATCTACAGACCCCAGGGACCACGCACACAATTCAGCGAAGACATCGCCAACTTCATCAGCCCACACGCCCTCCCCTCCGCCGACTACATCCTCATCGGGGACCTCAACTTCCACCTGGAGAACAACAACGACCGCAACACCACCACCCTGCTGGACAACCTCGCCAACCTCGGACTCAAGCAACTGGTAGACACCCCCACCCATTACGCCGGACACACGCTCGACCCGGTCTTCTCCTCCAGCAAGGACATCGCCTTCAGCCATGCCACAGGACTCCACTGGACGGACCACAGCTGCGTCCACTTCAGCTTCAGAAGGACCACGCTCCACCATCACCAGCAACAGATTCCCCGCAGAAGCTGGAAAAAGATCACTGCAGACCAGCTAGCTACCTCCCTGAGCAAGAACCCTCCCACCAGCACAACGAACCCCAGCCAAGCGGCCACCAACCTCACGAAATGGATCAGCGACTGCGCAGACGACCTCGCCCCTCTGTAGACCCCGCCGAGCAGACCCGGCAGCAAGAAAGCCCCTTGATTTAACGACGAACTCAAGAACTCCAAAAAGAACTGCAGAGCACTCGAGAAAACCTGGTGCAGAGACCCAACACCAGACAACATGACTGCCCTCAAGCTCGCCACCCGAAAACACCACCAACTGATCCACGCCACCAAGAAAACCGCATTCAAGGAATGACTGGACAACAATGCACACAACAGCAAGGAACTCTTCAACATCGTGAAAGAGCTCTCCAACCCCAACGCCGGAAACAACGACACCACCCTTCGCAAGACCTCTGCAACTCCCTCGCCTCCTACTTCCACAACAAGATCGCGGACATACACAACAGCTTCAGCACCCAACCGACGCACGCCACGACTGAACCACCGCCCCCCACCACCACCCTCCGAGCCTGGACCCCGATCAGCACCGAAGACACCATCCGCACGATGAACTCCATCCACTCCGGATCTCCGACAGACCTCTGCCCTCACCACGTCTTCAACAAGGCCGACGCCGTCATCGCGCCCCACCTGCGGGACATCATCAACACCTCCTTCGACATCGCCACCTTCCCGGAGAGCTGGAAGCACGCCGAACTCAGCGCTCTACTTAAGAAACCATCAGCCGACCCCACCGTCCTCAAGAACTACCGCCCCATCTCGCTGCTCCCGTTCCCGGCAAAAGTCATCGAGAAGACCGTCAACAAGCAACTCGCCGCCTTCCTCGAGACAAACGGTTCCCTCGACCTCTCGCAGTCTGGCTTCCGGGCCAACCACAGCACCGAGACCGTCCTGATCGCAGCTACCGATGACATCCGAGCCCTGCTCGACAATGGAGAAACAGCGGCCCTCATCCTCCTGGACCTCTCTGCAGCCTTCGACACTGTCTGCCACCGTACCCTAGTACAGCGCCTCAGCAACGTCGGAATCCAGGAGAAGGCACTAGAGTGGATCATCTCCTTCCTCGCCGGAAGGACACAGAGAGTCCGCCTCCCCCCATTCAGATCGGAGGCCACCGAAGTCATCTGCGGCGTACCACAAGGATCGTCGCTCATCCCCACGCTGTTCAACATCTACATGAGCCCCCTCGCAGCCATCGCACGCCAGCACAACCTCAACATCATCTCCTACGCCGATGACACCCAGCTGATCCTCTCCCTCACCAACGACCCCGCCACCACCAGAGCCAACCTGCACGAAGGGATGACAGACGTAGCCAAATGGATGTCGAACAGCCGCCTGAAACTGAACTCGGACAAGACTGAAGTCCTCATCCTGGGATCCTCACCCTCCGCCTGGGACGACTCCTGGTGGCCCCCCGCCCTGGGCTGCGCACCCAAACCAACAGACCACGCACGCAACCTGGGCTTCATCCTGGACTCCTCCCTCTCCATGACCAGACAAGTCAACGCCATCTCCTCGTCGTGCTTCAACATCCTGCGCATGCTACGTAAGATCTTCCGATGGATACCCACCGAGACCAGGAAGACGGTCACCCAGGCCCTCGTCACCAGCCGTCTGGACTACGGCAACTCCCTCTACGCCGGAACCACCGCCAAACTCCAGAAGAGACTCCAGCGGATCCAGAACACCTCAGCAGACTCATCCTGGACATCCCCCGCCGCAGCCACATCTCCGGACACCTGAGAGACCTGCACTGGCTCCCGGTCAACAAGAGAATCACCTTCCGGCTCCTCACCCACGCACACAAAGCCCTACACAACCAAGGCCCAGGATACCTCAACAGCCGCCTCAACTTCTACGCTCCCAAACGCCAGCTTCGATCGACCAGCCACGCCCTCGCCGCCGTGCCCCGCATCCGAAGAGCCACCACAGGAGGAAGGTCCTTCTCCTACCTGGCCGCCAAGACTTGGAACTTTCTTCCGACTCATCTCCGCCTGACCCAAGACCACCTCGCCTTCAGGAAGCAGCTCAAGACCTGGCTGTTCGAACAGTAGCGGACCGCCCCCCCCCCCCCCAGCGCCTTGAGACCCTCCGGGTGAGTAGTGCGCTATACAAATGCTTTGATTGATTGATTGATTGATACTATGCAAACCGAATAAAGCTTTCTGAACTGTGAACTGTTTACACAGACAAACAGACATCAGTAGCGGGCCGTGGTGGGAGTGTTTCAGTAGGTTGGAGCGTATGGATGTTTCTATGTTTGTTGATCTGTGTGCAATCCACATGCATGTCTGTCGGTAGCGGCCTGTGGGGGGAGTGTTGCTGGGCGCTGACGTGGGGCAGGGGAGGGGCAGGGTGGGGGTGGTTAACTCTGATCAACGAACATAGAAACATCCATGCGCTCCAACCTTCTGAAACCTTGACAGCCATGAAACTCAATCGACAGAGCACATTTCTAAGTTCTAAAACATATAAAACATATCTAAACGTGGTGTGTTAAAAACCCCACCCAAAATACAAATAAATTGCTTCCGAAATGGTTCTACACGAAAAAATGGCATTTGTGCTGTACACATATTAAAAGCAATGTTTTCATTCAAAGCATATAGTATGACAATGGAAATGCTATCCGAATGAATCACTAAAATACATTCATGAAATGGTTTTTAAATACAGAAGAAAAAATGTTGAGACCATTCCATGACATAATTTATAATTTGTTCTGTTGTGGACAAGGTCAAATATTGTCCCTTTGGAAGTTTTCAAAGAATTCTTGTTCTCTAGGAATAGTTCTACTTTAAGCAGCTTACTTTGTGCCAAAAACAAAAAAATTCAATTTTGGAAAAAAGTCAAATCGTAGTAAAATAGAGTTCCAAAGTTAAAAGCTTGTTTTGAAAAGTGAAGGTCGAGTACAGAGTCCAACAGAACACTGTGTGCAAGCTTCAAAAGTCAGTCTCATTGTTTGGAGAAAACATCAAATCTTCTAAGCTGGTAAAGAATTTGTCTACTAAAGTAGGTGAAAGTTGGACTACCTCGTTAAGCCGATCGATTGCACAAAAATGAGAAGCATCGCCGTCAGCATCAGCCACATTAGCAATGTTCGAAGGAGATGGTACCTGTGTGCCTGTTGCTCCAAGTATCTCACGTCTGCTATTTGCATCTGTGATATCTCAACGAATGCCGTCATCAGGATTGGTAGCCGCTGGGGACAACACAGTGCATCAGCCGTTACCGGTCCAAGCAAAGTATCAACATCCATTGGCAGGACTGATGGGAGTGTCAGACAGATGTCTAACACACATTCTTTTCCACATAGCAGGCATCGTAGAACAGGTAAGATGCAATCTTGCCAGATTGGTCGGAATGATAGCAACCACGTGGTATTCAGATCTCTTAAACGAGCCAAGCCCAGAATCTGTATCATGCGCTCACGACACTTCATTGGAAGTAGAGTGTTCTCTAAGGTAATCTGGGTGTCGCTGGTGACTGGACTTGCCATATCGGAGCAGAAGGAACAAAAATAGTGTTCCTGCTACGAGTCCCAAAATGAGAAGCAGGACGCCGAACACAGAGTGCACAAAGTTTTGAAATATGCTGAGGCCTGTTTCAAACGGTGCTAACAGTCCCCAAAAAACTGTCTTAAATACATGTACAATACCACTGGTATCAGACATGTTTAAGATACAACCTAACATTTCTGCGAAATGTATAGGGCAATTTGTCGATAAAAGTGTATGTGTCTCTGCAGAAGACCTTGCAACTTGCAGTTCATATGTCTCTTTGGACAAGGTCAGTGGCACAGTTTTTTGTAATACAATGGCTTTCATTCTGCTTAAAGTATCAATTCGTAAAGAAGAGATGTTCAGTGAAGGCCACAACGGCAACTCCCCGTCTGTCTTGGTTTTAGGAAACAATACTTGCATACAACAAGTGACCCTGGCTGACACAAGATATGTTATTCCTGGCAACATGCCACAGCAGCTGTGATCATTCAACATAATATAGCTTCCATTAGAAAGCTGCCTAAAAATTGGATCTATCACTGCAGCTGGAGAACCTTGCAGGTGGCAGGATAAGTTGGTCGAAGAACCATCGCAGGCCCCGTGTAAGCTAATACCCTGACATAAAAGTGTACCGCTTAGTGTTGTTTTGCAGTTTGTACCACTAAGAAATACTTCTTTTCCCCATTCCAACATCTGTGTGTATATGGTAAATCCCAGGTTGACTTGATGTTTTCTTTACCCAACCTTTCATATACGCCAGCTGGTATATGTTTCAAACAATACTGAAAATGAAAAATTGTGACAGGCAGAGTGATTGTTCTGTGTATTAGCCATTCTGTTGCAGGTTTTTCCGAAACAGTTAATGGTAATCTTTCCAGTTTCTCAATGCTCAGCACCGTATAGTATGCTCCTCTTTGTGCCAAAGTGATTTGTTTATCTGTAACGTTAAATACAGAAAACAATGACGTGGTGTTGATTAGGCACCATGCCACATAGCCAGAACGAAGATTTTGCAACGTCCAGCCTAAAAGCATTATAGAACGCAATTGTGACTGTCCATGCTGTAATGAGCAAGTCCTGTTCCATTATGTCTATGGCAGAGGATACTATGCTGTCCAAAGAATACATTCTGGATGACAGAGTCGTTAAGCCATTGTCAACTACAGAGAGAGATTTCTCTAAATGAATACAATCAATTTCTCGTATTCGTTCTGCAGTCTCTGCTTGTGTCGCTTTCCAAGCTTCATTATAAATGGCATATATACCAGCATGTATAAAACGTTTAGGATGCCTTTTTTTGGTCCCTGTAGGAAGTCCCTTAAATCAACACAATCTTTAAGTAAAGATAAGTGTTGTTTTACCTCTGTTAATGTGGACTTTTGTATCCACTCAAGCCACCTGTATGATGTTACTATCCCTGGATGTTGTCTCTGGACATATCTTGGAACTGGCCTGGTGAATGTGAACCCTTGGGTCTTATTCAGGATTCTATCTTGACAGTTGTTTGTGTCTGTGGGCCAGATTAACCATTTTTTCAATTCAGGAACTTTTCTGTTTTTAAGTAAAAAAAAAAGTACATCGACCACCCCCCCCTGTAGTGTTTTTACTATCAGGTGTAGGTGTAGGTATGGACGTTTTGTTTAAATCTTTTATCTTAGCTAGGCCAAGACAGGATGTTTGTTGGACAGTGTCATTCAAAAACATTATTTGTTCAGGGATAATGCAGGCTCAAAATAAAGCTTCTAATCCCTGCACCTGCCAATCTTTTGTGCCCCAGACAGATTTTGTCTCAATGTTGTCTCTCCAAAAGTCAAAACCTACTGTGGACAGCTGAGCATAAAAGGCAGCAGAATAAATTTGCTTAGCATTAGTCAACATACTTTTCTTTCCTGTCTTATTAACATTTTTAAAGTAAAATGTTTCTGGATTTGAGACATTTAACAACCTGAGAAGTATGGAAATATTTCATAAAAATGTTTTTGAGCTACCCTTTGGAGGCATTGGACAATGTTCCCATTGATTAAAAGTATAAACATTTCTAGGGTTTGCAGATTTGTGCAAATAATGATGACCATAGTGATTATAACAGTACATTTGTTCATAATCTGATGAACCTTCTAAGTATTCATGCTTTGTAAATTTTGCAGACATCTCTAAGTCTGACATCATATTATTGACAGTCTCAAAGTCCCAATCATCAGAAAAGGTACTAGATGAAACAAAGTCACTCATGGAAACCTTGAATTGGTGTAGAACCTTTAACAGCTCTGGAGGACCAACAATGTCATAATCAGTTCTGTGCCAAGCTATACCACAAGGTATAGGAACGGCTGTGATGTTCACTGATGACAAGTCTCTTTGTTCATGATGAGATTATTTGTGTGGCATGAGGAGTAAGTTGATGTTCTTACTTGCTGTGTCCTTTTTACTATATCTTCCATTTATCAGCATCCCCAAAGTTAATACAAGAGTCAACCGAAGTGGAAGAAAAAGTACACCCAACACAATCCAAAGTTCAACCCATGGTGAGACCAGATCAGTCTTTTCCAGTTGATGAAAAAGTTCTGTTGCTTGTTCTTTGAAAGTTCTTTTTGTTGGCGTTGTTTCAGGTTCACTGGGATCCTCGGAAAACGTATCAAAGTTAATGAAATAGCCAGAGGCAGTTCTGTCAATTGTTGATATTGCATCAGGATTACTTGAAATCGCTGGAGCTACTGGATCCCTTGTCATATTAGTATAGTCGGATGCTATATCATTGTAGACAGGTGTTTCTTGACAAACTGTCTCAAGAGGCACAAGTTCCATGGTTTTATTGCTTAGTCCTTCTTTTTGCACTGCAGATTCCTCAAAGGTGATGAGTCTCTCAGTTTGAACCTCTTGGATAGTAGCCAGATTTGGTCTTCTGCTACATCTTTGAAATCCACTTGGCCTACTACTTATGATTGGCCACATGATGTGGTTTGACCAGGTCGATGGATAGGAACCTGTTCTCCTTTCTTCCAGCAAGGGGCGGCAGTAACACTGTTCTTGATCCGTGGATTGCTAGCACAGGTACTGGTTGTCTGTAAGAAGGCCCAAATTCCTTCTTGTCCATAATCTTTTCCCTGACTAGATTCCCAATTTTTGGAATCCAGGCAGGCCTTGCTGGGACTGGTGGTTCCGCTTCAGTGGTTGTTGGCTTCTGCAATGTGTTGCTTTGACTTCTCCTTGTTTCATTTAAGTCCTGCAAAGCAGCCAAACGATCTTTGATATCAAAAGGTTTTTGTTCTACCACTGAAGTGTGACGATCAAGGTCCTGGACAATCATTCTAGTTCCAAAAAGGATTTCAAATGGAGTGATTCCACCTAGAGAACTTCTTGGCAGATTGTTTAGACTACGTTGGACACTTATTAGATGTTTGACCCACCCATCACCCGAGCCTAATACCCTAGCTGTGATAGATTGCTTTGAGTCCCGGATTTTTCTCTCCACAACCAAATTTCCCTCAGGATGGAATAGACTAGAATACCGCAATGCAATGCCCAGATTGTACATGGCCTCCTTGTAAGGCTTTGAGCTAAACGCAGGACCCTGGTCAGAATGTAGCGTGCTGACTGCGTATGTGCCGAAAAAGACTTGGAAATCTTTTATAACAGTTCGGGCATCAGCCGAGCGCTGAGGCCACATCCAAATGAATCTGTGCTAATAGTTCTAGGACCGCATTCATCCATAGCGACGTCTGCTGGTAGATAGTCTAATGCTGTCTAACAATGGTTTTTGTACTAGGCTGGCTACAATGTAGTCAGGTATCTGTTGGCGTTCTCTCCTGCGATCTCTGTTGCAGTCATGGCAATTAATTGCAAATGTGTGAATGTGACCATTCATCCCTGGCCACCAGTACGTCTCTTTTATTTCAAGTAAAGATTTCGAGATCCCTTGATGTATCAGACCCTCTCCCAAATGTGCTTCGTGTATCAAAGCTACTCTACGTTTCCTGTTCAGAATTACTCTATCCCCCACTCCAGGGATTCGAGCAAAAGGAATGGAGTTGGCATCAATTATGTATGAATATTTGAGTGTATAATTTTGTGGCATTGACAGCTAGCATTATTTCGTTGTCTATTTTCATTTTAGAATGAGTGATTGCAGCTACGGAAGCCGTTTGCACAGCTGCCTTCGCGGCTTCATCAGCGAATGAATTCCCTGCAACGTAAACGCCATCACGTTGATGACTCAGTGTATGAATCACGTGAATCTTTTGTAGTTCTTTTTGTAATTGAACTACTTGTTCCCAAAGCAACTTATGCTTGATTGTGCCACCTTTTGCATCTCTGAAACCGTTTTCAATCCAGTTATGCAATTATTCATTGTAAGATTGAACAGAGTAATACGAATCGCACACTAAGAGTGTGGGGAATTCGCGATCAGTATTTTCAAGCGCCATCTTGAATGCTTGTAGTTCAGCTCGCTGAGCTGTACAATCTCCGAGAGATTGCGTTTTTGTGACCATAGGTTGGAATTTAACCATCGCACCAGCGACCTTTAACGATCGCGCACGCAGCACTATAAGATTGTTTACCCCCAATTGTGGGTTGTGCTGATCCATCTGTACAAATTATACATTCGTACTGTTCTAGAGGCAGAATCTCAGTGGGCAGAGGACATTCTTGTGTGTATTGTAGAAATTCTTGTGTTTTCAAATATGGGTCAAAAACGTATTCAACGTCTGTTGCAGCAAGAGAGGTAACCCATTGTATCCATCTTGGATTTAAAGCGTTTGCATTCGGAATGCTTGCTTTTGTCACTGCCTCTAAGGCAGGTACAGGAGTAACAACTATTATGCGTTTTCCCTGCGAGGGCTCTCTCTTTTGCTACTGCATTTTAAACGTCTGTCAGAATTATTTCGGTAGAAATGAATTTCATTTCAGCCTGTGTGTACAAGTGTGATTTAGAAGCAATTGGTACTTTTTCACCTTCATTAAAGGTTAAGTACGTGAATCCACATCTTCCTGGGATGATTCGGATTACAAGGTTGCGTACCTTTACGCGTGTCTGTAAATGTGTCGTTGCTAACATGTCTGTTTGCACTGAACGCAAAATTTCTGTGTGTTTTTGAGTCCAATTAGTTGTTTTGAAATCAGGTTTGATTAATTCGTAGAGGTTTAACCCTTTCAGCGTAATTTAGAATGTAAGGGCCATGTGTATCAAGCAAAATTGCATTCGCAAACGCCGAATTTCGCAGAATTTCGGCGTTTGCGAATGCAATTTTGCCAAATGGTATGTATTAAGACAAAATAAGGAATCGCTACATTTGCGATTCCTTATTTTGTGATTGCATTTAAGGAATCGCAAATTTTGCGATTCCTTAAATACAATGTAGGAAGCACCAAAAAAGTGCAATTTGGCCCTAAGGAATCGCAAATTCCCACCAACTTCAAGTTGGTGGTAATTTGCGATTTCTTTGAAAAATTCCCTTTTTTGCATTTTTCAAAGTGCAATGTGAAGCACATACATGCCCTTAGGGCCTGTATGTGCACCACATGTGCACCCATGCTTATTTCAGGGGTGCATCAGGGTGTCCTTTTGACACCCCTGCACCCTTGAAATTATTCTCAATTTGCGATTCTCAAATTGCGAATCGCAAATTGAGAATAACTTCCCATTCATTCCTATGGGCCTCCTGGCCCATAGAAATGAATGGAAAAGTATTCCTTAATTGCGATTCGCAATATGCTAATCGCAATTAAGGAATATAAAGAAATCGCTAAAAAAATTGCGATTTTTTTACATACATCCCTATTTGCAATTCTCAAATAGCGATTTCTTAAAGTTGAATTTATACCCTTTAGACGCGAATCCAAGTATAATGGTATTCACTCTGTTCAAGTGCCTGTCCAAGTCATCGTCTGTTAGATAGATGTCATCGACATAAGATAATGCCTCATCATCATACGTTTGTAGTAACTCTGTTACTCTAGCTGAAAATAACCCTGGACTCTTCTTGAATCCCTGAGGGAGACGACAGACGTGACCCTGTGTCCCCATAATTGAGAAAGCTGTCAAGTACCTGCTTTCAGATGCAATGTTTTGACTGAAGAAACCGTTAGAAATATCTAATGTGGTTTTATATTTTTTACGCACAATGTTATTCATTAGTGCTGCACTGTTTGCATTTTGTACTGCAAACTTTTTGCAACAAGAGTTTAAATGTCTGTAATCCAAAACTAGATGATATGTATTGTCTGGTTTCGAGACAGGAATCAAAGGATTGTTCATTGACGAGGTGCTTGTTTCAATCACCCCTTGGTATTCAAGTTGATCTAATATCTCCCTGGCCTGTTTTTTAGCTTCTTGCCTAACTGGGTACTGTCTTTATGCAGTTGGTTGAGTTTTTAACTGGATTTTATGGTGAGGGGAATCCTCATCCCATCCTACATGATTTTTATATAATGCTGGAGCCAGGGCCACAGCTCATTTTCTGGCATAGGTGTATTTTAAATGAATTGGATTGTGATTGGTGAAGGCTGGCATAATGATGTCTTTGCCATGTGAGCACTCCCTGACAAATTTTGGTGGCCAGTCTTTTTCAGCTAGAAGAATGTCATAACCCTTAGAGTGCTTCTCCCAAAAGAATGCTCTTATTTTTCTAGTTATATCCCCCTCCATCAGGAGTGTTACTTCATATAACTTATGGGGTACACTAACCCAGGTATCAGCAGTTTCAACTTGGATGTACTCATTCAAGTCCACTGTCTCCAGATGATCCTTCAAGATCTTGCGAGCTACGGTTACTTCTACTGCGCTGTCCAGCATTGTCTGAGCCCACTCCCCGTTCTTGAGTTGTGTCCTCAAGATTCTCAGCATGTCTGATTTTTAGACCTGCTACCTTCTTTTTGGTGAATTGGGTTTTCTTATTTTTTGGAACGTATTGATCGTCTTTGGACTTCACACGTTCTTCCTTGTGTTCTGACCGTCGTCTTCTTTCCGATTTCTGTAAGGAAGTCTGAAAGGTACGAGAGAAACGTGTATGAGTATCTTGATATCTATCAGGTTTTCTCAAATAATCCCTGTTCCTGAGGTTATACCTCTTTTCTGAGGGCTCCTTTGGAGGAGACCTAACTCGTGATTGAGAACGCTTCTCTTTAGAAGTTTGTTTAGTATTCTCCCACTTCCTTTTAAGAACAGTGAGATTGTTTTTAATAACGACCTTTTCAGGACTTTCAGTTAGTTGAGGTTTAACTGGTTTCCCACCCAAACTATCTCTACCTAGTTCTTCATAGGATTTTTCAATTATTCTAGCCAGTTCATATGGTTGCTCAGTTACATCAAATTCTCTTAGTCTATGGCGGATCGCCACAGATGCTGCTTCACCCTTAATATTAGCTAATATTATAGTTGAGACCTGTTTGAGATCTTTCAGTAGGTTCATACCCAGATTTAAGGCAGGCTCTGCTCCGTATTCATTTTGAATCTGTTTCAGGACGTCTGGTATTACCGCCATAGACGGAACACCATGTGTTTTTGTGTAGATTGCAGCAAAGACTGTACCCCAAGTGTCACAGTCTTCCAGGTATGGTGCGATCCCCATTGGTAAACAGATTGTGAAAATTCTGTGTTTCTCATGAGGGGTAGCATCAGGAAATACTGCCTCGATTTGAGTAATTTTTGAGCTATCCAGAATGGAATTTGTTCCCGTTTTGCAGGCAATTTACCAATGACTGATTGTATAGTCTGTGGTGTAATTTTATTTGTGTTCCCCTGGTAAGGGGTGTGTTGTGGAATCCTTATAGAAGGTTGGACTGTTAGAGTCCACATGACATATTGAACCAATTGTCTATGTATTTTGATTAGCTGTTTTAGTTGAACTAACAGCTCTTCACCTGACATTTCTTCAATGTCAGGATGTGGTGTATAGCTGGCTAATACGGACCATGTAGCTCCTGGTCTACCTAGTGGACCAAGCCTGGTAATGTGATTTTGATTTTGTAGGGTGCCTTTAAACCAGAGCGCATGCTCTTGGTAAGTTAGTAGAATTTCAATGTCCTCGAAAGGAACGTATTCCGTTGGATGTTCCTCCACTTTGTAGAAGTGAAACACATGTTTTACTGGATTTGCTTCAGGGAAGACAATCCCTGAATAGAAAACCTCTGTCTTCCGATATTCATTTGCCTCTATGACGAAAATTACCCTACCACCTCTTGATGATAGGCCATTTGTTATAAGTTTTATAGTGATGGTTTTCCTTATGTTTTCCGTGATAATTATAGCATCCGGGTCGTCTTGTTGGAAACCTATAACGTCTAAGCCCAGTTGGATTGCAGCTGCTGCAGCTCCACCGGTTCCGTTTTCAGTCATTTTGTTGGCTGAAGGTTTGCAGAGCTAGTTTCACGGAAACAAAGGTAAGGTGCACAATATTTTGGAACACTGTATCCTTCAACGTTGAACAAACCAAAACTAATACATAGGATTTTCATCCTACTCAGTTATGGCGGATATTTTATCCTTTTACCCACTCCAGACGTCTATTGGAGTATTTTTACGGGAAAGATGGGTCTCTGTGAAAAGCACAAGTGAGTTACTCTAGTATCTAGCGGTAAATTAGTGCCTTACCAAAGGTTGGGCGCCAGGTAGTGTAGTTCCTATATTCCCAATAGGCTCTGCTCATTGGAATAATATATCCTATAGATTAGACGTAGGACTGAGGTCGGCTAGGTCTCTATCGAATGTATTAAACTTAATAATAATGTGTGCGAGCTAACTCGGAGGTCACTAGAAACTTTCTCGAATACACAAGAAGGGATTAGTTTCTGACAACCGCATAAACATGACAATCTCCAGAGTCGCGGAAACAATAGATAAATATTTCAATCGTGCATGCTTCGTTTCAACAGAGGTGCAGAGAACTAGAGAGACAGGCGTTTTCAATAACAAGTTTTATTGAACAGTCTTCTTTCTCATGCAAGTAAAGTGAACTGCTACAATCGTAATGAAGGCTGCGAAGTATAATGCGTACAGCGAGAAAAGTATTATAAAATAATACTGTAAAAGCATTGTATGGTTTCTAAGCCATATAAAATGACATACATAAATACACAGGCTAAAATACTCAACTGGTGCTTCTAAAATGTGCCTTCCCCAATGTACCTAACCTAAGTCTAGTATGCAGGAGGGAGTAAGTATTGTGTAGCATAGGTTTGGTTTTCTTTGCCAAGAATCTATCCAAGATTTCTCTTAGGTTCTAATCAGCACCATACCTTTAGTTTAGAATGAAGTAGGTCTGGTATCTCTGTCACGGGACTCGATTTCCCAACACCCCGCAAGGAGAGCTTGGGAACACTGGAACTGGATTCTCAGCAAGAGAGAGGACAGCTTCTCGATCAGTGCGTCATTTGGAGGGTCGGCTTCCTTTGGCACTTGCTGTAGCGAGCTGCGTCGGGCAAGTAGATAGTCGAACTGCTCCGAACCACTGTGTCCTGCTAGAGCAAGTGAAGGCATATTTATACCTTGAAGGTGCCTTGTTTGACGTAAAGTCTGGCATAATAACATCAGAAAAGAACCCCAAGGGAATATTAGGTCTTTGTAGAGCCCATGAGTTAGTGGACAAATCAATATTCAAGCAAGGGGAGGTCTCTGACTGCTTAAGCCGATTTTCCAAGAAATCGTTGTGACGTTTTGGTACGGGTGGAAGTAGCCATGCCTGTATTTGAACTGCAAGGGCTATGTCTAAATAAGGGTATGATTTCTATGCCTATATTAGGGCAATGTGAATTGTACCTATATAAGGGCATGAATCTGGAAATTTCGCTCGGATCCTAAAAGACCATACAACACACCGACCAACAGCAGGCGGCACAGAGCAATGTGCATCAAGGAGGAAAGAACATGATGATGTGCTTCAGTGACCAGTGGGGTATGCTCGTCAGAGCAGCGCTTAAGCTCAATCAGTTTTATGAATTGAAAGCAATACAAGCACTTATATGCTCTAAGAGCCAGAGGTAGAAGTATCCCTTTTTTGACACATGCTGCATGTGAATATTTGTGCTATGAAATGTACGATAAATTGATGGGTCTTACAATGTGTATGAGATTGTACTGAATGGTGTTATTTTAAGGTCTGTGCTCTTAGCCACACATCTGTGGTTCTAATAGCATTCTTGAAACTTGATTAAATTCTAGTATGGCCACTTCCAATCTTGTATTTTTTCAACCCGTTTTGGGATTTTATGTGAATTTAAGTGTTTGGTTTCAGATAAATGGCCATGAATTATTAATTGTTATTCTATTATTACTCCACTGGAAACTCTAAGGTCACAGGCTCCTATAAATTGAGTTTTCTGTGTAACAGTGGCAGTGCGTCCATTGGTGGCATTGGGGCGTTGCCCCACTAATGTGAATGCCCAAATTCTTCGTTCTACTTCTCCAGCGCTAATTCCACTCAGGACTCCAGTCCTGATTGGAATTAGCATCTCTGCGTCAGAAAAGTTGAACGAGGGACGCTGGATTGGGGGCGGGTCTGTGGCAGCACTCAGGCAGAGAGTTGAGTGACAGGCCAGCAGGCAGCGCAGTTGCAGTCCCAGCAATAGTGTGCATGTTCATTTTTGGGCTGCTCATTTTTATGGTCAGCCCGAACATGCACACTCTAGCCTGCATATTAGGAGACCAAGGGTTTGATGCCGCAGCCCCCCGGTCTCCTAATGAACCAATCCTCACTGCGCTGCTGGTGCAGCATCAGTAGAGGGGTTGGCACTGCAGTGATGTTGCGGATGTTCCTGTTTGCTCCGGGGTCCCGCGCTCTTCAACAGTCGTGCAGAGGCGGCATGGACCGGTAAGTTTTCATTCTTTTATTATATTATTTTAATCTTCCCCTGCCCCCACCCCCACGCGACCCCCCGCAAGTTTATTTGTGATTTGTGTACGTAGCTTCAGTTGGTTGAATATATTTTTCCAAAGGCCTCAGAAAAATACATTCAACCTCACTTTGCTCATGTAAAACGAGTTTTTCCAGAAACAGAATATGGCATATATCTGTTTTTTTGCAGATTTATATAGCGCAAACTCGACTCGAACGTATTGAGCGCTTTATATGAGTTCAAGTTGCATCACACAAGTTCAAACGTATTCAGTTTTGGGGATGGGGATTTTAAGTCATTTGCCCAGAATCAGAGGCTTTTGAGCAATGCCGGTACTCAAACCTGCTTTCTTGGTTCTAAACTTAGCAGTTCCAGTCCTAGCGCCACAACAGTGGGTACATAAGAGCTTTCATTCGGACTGACAATGATCTCACTGACTTGTGCCTGTATGTCTGTAGAAGAAGAACACACACTGTGCCGACACAACATTTACAGGCTCATATTTTTTTACAACAGCGCGAGCCTTTGTTTTAAATATCTTAGAAAGACATGCGTTTCTCTGCAGCAGAGCCCCAGAGGTGAGTTGGAACAACCAGCTCCGCACTTAAGGTGTCAACAGTGAACAGTTTAGAACAGTGTGGGAACTCAGGGGCCCGGATGGCAGATGGTGGCCGCGGGAGCACACAACCAGCATGCTGACACCAGGAGACAGCTGTTGTTCTTCTAACACAACTGCCCTGCTGTACTTCTTTGCGTTTACTTCACGGATGAAGGTTATTTTTCACTCCTGTCTCTCACTCACTCCACTTTATTGGTTGTTCTGTTCTTTGCTAACAGGTGCTATTTAAATTGCTAAAGATATTTTTTTGTTAATGTCATTGTTTTTTTAACGTGGGAGTCATCCCTGTTGTCTCAGACTCTTGGGAGAGGACAGGTGTGATGGGAAAAAGTGACCACGACAGAGGAAAAGGAGGGGACAGTTTCGGGTGACTGCGGAAGGGACCTGTGAATTGCGTGCGCTAGGATTGGCTTGGAAAGGCTGCGTTGTGCTGTACTGTCTGTTTTTCTTGCCTGCCTTATGGTTTTCACCCAGTGGCAATCTGCAAGTCCAATAAAGGTTTTCTGCCGCGGGATTGGTTCTCAAGAGAGTGAACTCACAACCTGTGTGAGGGTCGCCCTGGACTCACGGTCTCTGAGGCAACATTCGGTGTGGTAGCAAAACCATGGCACATGAGTATTGCTTTTCACCCAAACCCCTGTGGGAAAGGGTGTATGACATTACAACGCATGCATTTACATCGCATGCCTTTACAACGTAAGTATTACAACGCAGTCCATTACAACGCATAGTGCTTTGGGGTGCTGGATAGTAAATAGTTTAATTTACTATTCCAACTCCAGTCCCCGTGGACACTAGGGAAGGTTATTGGATAGTAAATTAACCTATTCCCTATCCTAGAGCGCCCCCCAGAGCAATGCGTTGTAATAGTTTGCGTTGTAATGGTTGCGTTGTAAAGGCTCTGCGATGTAAAAGTTGCGTTGTAAGTGTTGTTCACCGTGGGAAAGCTCCCTTCTGGGTCTCCCGTCCTTCCCGCCAAACCTGGCCCCCTAAAATGTGTCGTCTGATTCCATGTTTCAAGGTTTGTGAAGTCCAACTCAACTCGCTTTCCGGGCATTTTTTCCAGAGTGCCGGGCCTCTGACCTTCGATTCATAATGAACAAGTATTTTATTCTGCACCAAAAAATAATGACAGGAAACGATGGCTCCTTAAAAAGTGTGCTGGTATTAAAGCACCTCACCACAAGTTAACGCAGCCAGCAATGGCAGCAGTGAACCCCACAAAGCCACTACAAACGCTTTTCATTTGTGTCAGTCCTGAGACATAAACTAGAGGCTGCCAGTGCCTAGGTTCTTTGCTAGGCAACTGGGTGGACGCTTCTGAGTTCAGAGAGACCGGCTGTGAGCGATCACCAGTTTCCTGAGCTCTTCACAGTTAAACTAAGCTGTGACAGGGCAGAGAGTTTGGTCGAGTTGTGCAATTGCTGCGTGTTCCAGGCAGCCCCGACCTGTGTGATGTGCATTTCTAGATCAGGCTGTAGTGGCTCAGCTGGACAAGAAGAAAGTGTGACTCAGACAGCTGTTGTCACGTCTTTCAGATGATTGAAGAGGTGGTGCACGTCACTCTCAGGAAGGAACAGTGCTGGTGTTTGCTTGTGCATGTGATTTAGGTGGGGGGACATGTAGCCCTTCGACAAATACTCAAACAGGAAAACCCCAAATTGATTGAACAGATAAACCATGACACCACAGTGTTCTCAGGAGATTGGCCCAAATAAAACATGTTTGACTGGAGGGTCGAGCTTTCCCAAAATTCTATAAAGTCAGATGCCATACTAAGTTAGGAACACTTAGCCAACCAGAACACAGCACGCACACTATCACGCAGTGATCATGTGCTCACCATGTCGGACATCTGGACACATACCCACTAGCTCTGCGTTGTGTCCAGGCAGGGTCAAGACCCACATGAACTTCTCACCATATGACCAGATTTATGGGACCATAACTAGACCCAGATTCCTGTTCTAAAAAGAATGAACAATTGTTTTATTACACTTTGTGAATTGTATGAAATGATGGGTAAACCAATGTACCTTGAGACAGTCTTCAGCCCCCAAATCTGTTGCCTGCTCTCCTGGCCGTTGCATTTAATTAAACCAACTGTTCCTGTTTTGCCAAACGCCTCTTCTCTTTCAGTTTTTCAAGGTCAAATCATATTCAAGAAACATTTTTAAAAGAAAAACAATAATCTCCCTACAGTGGCCACTTTGGGTGCAGGTAGAATTAAGTAGTTTATTAGATAAAGAGGGTGGACTGAAAATGCATAATAGGGAGTATTGACTGAAAAGATCGGAAAAATTTAAATGAACAGAGTACTGAATTTCAAGGGCAAAACAGGCAGGCACGTTTTTTAGGCACCTGACTTTGAAGAGTAATTATTTGAATAGGACTGAATTATCCAACCATCTCATAGAATAGTTAAGCCTTTCAGTATTTTCTGAACGTGTCAAGACCATCCTCATGTCCCAGATTTCATGGTAGGGAATTCCACTGGGAGCAGCACTAAACAGGAAACGTTTCGGTGCTTCTACACGGGCAAGTATTTGAAAGACATTTATTAGCTGACTTCAGGTTTTTGGTCAAGAGTAAATCGTCCAACAGTTTTGTGAGACAATCATCTGATTGACTATGGAATGCCTCATTTCTGAGGCAAACGGGCTTCTCTTTCTTTTATTCAGAGCCATGGGATGATTTCACGGCTGGTTTGATGAGTTATGCAATATCAAACCAGATAACAAGTGGGAAGCATAGCTTTTAACACTTTGGAGTTAAAAGAAAGAAACAGTGGTGTGACATGTACATACTGTTGCAGTAGTCCAGGCAGGTCATGATCAGGGAGAACATTAAAGATTTTCTAAGAAGAGTAGTGCAATGACAGAACCCCTTTTACAGATGGAAATTATTGTGGAATGCAGCTTTGGAAACCTCATTTCAAAGTACTTCCAAGTTGCCAGATTTATTCATGAGGTTTGTAGTAGAGTCCAATTTTTCAGGGCACAATAAAGGAGCAAGTTGAGTTGCCTCCCGAGGAGGACTACATTTTTGTCTGAACTAAGGCAGAGCCAGTTATTCTGGATCTAAAGATCCACCTGTGTAAGGAAATGAGACAAGTTGTAGAGGCTGTCATCAACCTTGAAGTGCAACTGTAAATTTTCTATATGCACTCGATGACCTCTTTGGGGATCCCAAGTTTACAGAATGGAAGAGGGCTATAAATGTTGAACAGCATTGGTGAGTGAACAGACCTCTGGGGAATGCAACAATAGAAATTGGTTATCCTGGAGAAAAGTAGGCCCTGTTGAACTTAGTAGAAGCAGTTGAAATGTTGACAAAATGTGACTGATGTAAGCCGACATGAATAGTGGGTGGGCATGGTGACAAAGGCAGCAGAGTGGTCAAATACGATCAACAGTCAGTGGCAATCCTGGTTGCGGAAGATAAGTAGTTCTTGCCTGATATTTAAGAGTGGTCTTCATGCCACAATGGGTGCAGAAACCTGATTTAAAATCACGTACTGAATAAACCTTGTCTTAAAGTGATACGGTAATTGAATACTATCTCACATATTGACTCATTTTCAATATTCTTTTCATGAATTAGGTCAAAAAATACAAGGTAGTCAAAACGTTCCCTTAGGTTATTGGCACTGGTGGTGCCTAGATATGCTTGTTGTACCTATTGTATCTGGCAAACAATTAACCTCTTGTGATCAAATCCAGGTACATGATTGAAAATTCAAAAGTAAGTTTGGAAATGTGAGACTAAGTTTGTATGCATTATATTCTCATTTGCAGAAAGGGAAAATCCACAGTGGTCATTCTGTACAGCACAGAAAACATTAGAAGTACCATACATAAGGTGTTAGACTCACCCAGTATTTGTAAATGGCGTACTAATCACCCGTAAGGTTCTCAAGACGAGACGCTGGGGGTCTTCGTGGAGATTAAGTGAGCTATTGCCCAGAGTCACATGATGCTGAGCTGATCTACCTCCGGCGCTGGGGATTTTATCTGTGAGCCCCGCGCTCCAGAGTTGGATGTTTGAGGGCATATTAGGTTCGGTGTGCAGTGTAGGGTTTTACTGTTGATTGCCTCGATATTAACAAACTTTGCCTCGAAGGTTAACTTCAAGGAGTTTCTATGTTGCAAAACACTTATGTGGCTAGCAGAGGTAGCGTTCAACAGCTCTCGTTTTTTTTGCTGTGCCTGTTGTGAATCAAGACCTTTCCCAAAGTATAAATGTCACTGCTGCCAGGGTTTATTTTCTGTTCCAGTCCTGCCCTGGAGTAGGGGTGTTTCTTTTCCAGTCTGGCTGGCAGCCACAAGTGAGCTCTCTGACAGCTCAGGACTGAAACGTCTTTAGCTCTTCAGCCTACATTGACCTACTAGGCTACCATTCAATTATTTGGCTATATTGTACCTGGAACCAGAGGCATGCTTTTCTTAATCTCAGTATATGTTTAGATGCTCTGTCCTCTAAAACTTGCAATGTACCTGCTGCACAGTGTTGATCCACGATTGATGTCTTGTCATGCTATGGAAGTGTCTCACAACCCCCTGTGAACTTCCTCCTAGTGTGTCTATTCATTGCCGTGAAAGGCTTAGCCACAATTGTTTTACAGTATGGTCATCTATGAAAGAGGTTGTATGTTGAGCCTTCATTTCAGGAGTTTTCCATTAGTTTCAAGATATGTTTAGAGCTTCTTGATGTTCAAAATGTTGTAATTTATGATATTTAGCTCTTTTATTGCACTTCATTCCATTTTATTAATGGCGAGATAATGTCACTCTAAATGTCACACATTTGGCAGCTGAATGTCACTCAGAAGTACATTGAAACCATTGAAATGTTACACATAAACAATCTCAAAACTTGGAAGCTATGACTGTGCGCACAAGAAATTAGGAGGCTTTAAGATCTATTAGAACATTAGAATGTTGGGAGCTCCATTGTAGACAATGGAGTGCTCCATGATTCTATTGGCCGGTAAAGGCCCGCAGAGCAACATTTCAATATTTTACAAAGGCCTCTTTGAGCTCAAGGGAATTTAAATCCCCTCGAGCTTCGAGAAGCCTTTGTTTTATTTGTTAGAACATTCTGCCCTCTAGTGGCAGAATGTTCTAATAGCCTTATAGCCCTTCAGTGGCAGGGCTATACTGGCTATTAAAGTCCCGTCCCTTGTTAAAGTCTCTCGCCTTCAGCTCGGGCCTTTAACACAGGAGTGGGCCTTTAAAAGCCGGTAGAGCCCGCCGTAGTTTCCCTCGTGTTTATTGCTTGATTTTGATCTTGAGAAAGTGTCACTCGTAGGCATTGAATGTCACTTATAATTACACAGAAAATATGAACATGTCAAACATAAGCAATCTGAAACCTTGGCAGCTATGCAGCAGGTCCAGTGACAATTTAGAGAGCATCTTAACGTAATACCGGAAATCAAACCCTCCCTACCGCTGTTGAAAAGCGTTGTTCAAATCTTTCTTTAACAGCAATTCCTAAAATGGCCTCTTAACATTGAGCATTATTTTTATGAAGAATTGTGACATTTACTGGACACTCAGAAATTACATGTTCGCTTTGCAAAACAACAAAATTCTAGATGTAATTCGGACACAAAGTGCAACATATTGTACTATTCTAACAGCACAGGAAATGGAGCAGAAAAGTGCCCTCAGGTCATTGGCCTTGATTTGGAAAACGGGGTGGAGGGGAATATTTATCAATCTTTCACGCGGCTTAATGCAGCAAGCCACTTTTCTGCGCGGCATGAAAGGGACAGGAAAAGTTTGCATATTTAGGAGGGGTATTAGCCCCAATTGCTAGCATAAATCAGCTCCATTTATTTGCTCCAACTACAGGACAGGTTTTCTCAATATAACAAGTGTACCGACTCAGTTTGCTGCTCACCAATAAATGTAGATACTTAAAATTCAGAACTCTTACTTTTTACACACTGTATAATCAGCTTTTCGTTTGTTTGTATTTTCAAAGCACAAACCTTAGGTTTAGGTTGAATTGACAAGGGAGTTGCAACCACTGTGGCATAAATGATGTTTAGAGGTCGCTATAACCCGGTGGAAGAAGCATTAGCATGCCATCTGCATATCATAGTCTTGAGTCATCTCAAACCACACCTGGGCAGAAAAAGTTGACTACAAAATTGATCAAAGACGTTAAAGAAGTTAACATTTTGGTAATAGGTACACATTTGCCTCTGTGTAATTGGAGTTTCCATAGGAAGAGCATTTTTTCTTTTGGTAATACCTTAGACACAGTTTGACATAACTTGCACCACTCTGATGCACTGCTTATGTCATTACAAATGACATCACTGATGACTGCTGAAATCTATGCAGTTCAAGTTATACTTATGTAAGTGATGTATGACAGGTGAATTTCAGTGTTTTTTGGTTTTGAACTGTACTGCTTTTTCAGTGAATTTATAAGTTTTGTTTAAAAAAGTTAATTAAAATCTCACTACCTTCCTCACATGGAGCTCAGATGTTACCTTTGGTTTTTCAAGTAACTATATATATCTATAGCTACACTTACTTCTCCTTTGTATGCAATGTTGTTTGTTACATGACAAACAATATCACGTGATATTTGCTAAATTTCAAGCTCTTTATGTGGAAAAAATACAGAATGTGAGAAATGCTAAAGGCACACCCTGAATGGGGCAAGCTGAGTGTTATATGTGGCATGGCAGGAGCAGTCGGCATTTCCAGTGCATCAGGCCAAAGGGTACCCGACTCAGGGGGCATGCCCGCCACGCCTAGATATCTCAGGATTCAAGGTAATTGTAGGTCTCGCACTATGGAACAGCGTGGGGCATGGTGTGGGTCCTAGACCGTTTAAAGGTGGGCAAGATCGGGGCTCCGCCTTTTCAAATTTCACCACTCGCCCACTCAACGCCTGAAGCTGTGGCTCAGGGGTAGGCCCGCGATTGTCCTCCCCTTTTTTATAGATGAATTTTGTTGCGTGCATTGCATCGCATTTGGGGATGCAGTGCACGCAACGAAATTCATTTTATTTATTTATATGTTTACTTACCCGTAAAGCTCCGTAATCCATAGATTACTACCCCCCACCCTGCCCCTCCCCCTCCCCAAGTCACCACCCTGCAGGTACACCCACTACAGACCACGGCTGTGTGTAATTGGCTGTATGATTGTATGTGTAAGTGAGTAGGTGTGTCAGTAGCTCTATAATGGACTGACTCAATGTGTGAGCGGCTGTATGGGTGTCTGAGTGGCTATGTCAGTGGCTGTATTAGTCAAAGAGTAGGTGTATGAGTGGCTGTGTGGGTGAGTAAGTGGATGTATGTGTAGATCTATTAATTTGTGGGTGGGTTTATTGGTACTGGCATGGGTGTATGAATGGGTTTGAGAATAGTAGTGTGGAAGTTAGAGTAGGTGTATGAAAGGTTATATGGGAGTGTGAGTGGGTATCAGTGATTCTGTGGATGATGTCATCAGTGATAACATCAGTAATGTCATTTGAGATGTCATCAGTGATGTCACTGAGAAAGTCATGAGTGATGTAATATGTGCGGTCATAAGCATTTCATTGTGTGAGTGCAAGTTATAGTAAGCTCACTAACTGTAAGGGCTGAATTTCACTGGTTTTGTATGAGTGAATTGTGAGCCTAACTATAACGTCAAGGTAACCTTTGTTTTTTCAGTGCATTTCTAAGGTTTTTTAAAATGCGAATTTCTTACTATAACACCAGTATTCGACAGTCCCTCCCCGGTTCACCGCAGCCATTAGCGGGCTGTTTGAGTGGAGCGAGGCGTGACTGCAGATACTCACTTCCTGCATGCCGCACTCCGCCGCCATTTTGGATGAAGAGACGGTCTAGGCTACAGAAAACTTGGAACTAGCCCCAGTGAAAAGAGGCCGATGTCAACAAGGGCTGCAAAAGGCTGGAGCATACATGGAGGAGCGACTTCAACCCCGCCTCGAAGGACATCTATCGGGGGGGCGGTTAAAATGTACCACAAGGCCATTCAGTTGGCGCGAGCAACATTCTATGCCAACCAAATCAGTGAGAGCGACAATCCGGTGAAGAGGGTATTCTTGAAACTCTGCAGCCTTAAATCGCAGCAGGACGCCGCAGGGCCAACTATCAAATCCAACAAGCAGTGTGAGGACTTGCCTCCGTCTTTGTTAGGAAGGTGGACAATATCTATAGGTCCTTTCTGACTGCACACATCAATCTGCAAGTAGTACGGTGTTGTCAAAGGAGTAATACCTTGGAAGCCTTTCCTCAAATCCCTTCAGACCAGCTGCAAGCTCTGTGCGGGAAAATTAAGGCAGGCTCCCCTGCTGACCCTCTTAAAGCGGGCCAATTTAGGAAAGTGCTTCCTGCAATCAGATCTTCCCTGAGGCAGGTGATAAACATGTCCTTTGTAATGGCAACTGTGCCGAGGGCTTGGAAACAGGCCAAGGTGATACCCTTGCTCAGAAAACCTTTGCTGGACCCAGCCAAACCAGAAAACTACAGCCCTATTTCCTTACTCCCCTTGGCGGCAAAGATCACAGAGGCTTATGTCAACTCCCTCTTGTCAGACTCTCTGACCTTGAACAACATGCTGGACCCCTCCCAGAATGGCTGTCGACCAGGCCAGGCTGTCTGCCCTCCTGGCTGTGACAGAACACCTCTGATCCACACAAGACGCTGGGCAAACATCAGCACTGATTCTTTTGGATCTCAGTGCCGCGTTTGACACGGTGTCCAACGCCATTCAGCTAAAACGCCTGGAGGAGGCGGGGATTACTGGTTTGACCTTGGAGTATCTTACGTCGTTCCTCCGTGAGAGGTCGTTTGTGGTAACAGTCCCTCCCTATGCTTCGGGCATACACCCCATCAAACAAGGGGTCCCACAGGGTTCCTCCCTTAGTCCCCTGTTATTTAATCTCTACATCCAACCCCTGGCTGCGGTGGCTAAGAACAGAGGACTGACCATGGTCTCCTATGCCAATGATATTGCGCTGGTGGTGGCAATCTCGAATGACACCAAGAGGGAACGCCCTTAGATTTCAGCTCGATCTGGCAGCAGTCGCCGAGTGGATGACCACCAACTGCCTCCAGCTGAATGCCAGATAGTCGGAGGTACTGCTGGTAGGGAAGGACCATGGTCAGTGGAGTGAACTCTAGTGGCCTGAAAGCCTTGGTAGTGCCCCCCCCCTCCCAAGCAGATCATTAAAAATCTGGGGGTGTGGCTGGACTTGTCTCTTAGCTATTGAGTTCAAACCAGAAAGGTGGGAGGGACCTGCTTTGGGCTATTGCGGGGCTCAGGCTCCTATTGGGTTTCTTTGATCCACCCACACGTCAGACCATCATTCAGGCATCAATAATGTCTAGATTGGACTATGCCTGCTCTCTGTATCTAGGGTCAAATAGGCTGAAATGTTGAGGCTACAAAGGTTTCCAGAACTCAGCAGCAAGAACCCTGCTTGGCTTGCGCAGGTCCTACCCGTTGTCATACGCCATTCGCCGGCTGCATTGCCTGGCATTACTTTCAAAGCCCTGAAATTCACCACCCCTGGTATCCTGGCCAACCTGCTTTTGCCTTATGTCCCCGCGCATCACCTCCTCTCACTAGGTCAACACCTGGTGGTGGTTCCCAGGACACTGAGAGTGCGGACTGGAGGCCGCTCCTTCCGCAGTAGGGTGGCCCGCTTCTGGAATTCACTGCCTAGTCACATCCGGGGCTTCAACAACTACTTAAAATTCAGAAAGGCCATTAAAACACACCTGTTTCCCGCCGTGTAGCCTGTGCCCCTGCTTCATTCGAACGTGTCAGTTGCTCTGCTGTCAACGCCGGGACGCCCCTTTGCTGGGACAGCTGTTGCGCTATACAAGTTGTGGTAACTTTAACATTAACATTCATCTTTGGATTTTTCAGTGAATGTCAATGTTTCTGTAAGTAGTAATGGTGTTTGCAGAGCAGTGGAGAAAGGGGGCAAGCCTCTGACCAGCTCTCAGGAATCCCACTGTGTAGGAGTTACAGAAAGTACCCAAGGGCTTCTTGGCCCCCAAGGTCTTTCAGCATCCAAGAGGACTTAATCCCCCAACCAGTAATGCACCAGGAGATGTGTTTGCACAGTGGTGGAGAAAGGGTGTGTGGCCTCCGAAGACCTCTTAGCAATCCCACTGTATGGGACTTACTTGAGGAAACAGGAGGAGTTGTTTGTTCCCAAGGACCCTCAGCAGCCAAGGGGACTTCATCCCCCAACTGGTAGTGTGCCAGGAGGTATGTTTGTAGAGTGGTAGAGAAAAAGGGTGGGGCCACAAAGACCTCTCAGCAATCCAGTAGTGTTTAAGTTTATATCCCTACTCACAGACCTACTCAGACACTCATGCGCCCACCCACAGACTCACTCAGACACTCATACACCTCCTCAGAGACTTATACACCTACACAGAGACTTACTCAGACTCTACCACACCCAATGACAGACCTACTGAAACACTCATGGATCCTCTCATACAGCCACTCAGACACTTATGCATCCACTCACAGATTCAGTCAGATACTTTCACATGCACTCACTAATATACCCAGAAACCTATACATGTTTTATAGAGTTATTTAGAAAGTGATGTATGTAGTGTGATGCTCAGAATCAATGATATAGTTATGAATTTTGAATGCGCTGGTGGCTATAGAATGTATGCTTTTATTTTGTGATTTCGCAATGTGTTTGCGAATATGGAAATAGTGCCACAAATATTTTTTTTTAAAATTAAAATTTAGTTATAAAGAAAATGAACAACATTTTGGGTTCTAGGGTGGCTCTGAGAGAACCTTTGTATTCATTGTGTGTACATTACAGTTGCACATAAGGAGAAGATGCAGAGTTTCAGGTTGCTGAGAAATATCCTGTTGCCTTTAACTCCATCACTTATCTAGACTCCATGCATGACAACATGCAGGCAATTGTTGTAGATAGAGCCCATGTTATGGTCTCTAAAAAATCAAAAGCTGTTTTATTAACACATTTCCTGACTTTGTCAATCTGGGGACAGAATTGATTAGACCACTTTCATTTCTGCCTTTGGCATATATTGGAGTACGCCAAGGCACTGTGAGCGAAAAGTGTCCTTAATTGTGTAAAAATATCCTTCATTAAGATTTCCAGTACTACCCTCGTCAGTGTGCCTAGGCCATTGCCCCACAGTGCAAAATCACGAGGGGAAGATGTTGAAAATGTGCAATGCTTTTAACCAAAGGCAGCACTTTAACCCTCTTTAGCCAATCCAAATAATGTCCACATTATCCAAACCCAAGTCCCTGTCAATACCACATTTTAGCAAACTCTCCAGCCCAAAACACATAGCTGTGGCCCACAAATGACTCTATAACCATTCTGAAGTGAAACAGCTGTAGCAGACAGGACAAGGCGGGGGCTGCATGAGACAGTTTGAAAAAATGATAGGCAGTTAAAATGGAAGTGTGCTCCTGGTTTAAAAAAAAATAACATATCTTATTGGATGCTGTGAATATGGAAGTGAATAAAATTAGGTAGTGTCTTGAGAGCTTAGGTAACTAGATCTATGATTGGCTGCAAAAAAAAGTGTAATGCAAACTTGGATATGCTTTGATTTCTGCATAGTAAACCACACCAGCTTATTTTGTAACTAGTATGGTCCTTCTTGAATGTGCTGTGAATTTGTGACCAACTGCTCTAGTGAGTTAGAGACTGTGCTAAGAATGTATTGGGGGAAGGGTTCTGAAGAGAAAGTTGTCTGTTTTAGGAAATTAGAGCTCTTTAGACTCATTGTTGTGCTACAAGGGTTAGGAAGCGTGGCAGGATCCCCACCGGTGCGGTGAGAAGCTGTGGGATGCACGTGGGGTCAATGTGTGTCCCCAACATGGCGGCCGTTTGAACCACAAACGAGCCTGTGAATAAATAGTGGCCAAATAGATTACCGAACGGCCGGCTGCAGCATCACAGGAAGCGTTGAGGATCCCCACCAGTGCGGTGAGAAGCAGCAGGGCGCACGTGGGGACCGAGGCCTGTTTCCAACATGGCAGCCGTACGAACCACAAACAAGCTACTTTAGAGCAGGTAATGGCGGAGCTGGTGGCCGCTGCAGGAATGCCAAAGGGGCTCATAGAGGGTTAATGAGCATTTTGTTTGGGTTGATGGAGGCGTCTGGGGGTACCGGAGGAGGGACTCCGGTACATCTGCGTACCTGACTTCAACATGGCCGCCGCACCCAGTGCATGAAAGAACCACAGACACACTGAAACCTACAAGTGGAACAGGTCGAGGTCTGGTAATTGATGAGGCGTGCTGTGCATGCTGAGACTGAACTCCTGTGATCCCGGTGGTTCTCTCCTACTGCTTCTTTGTCTTGCCCGGAATTTTATCCAAGGGAAAAATTGTACAACATGGGACACAGAGCAGATATGCTGACTCTGCCTATCACAGCCAGAACCTCCAGCTGACATCATACATGGTCCCTCTGCGCGACTCCTTGTCTATTACATCCTGACTGGAGACCAGACCGCAGAGCTGGTGGCCATCTCAGTGTAGATTAATGTGGAAGATAAATGTGTGAATAATCAAAAGGCCCAACTCTCTACAAACAAGTAGTCCTATGAACCAGGCAAAGTTATGGAGCTCACCATAAAAGCCAAGAGGGGCTCCTTTATATCTTTGATTGCAATGGATATTGCACTGTATAAAGGCATGTAAGTCATGTGACATGTGAGGAGCTCCGGCCTGGAGCTCTCTGGCTAGGGATTTCCTTTCCGGCTCTAATCCACTGAGTTCTACCCTTTGGACTCACCTGAGGGTATATGTGATGGTGGCCCTTCAATCTCTCCAATTCCAGCGATTTTTGGTTTGTGATCTTCCAATGGACCGTTTATTTTGCTGACCCCCGAGCCCGAACAATCATGGCTGCTGCCCGGTGGAGCTGTTTTATCAGCTATAGTGGAGATTAGGTTCTGGTTCACCCCCTCGGTCAGCTCCTACCCAGCCGGACATTGGACATGGTTTCCCTCGTCTATCCCCTGTGTCTCCTTTCCTCACCCGCCCTCCGAAGAATCCATCCCCTGAAGTACATTCCTCCTTGCCGGTCTACCTGACCCGATCTGCATTCCCTACCCCTTTTTATCTTCCTCCCTCTTCCTTCTTTGCCCCTAGGACCTGTGTCCTGGTTATGCTATGCGCTAGTAATTCATGTATTTGTGTAACACTGTTTATTTTTCCCTATGTTATTCTTGGCTCCTGTTATTGTTGCAATTTTGTAACTTATAACTTGCTGATCCTCATGTAAAGCGCTCTGATACCTCCGGGTCTCACCAGCGCTATATAAAACTCTGCAAATAAATAAATAAAATAAATAAATATTTCATAGTGAGAGCTTCCTAATAGAGTGTACTGTACTCTTAAAGTTATAAAACTAGCAAGCGAGATATGTTTTTTGGACGCCCATTATTTTTGGAGAATAACTCTGATTATTATGATTATGAGATTATGCACGAATAGTGTTCCATTTCAGCTTCTTTGTAAAAGAGAGTGAAATGGTTGGCACATGTTAACCATTCAGCAGTGGAGTTGCAAAATTTAAAAATTAAAGATATGTTTTTATTTGCTACCTTTGAAAAGATTGTTGTTAATGGTTGCTTTTGTATGAAAGTGGTGTGCCATTCTTATACTTAGTTTTCCTATTTGAAGAGCGTACTGAAACTATCGAATAAGAGCAAAAAAAATATTTCACCAACAAGCTCAGTTTTCAGGTACATTGTGTTTTGAGAAAAACATATTGAAAAGGTATATGTGCATGTGAGGTTGATAAAAGTGAGTATGAAATATTTAGAAAAGTTTTGATCTTTATGAGATTATGTATAAGTGGTAGTGTGAGTAATTTTATATATTTATGAATAGGTGAGTAACATACTTTGTAAGTGTGTCAGTATCGAGCAGTATGTGTGAGTGCTGAGTAGCTCAATGAGAAATTAGTTTACAATGTGTTGCCCAGGACTTCAATATCACACGTGTTGTTTCACTCCAAGCTGTAATTCCTATAAACAAAACTGGCTGCTAAGGGTTAAACCAATACTTCACAATGAATCTGAAGATCTGTACATGATGTACTGTTCTCAAAGAATGTACTGTTCTCAAAGAATGTTTTTCTTGGAACTCTGGGAGTTGTAGTTCTATGTATTCCATTTTAAAAGAGAACTACAAGTCTCAGTATGGCAAGGATGAAACATGCAGTGTAGGTGTACATTATGCAGGAACCTGTGAAACTTGAGAGCTCTATATTATTGACCCTTTCGAGTAGGCATTGGTAAATTGTAGAAGAGGTTTGCATGTTGCTAGATGGTACCACATGTCTTTTATACTAATACTGAGTTATATATTTAGTATGAAAATGCAATGCATTATTAAAAATGCAGTGTTTAAACATGGATCAAGTCTACTAATGCAGACTATATTTATTCTTTTTCAGTGCCAGTTTTACCTGCCATGTAAAAGCTATTTGTCAAGTGTTTGATCTATGTTTAAGTACACATAACTCACCTGTAGATACACTGTAGGCATGCCATAAAACACATTGCTGATTGAGAGATGCCCTTTTGAATTTTAGTAATTTAGGGCCCGATTCACAAGAGTAATCTGAGACAAAATCCTAACTTTACGGCTTTCAGTATTCACAAAAGGCATTTAGGAGTACTAAAGTTAGGAATCCTAACTTTAGTTCTCCTAAATGCCCGTTGTGAATACCAAAAGTCGTAAAGTTAGGATTTTGTCCCAGTTAAACTTAAGTTTTGGTCTCCTTGAGACCAAAACGTACAGACAAGTAGTAACATAACCTTGTCATCCATCCAGACAAATAGTTCTACTCATGCAGACCCTCTTTGCGCAGCACTGTCACTGCCAGCTTTGCTTAGCATGTAAAAGCTTTTTGGCAAGTATTATATGCACTTTTCAGTATACATAATTCTCCTCTGAGATATGCTTTAGATTTGCCATAAAGCAAGCTGTTTTGTGCTTGAAAGATTGAGAAGTGTCCTTTTGAGATTTAGGAACTCACTCATGGACTTTGAGAGCACTATGTCAAGCACTACAGAGAGGATACCATCCGTACCACAACTGATATACATGTTTCCAAAGCACAGAACCTCTCTAACCCAGTCACAAAGTGACAGAGGGATTTGCATACTCACTCAGATACTGAGAAACCTCTTATTTATGTCCTAATATGTAGTTATATTTTTTCTTTTTCTTTTCAGGCATCTATTTCCAGCTACGTGCAAACAGTTAAAATGCCTTTAAAAAGTCAGAGAAGAAAGAAGCAGAAGCAAGAATACTATTTGCTCACAGCTGAGAAACAAAAGGGGCAAAATGTGGGGAAAGTGGTGAAAGAGAAAAGAGATACTAGTAAGAGAACAAAGACATTTCTTACAATAGTTTGTGGACTACTGGAAATAAAGCAAAATCAAGTAAATAAAAAACAAAGTTTGAGATCATCTAAAAAAGGAGAAAAGGTACATGATAAGATGAGTAAAACATTCATGGTTTAAATCTTTCATTGGATTTTCTTCAACATATCACAAGACCATCCGCTTTACGACAGTGGCACAACATGAGTAGCGGTACACAGCAGTGGCAGAAATAGAAGAGTGCTATGTGTGATGTGAGCAGAGCAGGTCAAATTAAACACATAACACACAACAATAAAGAAAACGAAACTTATACTACCCGCCCCCCACCCACCTCCTCGTCCACCAAAAAACAAAAACAAATAAAGAAAAGGAGGGGGAACAGTGTAGGGGTAACTGGAGTCTCTAAGATGTTAGGCGACATCATGAGTCTGATTGCGGAGCATCAGAAAGCTGTAAGAGCATGTAAGAAGAGATAAGAAGGGTTACCATAACTCTCTAATGTCAGCTCCTTTACTCGCAAGTGTGTTCATTTCTCCATACCCAAAACGTGCCATAAGCGGTGTAGCCAACCTGTGAAAGTAGGGATTTGGTAAGAACGCCAATGTATCAGTATGTTCTGTGGAGCTGAGCCTATAGCAATGGCAATCAAACGACCACTCCTGGCTTTAAGTGGGTAGGTAAGGGGATTAGACAGTCCCAATGAGATATATGCGGGAAATCTGGGAAGCTGGGTCACTGAGTGTATATCTCATCATGTCCAATCATACTCATCCAGTATGATTGGACATAAAAGATGAGTCAGAGTCCCGGTCTTCCAGCAACCCCTCCAACAATTGGCGCCTTGTTTGTCTCGGGTCATATTTATGAATCCGCTCAGGTGTATAGTACCAGTATGTAACTAGTTTTGTCAGTGACTCAGTGAGACCCAAGTGGTATGCCCAGTGGTGTGCCCTGTAATATATACCCTCCCACTCCTTATGAGTCAGAGACCTTTCTAGTTCCCGCTCCCAACGCTCCTGCCAGGTGTGTTTATCCTTCAACAGCATCATCTTATAAAGGTCTGAAATAAGTTTTTTATCTGATGCGTGCGTTATAAGCCATTTTTCATAGGTGGTCAAGAAGCATTGTGCCTCAGGTCTAACCTGTGGGTGTAGGGCCCAGTGACAGAGCTGCAGATATCGCAGACGCTCCCCTTCTGCAATGCCATACTCAGGTTTGAGGTGGGAGAAGGATGTCACACCATCGAAGTCAAAGAGATGACCCAGTGAACGGCATGCTGTGACCCGCCATGCAGCGAACGCCGTGGCTTCCATACCCGGTCGAAAGACTGGGTTATCGAATAAGGGGGTGAGCGGGGAAGGGAAGGTGGTTAGATTTTACTTGACATTAGTACGATCCCAGGCTTCCAATATTGGGCGTGTGATGTATGATGCATACAGATTGGGTGGTCTGTGGTGTTTCGGGAGAAATGGTATTCTCTGCAGGGGTGTGGCAGATACTACTTGGTCTTGAAACAGCCAGCATTTCTCAGACTCAAGTCAATGCCATTCTACTAGGTATCGCAGATCAGTGGCGTAAAAATACAGTTGAATGTCGGGGACGCCCAAACCGCCTTCCTCTGGTGGGAGGATCGCTATGGCGTGCTTAAGCCTTGATTTTCGGCTTGCCATATGAATTGTGTTAGCTCAGCTTGAGTCTGTTTAATCCAACCGATGGGTGGAGAAAGAGGCAAGGTCTGGAATAAATAAAGGATCTGGGGAAGAATAGTAATTTTAATAGCAGCTATCCTGCCAAGCCAAGAGAGTAAATGCTGTTTCCATCGGGCCAGTTCTTGACTTATAAGTGTGCGTAAGTTGGCATAGTTGAGGGCAACTATGGATGGGATATTAGGGTCTAATTGTATTCCTAAATTTGAGACCGACGAAGAGGACTAATGAAGGGCGTGTTCGTCTTGAAGGCGCATCAAGGTGGATGAAGATAAGGAAAGATTAAGCGCATCTGATTTTCCCAGGCTAATTTTGAACCCTGAGGCTGATGCAAACCCATCCAACTCATGAAACAGGGATCTCAGGGCAGGGATTGGGTCTGATAGAGAAATTAAAATATCATCTGCATATAGGCTGATGGTATGTATGTCCCCACCAAATTTGATACCGGTTATTTGAGGGTTACGTTTAATTTATAAGGCTAAGGGTTCCATATATAAGGCAAATAGGAGGGGGGAGAGTGTGCATCCCTGCCTAGTTCCCCTGCCAATAGGAAACCATGAGGACGTGTGTCCGTTCACCCTGACTGTAGCTTTAGGGAATCTATAGCAGTTAAGGAACCGGTTGCGTAATTTCTCACCCAATCCCACCCGCATAAGGACTTGTTCCACATATGGCCAGTTGACCCTATCGAAGGCCTTGTTGGCGTCAAGCGTGAGCAACATGTACTCCCCTTGTGTCCGAGAGACCTTCTCAACCAGGTGGAGAAATCTTTTGGTGTTGTCACTAGTTTGGCGCTGCGGGATAAATCCAGCCTGATGCGGCTCTATTAAGGAGGACATACGTGATGCCATCCGGGAAGAGGGATACCAGTGTAAAGCTTAATATCTATCAAAAGAAGCGATATCGGGTCTGGGAATGACCACTATGGGGGTTTCAAGCATTTTGTCTGGTATGGCCCCGACCTGCGCGAAAAAGTTGAATAATTTTGTCAATAGCGGGGCTACCAGGGGGCAAAATGTCTTATAGAAAGCCGCAGAGTAGCCATCAGGCCCTGGGGAATTGCCCAATTTGAGATGTGAAATGGCTGCTATAACTTCCTCAGTTCTGATGTCCCTATCTAAATGGTCAGCCTGCACCGGCGCAAGGGATGGTAGACCTGCTGCTGCTACATAATCCGCACTACAAGAGGGATCTAGGCTTTGACCATCGTAGAGCTGTGCATAAAAATCACAGAAGGTTTCAGCTATTTCGGAATCCTCCGTTGTTGACTCCCCGCCCTTCGTGCGAATAGTCTGGATGCTTCGATTCTGCCTGACCTCACGTAGTTTGTGTGCTAAAAGACTACCACATCTATCTCCGCTAGTATAGAATGAGTGACGCAGCCAAAGGGCTGCGAATTCGGCTCTATCTTGATCAAGTGCTGCCAACTGTTGCCTCGCTATGCACAATTGACGCCAGATCCTATGTGCCCCCGTTCTCTGGTGAATTTGTTCGAGCTCATGTACCTGCTGGGTGAGATCAGCTATCTTGCGGCTATGTTGAACATTTTCCACCGTGGCGATGGCGATAAATTCCCCCCGCAGGACACAATTGAGAGCTGTCCATTGCATCAACAGAGCAGTGTCATTGTTAGCACTGTGCGTGAGATACTCTTTGATCACCTTCTGGATCTGTTGTACTGAGGTCGCCCTCTGGAGAAGGGTATCACGCAGGCGCCACTGACAAATGGGGTGCTGCATGTGTGGGAATCTGAACGTTGCAAGGACTGGCGCATGGTGTGATATGGAGGCTGTCATAATTTCAACCTCTGTTGCTAACACAAGCAAGGAAGATGAGCATAGAAAATAGTTCAGTCTGGCATAGATGTTATGTGCCCCTGAGGGATAAGTATATGCCCGGCTGTGCGGGTGGAACTGTCTCCAGAGATAAACCAACCCCAGGTCTGCAACCCGGGTAATCCCTGCCTCTGAGATAGCTCCGGTCTGTCCCGCATGCTGACAGGAACAATCAGCCCTGTTATCGAAAACTAAATTCAGATCACCTCCAAGGACGAATCTATGCCCTGTGGTGACCGTGGCATCAGTAAGGGCATCATGGAGGAACCTTTCTTGGCCGTCATTGGGAGCATATATAGATCCCACTATAAAGGACGTGGTCCCCACCATGAATTGGTATGTGACAAGCCGACCTCTGATTTCCGCTACTTTCTGCAATATTTTGCCTGGAAAGGATTGTTACACCAAAATAGCTACCCCCGCTGACTTTGTAGGCCCTGATGAGAATTTTTGGATCAGGAATATGCAGAATTTCATCTGATAATAATCTTTGGGCAGGAGGTGGGTTTCCTGCAGGAGGCAGATATCTGCTTTTGTGCTCCAGACAGGAAAGGACCGCCCTATGCTTAATAGGGTTGTTTAGGCCTCCAACATTCAGAGTGAGAATTTTGAGTGTGGTGGGGAGCATCAGGGAAATGAGACTCGGGAAAGAAATATGAGGGGAAGCGCTAAGGCCAGCCAGAAGAGGAGGTAAGGAGCACAAAGAGCCTGGTGTAGGTTCTCTAAGACAGTCAGAGGACAGGTAGGGAAGGTGGACGAGGAAGTCCCAACCCAAGATAAAGTAAACCAACTTCAACAGTGAGCTAGAGCATAAAAGTATAGAATGAACAACAAAGAAAACACTAGTCTGTCACCGCATGGTGTCCAGTATAACATTGTAGTGGGGTCCATATTGTGGCCAAATGTGGAGACATCAGTCCTGCCGTCGCCCCCAGCGTTGTCTCAAGAGCATCCCGCTGACCCCGGGCAATTTCTGTCATATCCGGGCGTCTATTCCGTCTCCGTCTGCCCTGTCACTGCCAACCCGAGGGTGTGGACTCTGTGAGAGAACGTTGTTGTGTCAGCTTGCCGTTGTGTTGAAAAAAAAGTCCCCAGCTGTAGGAGATTCCCATCTGGTGGAGGTGTTCTGTAACTGGGCGAAACTGCCGACGCTGCTGCAATGTCACTGCCGATAAATCCTGGTAAAGTACTGGTGCTTGGTCTTGGAATTGGATAGAGGGCATAGATCTCACTTTGTTTTGAAGTTGTGAATGCAGACCAGAATGTCTGCCGGTGGAGCATTGTTCGCGCGAGGAGGACCCACTCGGTGTGCTCTTTCCAGTGTGATCATGGTGTCAAGCGGGTTGTCCAGAATGTAGTTAAAAAGCTTCCCAGTAAACTTAAAGAGGTCGCTGGTGGCTACTGTGGCCCCAACCCCCCATATGCTGATGTTATGCCTGCAGGAGTGATTTTCTAAGTCCTCCGGATGAAGTTGCATATCCAAGTGCTGGTCATGTAGACGTAGTACGTTCTACTGGAGGTTGGAAAGTTCAGTCACAGTGTTATCACCGCGGTCCTCCAGCATCACCACTCGCTCTCCAATGATGTCCACATCCCGCCGGATATCCTTTATCTCGGCTGTGAGATCCTTCTTCATCATCTGAAGATCTTCTCAGAGGGCTGAGAACAGAGATTCTAGGAATGCCTTAGTGATCGGTTCTCCTCCTGTGGGGGTCACTGGGACCGGCGAGGCATCTCGTGAGTTGCCACTGGCCATAGTAGGAATAGACTGCGAGCTGCCAAAAATATCCTTCAGGGTTTTGACTTTCATTGTCCTATTGGAGGCCATCATTAGGTGGTGCCGTTTGATGTCCCTCTGTTGGGAGTGCGCTGTCCCAGCAGTGAAGGCGGGTGGAGGACGCCCAGGAGCCTGCGAGTCCGTAGCAAAGACCCTATGGCAAGATGATTCACCAACACCTCGAAGTCACAGGCAGGCGGCAGAGCTAGAGCTGGGAAGGGGCGTGGAGGAATTATGCAGGTCTCCACAGGAACTGCAGTCACTCCCTGGGCCCAACCAAAGTGCTGGCAGCAAACTCACTGCCCTCGCCCCAGGGCCAGACAGAAAACAGGGGAGCATCTGTGTATGACAACAGACCCCCTCTCCACAGAACACCTCCCAAGGCAGCAGCTCATCCTACAGTATCTGCACCGCAGGTAGGGTGGCAGAATCAGCAGACTGCCTGCATGGCCCAACAGCGCAGTTGCAGGCTCCCTAGTTGTGCAGGCGGGAGATGTCCGCACACTGTGCCTCTGCTTGGCCCCCTGGTGTTGGAAGCCGCCACGACCGTACCTAGTGCTGGAAACTTCCCGGCAACCCCCAGCCTCACATCCCGCTGCAGCAAACAGGCCAGGCAGAGCCGCTGATGGTAGGCCGCCGGACCGCGCTGCCCAAGAAGTCCACGGGGGCCTCACCCACTCCAGTGCAGCCCGCAGTAACAGCGGCCTACTACCTTTCGGCGTGCACTTACCAGGCAGATGGCGCATAGGGCAAGGCAGTTGAGGTCCTCCACTGCCGCGGGTCCCGGCCAGGATGTCAGGCGTCTACAGCTCCTCCCCCTCGTCACAACGCGGAGGCCGCTCCACTACTCAAGGCCGGGGATGAGGTCAGTCCACTGGAGGTCTGGTCACTTCAAATCCGGGTGACAGCTGGGGCCTCAGTGCGTCGGCTTGCCAATAAAGACCGTCCTAGCGTCCTGTCCGGAAGGCTGGTGTTGTGGGCAAAGGAAGATGAGGCTGGCTCAGCTCACGCCGAACCAGCATTCCTGGCAACCATCAGGCCGCTGCGTGTGCTTGTGTGAGAGGGCCCAGGACGCCTCATTCCAGGTCCTTACAAGCCGGAGTCCGATGAAGGGGAAATCGGACGAACAGGACTGCCGCAAACGACTCACTGCTGCTAGCGCTCACCAGCTGGAGCACTCCAGGGGCCTCAGCGGTGACAGAGACCCGGGAAACTCGATGAAATGGCGGACAGCGGGCAGGAGCTCGAATCAGAGCATCCTACCTCGCCGCCATCTTGACCACGCCCCCTGAGTAAAATATTTAACAAAAAAGGAGATACTTTAACCAGGAGGCAGACACAGTTTAAGGAAATTAGAGTTAGAATGTTCCATAGTAGAGTAATGCAGAATATTATAAAAAGTATGAAGAACTGCAAAAGAAGAAGAGAAGCAGTCAGATTGAAGTACCATATTGAGGGGATAGTCGATAAGGCCTTTGATCTGAAGAGGAAGATAATTATTTTGATTCTAAATAGAATGAGGACACTGGATAAAATAGTGTTGACTATGAGGAAAATAATTACTTAATAACAACAAAAGAGCAAAAAAAGAGACAAAATAGCTGGGGCAGCACGAGGGGAACCTCTTTATTTAAAAGAACCCTCACTCACCAACCTAGTTGGTGACATGCTTCATCATCGGGTTCCCATCAGAGGGACCGAGTGTCCCCCTGGTGTGCTTCGGTACCTGAATTACAGCGGAGCAGGTTTTTTGGGTGGATAGTGTACGTGTAGGGGTAGTGCAGGTTAAATGATTGCTGGTTATTTCCCAAAGTAATTCTAATGGTGGAGAAGTCAAAGTCAAAGTCAAAGTAAAAAAATCTTGTATAGCACACATATCACCGCTTGGTCTTAAGGCACTTGCAGATCCTTAGACTGGCTGGGTCATAGTCATTTCACTTAGAGAACAGCCATGTTTTTAGTTCACTACAGAACTGTTGATTATCTGGGATGACGCAAGATGGAACGGAAGCTGATTCCAAAAATACGGGACGAGATGGGAGAAAGATCGACCACCGTTGCGAACCAGCAATCGATTAAAACAAGTGAGATGGACATGAGCTGGCTGGTTGGGTCAACCAGGAGAGTCCGATTTAAACTAAGATGTGCAAATTGGTCAACATGTTTCAGCTTATAGGTGCACAGTTAGCTAAGGACCCCATGGTGGTATACGCACGCTAAGGTGTATCCTAAACTATGGGGAATGTGTGTGTAAGGCAAAACTCACTGTTTCACCTATGCAGCACTGTTGGGATTAATTTGATTGCATGCCAACATGTCACCAATATATATTGGTATTGTCGTCATTGTGAGCTGAAATGCATGTTGAGAAACCTAGGAACACCTACTTGGTTTCTAACACTCTGTTGTACTGAGTAAGCATGGGATGACCTGCTTGAATTCCAGTGAGCAAACTCAAACATAAAATACATCAATCTGAAGCCAAGCGGAGAACTTTGCTTACTGAACCCTGCAAATGTTTGCAGATATTTTAGACACAGGTTTCAAGCAATGATGGATTCAACAAACTAATCCTCCGCTTGGCCACGTAACTGATTTCTTTTGGCGGAAAGAGTACCAAGCTAGAGGTGCTCCACGTATTCACATGCTGTTATGGATAAAGGATGCCCCGAACTTTTGAAGAGACACTGATGAGTATGTCTTGTCTTTCATACAAATGGATGTGACATGCACTATCTCAAAACACAGTGCTGACAAGGGCTTGAGACAACAAGTTCTATGGTTTGAAACTCATAGATGTGGGTAGTACTGTGTTTGTAAATACAGATGCAAAGGAACATTTTCCATGAGATGTCATTTTGATTTTCCACGACAGTCATCTCAGACGGAAGAGTTAATATCTTTTTATCTGCAGTCAGGAGACATACCCTGACACAGAACTCACCCAAAAACTCATACAACCTGAGAAGAACAAAGGCTTCCAAGTTTATGAATGACTTCAACCCTGTGATTCTGAAGATGTGAAATGCAAATATGGAACTACAGTTTGTTGCAGACAGCTTAATTGCTGTTGCTCGGTACATTACTTCATATATAACAAAATCAGAAAAGATAGAGATGTGGGAAGAGATGTCTGCAGAAAAGAGTCTTATAAGGAAATTGTACAGCTTCAGCTTGAAAATGCGTTACCACAGAGAAATTGGTTCTAATAAATGCTCAGACAGTTTGAGCTTGGTTAATTTGTTCTCCAAGTCAAGAGAAATAGTTTGGGTAAGCTTAGGTCTTGCAAGCAGTCGAAATAGAGTCCTAGAGTCTTTCCCAGAAACCAGTATCTCACAGAATTCGATCCAGAATGTAGAAATATTCTGAGAACTAACATGCTTGATACATACTACCCAAGAAGGAGTACTCATCTTCAAAAAATGTGTCTCTATAAAGTTCTTCAGCACAACACATATAGAAGTAATTTAACTGAAAACACAGATGCAGGAAGATATGGAGTACTTGGATGTGATAGTTGTTTGGTGAGATACTATAATGGGAATCTAATGAATCATGCTAAACCAGCAAGGGAAGAGAGTAATTCTATTTGGTACTTTTGCAGTAGTGCTAAGGCATAGCATGCTGAATCAGATTTACTTGGACACTATGGCTGTTATGCAGAATCTTTTATTGATGTGAAAGACAGCATTGAGTGCTCAGTCTTTCCAACCTATCTGCAAATGTTGAAAAATGAGACCGTACAGGAAGAAACCATCACCAGTGAGTTAGCGAAAGAGAGTTCATTAGGCAGCTAAAGTTATGCACCGGTAAGTCAAGAACCTGTTGTTCAAAATGAAGCAGCTATAGCAATGAATTAGGTAGATGCTACAATGCAGCAAGCAAGAGAGGAAACTGTGGATTTAAAACACATAGCAGAACAAGGAAACAATAAACAAAAATAAATGTACAATGAAGTTAAAAATTACATGGAGTTCTCCATGAGAAGAAGTAATGTGATTGTTCTGCATTCAAACCAATATTACTATATATCAGTGGTCAAGCAGGCACTTCACAAAGCTTCATAAATAAAGTGCTCACTGTTTATCTCCAAAATATTACAGAATCAAATTTGTCATGTGTACTAACAGCACCAACAGGATTAGCTGCACTTAACATTAACGGAATTACTTTACATAGCCTACTAGTTCTACCTGTTGAACATGACAATAAATTGGAATACCAGAAACAATCTGGTGAAGCTTGCTATGACGTGTTAGGAGTATTAAAGTAACTGAAGCTTTTAATATTTGATAAGGTCAGCATGGTATTCACCTTGATGATTGAATTCATACACTTAAGAATGCAGTAGATTTTGAAAAGAAACTACAAAGTGCAGTTTGGAGGATAACATTTGGTTGTATTTGTTGACCTACTGCAACTGACCCCTGTAAAATGACAACCTATTTTCACTATACTTGTGCATAGTGAAATAGGAAATGTTTCAGGGACCGTTGGCAATGTAAATATTTTGAATCAAAGGTACTAGTTAAAATATGTGTCAAGACACTGATCGAAATTATGCAGAAATAGTGAAGGACATCAGATTAGGAGTTCTCATAGAATTGGATAGTCGACTTATGAAAAAACTATTTACATCTAACATTACAGCAGCTGAACTAATGCACAATGTCATTGATGATCAGAACTATATAGTTTGTTTATTACCAGCACATGAAAAGTGCTGCAAGTTTAATGAACAGCTACAATTGAAGAATAAAGATAGTTTGGAAATTACAGCTTTTGATAAAACAGAATATCATGGAGTCGCAATACTACTCACAGATAAACTACAAGCAAAATTGGATACTTTGGAAAAGTCTGTCTCGGAAACTGCAGGATTAGAAAAGTGTTTATGCATCAGCAAAAGCTGTCGATTAATTTTGTACCGTAATTTAAATATAGGGGAAGGGTTAGTAAATGAAACAATAGGTAAAGTAATTGATTTAATTAATTTCCCAAATAAAAAAGAGGTTGCATACTGGGCCATAACATTTGATCAGATTGATGGAGTAAAGCAGATTGACTGTTCTGTTGTACAATTCTTGCTATTGAAAGATGTATATGACCAGCACCAACAATTCCCACTCTGTCTAGCATATGCTGTAACTGTCCATAAATCACAAGGCTTGAGTGTGGATGTAGCTTTTATAAAATTTGGAAGTAATGTATTTAACCCCTTCGCTGCTAGCCTCCCCGTGCCAAGCCTTTTTTGGTAATTTGGGGTAGTTCGCACTTAGGCCCCTGTAACATTTGGACCACATAAGGTATCCATGCCAAATGTGCAAACTTATCTTCCAACATCACGGGACTTTTAAAAGTACCAAGGGATTGTGGATTCCCCTGAAGGGTACCCAGAAATTAGCCAAAATATGGCTATTTTTTAGTTTTTTTTTAAAATGGGAAGAAGGGCTGCAGATGAAAGCATCTGGATTTTCCCTGCAAAAGGTATCAACAAAGGATTTGTGGTGCTGAAATCACCATCTTCCCAGCTTTTAGGGACTGACAGATTTTTGTCAGAAAACCAACAGTTTTTACAAAGTTTTGGCATTTTACTGGGACATATCTTATTTTTGCTATTTTTTGTGCTTTCAACCATTCCAGTTAATGGTAAAAATGGGTATTAAAGCAATTATGACTCCTAGAAAGCTATACATTACTGGCAAGTAGACAAAATGCTACATTCAGCAAGGGGTCATTTGTGTAGCTCCTTCAAGGTTTTCTTGTAGAAACTAACAGTTGAAAATAGGTAAAATTGAAAATGAGTAGGAAAAAAAAACCAGCCATTTGTGCCAACGTTTTCACCTGTACCATCTACGAAGTATGACAGATTTTTTGAAGCAATATACCGTTACATCAGCTAGACCCTTATGGTTGTGGGGATATATAGGAATTGTAGGTTCACCAAGAACACCAGGAACCCAGAGCAATAACTGAGCAGCGTCTTGCAATGGTTTTTTATTGTATATCAGGGATAGAGCAATTCAATTGGGAAAATATAAATAGTGAAAAATCGGCATGAAAGACGCCTATGTATTTCTGAAATGGGAAAAAAATATAGAGTTTAGAAACAGTATCCATTGTGCATACCCATACGAGCATGTGAATTAAAGGACATTTTTCAAAGTGGCGTCTTTTTTACACATTGTCTTACAATTGGAAGGCAGAAATGCCTCACAAATCAATAGGTAATAACAGTTGCTCTACACTTATGTGTTTCCCTATGTCTCCCGATAAAAATGGTTCCTCACTTGTGTGGGTAGGTGTAGTGCCCGCGACACGAAACAGCCCAAAACGCAATGTGGACACACCACATTTTGACTGTGTCTGACCCTGTTTTTGCAAAGTGCCTAGCTGTAGATTTTGAACCCTAGCTCTACCGTCACCTAGAGAAACCTAGCGAACCTATACATTTCTGAAAATTAGACACCCAGGGGAATCCAGGATGGGGTGACTTGTCTGGCTCCCACCAGGTTCTGTTACCCAGAATCCCTTGTAAACCTCAAACTTTGTCAAAGAAACATATTTTCACATAATCCGCATTTCAGAAAGTCTGCAGAGAAAAATGGTATCTCACTTGTGTGGGTAGGCCTAGTACCCACTACAGGAAACCACATTTTTACAGTGAAAACAGACCCTTTTTTTGCAAATGCCTAGCTGTAGATTTTGAATCCTAGTAAAACCTAGGAAACCTATACATTTTTGAAAAATTAACACCTAGGGGAATCTAGGATGGGGTAACTTGTCTGGCTTTCACAGGTTCTGTTACCCAGAATCCCTTGCAAACCTCAACCTTTGTAAAAAAAAAAAAGAAAACATTTTCCTTACATATCTGTGTTGGAAAGCTCTTGAATCTGTGTGAATCCACAAAATTCCACCCACTCCGCATTCACCAAAATCTTCTGATAAAAATGGTACATTGCTTGTGTGGGAAGGCCCAAAATGCAACATGGACACCCCACATTTTTACAGTGAAAACTGAACCTTTTTTTGCAAATTCCCGAGCTGAAGATTTTGAACCCTAGCTCTGCCGGCACCTAGGGAAACCTTTCACCTTTCCAACGATACCTCTCCCATGTGTTTTGGTGCTCGGGTGTGAGATAGCTCCACAAGCACTGAAATTGTGAAACTGAAACTAATGAGAATCTAGAAGCTCTTAAGGAGAAAAAACTGGAAAACGAGAGAGATATAGTAGGTTCCCAGTTGGAAAACAGTTCAGGTGTCAACTGCTATGCAAATGTTGTTCACAATGTACTGTTTATTTACCACATCTAATCATTCAAATTCAACAAATACCAGATAAGAGATTGTGTTCTACACTGTATCACCTGCTCCAATGTTTACTGACTGACTGAACTGCAATACATTTTACTTCAGGTATTTGAGATCCTTTAGATATACATATTGGAACAGCAATGTTTACTCTCAAAAGTCAATAAGACGCACAAGAATGTATGATGGTAATTCTTGGCATTTTAAAAGAAAAAGATGTAAATATTCATGATTTAATTGGACTAAGTTACAAATGAAACCAAGTGAATGAAGTTTGTGAATATTCATCTACCTCTCTATTTAACATTACTAGATTCCAAAACAGTGCCTTTTGACAAATTAGGGAAGAAGGCTAACCAAAATATGACCAACCCAAACTGCAGATCAGATGTTATCTCTACGTTAATCCTAATAAGAACTGGAAAATACCATATAGTAATGCTACAATAATGCAGAGCAGATGTTTACAAATTAGAAACTCAAATTACAAACTTCAAAGCTGTACAAATCTCAATTTCAGGCAAAACTTTTACTACTTCAGCTATCATATTTCACAAAGGAATTAATACAACATCTGGACACCACACTGTCTATTTAAAGAGTGAAATTGGATTGACGGAATGTAATGACATCAACCTTAGATCAAAACCAAGACTTCCTTTCAAATTACCAAACACTTATCTTTTCTTTCTTTGTCCAAAGTTTGAAGGAGGAATTGTGGATAAAAAATGGTGTACTGTGTTTCTTCTACATGGCGAATCAATCCTTTAGACATTATTTGGCCTATTGGGGGTAATGTCTTTATAGTCGTCTTAAAATTCAACAATTGTTTAACCTCTACAAAGCAGTTAATACCACATCTAAATATTACACTGTGTGATTGAGTTCAGAAACTGAATGGGCATAATCCAATGAGAGCAGCTTCAGGTTTAAAGTAAAAACTGCCATTAACCCCTTTTGTTTCACCAACCACACTTCTATGTACTAGTTGTGGAATGAAAACTACACTATGTTGTCTATATGGATCACCATTGACTAAACATCATTTGACCTACCAAGCGTGATGTTTTGGGAAGGATCCCTAAAATTGAACAGTACATTGTATTTTTTTCATTTCAATGTCTTTATACAGATATATATCCATAAAAGTACAGACAGGCAACAACATATACAATGAGAATTAACCAGCCAGTAAGGGGACATTAAAAAAATTCTGATTAAAAACTGATCTTCCAGCAATATAATGTGCATAAAAGAAAACATGATAAAAAAGATCAATTCATCAAAGTGTTAATTCACCATCAGTCAAAATGAATGGTTAAAAAACCGAGCATAATTCACGGGTGACACATAGACTCGCAAGTACGCACTGCCGCTTTCAGAAAAAAGCCCACCCGGAAAATTAGCTCATCATCTTCCAGAGCAAAGACCTTCCCATAAGCAGCCTTATAATCAATCACACGTTTTGTCTTAAAATAAGGTATCAAAAACCTTTTAGTAAATATTAATAGCTACAGAAGAATATAAAATGGAGCATAGATGGTTTATATTGACTATTGCAGGGACAAGGTAGACAATCAAGATTATAATTATATCCTGCGGCCAGCTAGGGTATTTTCATCCCCTTTTTTCTGTTAATCAAGGAAAGAGAGAAGAAGTAGAGTAGCTAGTTTGTTTCCCCTGGGATATAGTGGTTAATCAAAGAGAACTAGCTATGTCTGTGTGCTATGTGTCTACATGGGAAACCATTTGCTTTAGTATGAAGGCCCTCACTCACCAACCTAGTTGGTGGCATGCTTCATCATCGGGCCCCACCCGAGGCACCAAGTGCGCCTCAGGTGTGCTGCGACACCAGATTACTGCGGAGCGGGTTTTTCGGAACGTGAGTGTGCTGTGCAGGTGTGTTCCGTGAGATATTAAAATTATGTCCTTGAGGTCCCTAACGGTTACTTTATTGGTGGGCCCCAGGCAGAGGTTAAAAACAAAGGCTTTTTCCAAAAAACCCGCTCTACAGTAATCTGGCATCGCAGCACACCTGAGGCGCACTCGGTGCCTCGGGTGCGGCCCGATGATCAAGCATGCCACCAACTAGGTTGGTAGGTGAGGGCCTTCATACTAAACCAAATGGTTTCCCATGTAGACACATAGCACACAGACCCACAACCACTAACTTACTCATGCAGCCCTTCATGCAACCACTCACTCAACCATACACCCACTAACACCCCCCACTCATTTACCCATGCAACCAGTCATACACTCACTCACTCATGCATACATCTACTCATACAACCACTTACTCTTCCATGCACCCATTCACAGTAACACTTGCTTACCTGTATAGCTACTCACACACACTCTCACTCAGCCATACAGCCACTCACACTAGTAATCACTCATCCATACAGTTACTTACAGTAGCAATCACTCACCCATGTGGCCACTCACACAACCACTCACTCATCCATACAGCCACTCACATAAACACTAACTCCCCAATACATCCACTCACACAACCATTCATTCACTCACACAGCTACTCACACAACCACTCATTAACCCGTACACCTACTCACACAGTCACTCACTCACCCATATAGCATACTTTATCTTTTTTTAACCGTAAAAGACGGTTCTGATAAAAGCCTTTTTTTCTTCTTTTTTCTGAAACTGTGTTTTTTAAATGTTTATTTTCTAACATTATGTACTTTTTGGGATACTTTCTCAAATAAATGACAACGAGGGAAAAAAATCTAATTACAAATACAGAAACAGTGGAAAAACTGGAGTAAATTATAAAAACATTTAACAGGAACGTTGCCATGCTGACTCAAAATCACATTGACAGTCTGCTCATTGGCTGTCATGGTGGTGTTTCAGTCAGAGCAATAAGTTCCAATGCGGTTTAACTCTTGAGATATTTCTGGGCATCCCTTCTCCACTTCTGCTGGAAATTTCTCTCCAGGAGCAGAAGGCGCAGCCCTGGAGGTTGATGGCCGTTCTCTAGGTCTCTCCTTCTGTGCTATTTTAAGACTGTTTTTGTGGTAAGGTTTTAAGTGGTACAACATGCTTGTTGTACCACATGAATATTTTTTGCTGTGCATGTTGATAGGGTTTTGTAAAACATGGTGCACTGGACAAACTTTCCCACTGTTGTTGATTCACCAGATGGAATGGTAAGAAAATAGCATGCTATGCTCTGCTTCTTAGCCAGTGGTTACTCATTAGGAGAGTTGTCTGATGCTGCTGAAACTTCCTGCTCCCCAGCATCTTGAAGGACTTCCTCCTCCTCCTCACCTCTTGCTGATGCCATTAGAAAAATACCCCCAAAATACAGACAGCCCAGTTCTGCACTGAAAGTACAGCAGACCTCCAAGAATGAACCTAATAGCAACTGAAACCTTCAAGATGACAGAAATGGGTGGGAACATCCTTTGATGATTAAGGAAAACTGTCTTCTTCAGTTAAATCTCTTTCTTTCATAGTAACCTGCTCTTTGCACTTACCAACATCATCGCGAAAACCGTCGTCATCACCAAAATGGAAAATTTTATGAAAAAGTGGTTATCAATAAAAAATGATTACAGGAACAGAAGGTTGTCCGCCATGTAAGTAAACAACTTTTGTCAAACATTATTATTGATATGTGTATATATGCATCTTACAATTTTTCAAAAACATGCAGTCTAAATGAAATCAGTGATGTCATTTGAGATGTCATCAGTGATTTCATCAGTGATGCCACTGACCATGTCATGAGTGATGTAATATGCGAGGTGATAACCTAGACAATGTGGGGTCATATGTTATAATTAGCTCAGGTAACAATAGCTGCTGAATTGCTATGGTTTTGTGCATATAAACTCATAGCCTAACTATAACGTCCCTGTAACCTTAGTTTTTTCAGTGAATTTCTAAAGATGTTTTATTCCAATGCCCTAACCTTTGGATACTTACAGACCCATACAGCCACTCACACACCTACCCACAGACCCATACAGACACTCACAAACCCACTCACAAACCCATACAACTACTCACACAACCACTCGTAGACCATCCAGCCATTCGCACACCCAGTCACTGGTTCACAAATCCACTCAACCACCCACTCACACACCCTTGTAACTACTCATACACCCATACAGACACTCACAGACAAACTCACAGACCCACACACACAGCCACTAACACACCCAGTGTCAGACCCATACAACAACTCACATACCCATTCACTGACCTATACAGTCACTCACACACCCATGGTCAAAGGTTACTGGTTAAATTCACTGAATTTATCAAAAGTAACAGGAACATTATAGTTAGGAAAAACCTTATAACACTCTTCCTATAGAAACTAGGCCCTAACTATAACTACTGGCTAACTATAATGTCCCATTATAGTTAGGAAATAGGATAAAAAAATCTTTAAAAATTCATTGAAAAAAACAAAGGTTATGGGGATAGTTAGGCTTAAATTTCACACTCACAAAACCATAGAAATTCAACAGTTACAGTTACTTGAGCTAACATTAACTTATGTCACAGCTATGCACTGCATATACATATATACATTATGTACTGGTGGTCACCAGTAGGTAGTTTTAGTTAGGACCTAGTTTCCATAGGAAAAGCATTTTTGGGTTTTTCTAACTTTGGTGCCGTTTTATAAATGTTCATGAAACTTTCAAAACTAGTTTGACACTCATTTCAGCTACGGTATGGGTAGTTTTGGGGGATTCATCAAGCAAGTGCTAAGAAAAAGGGGGAGTCCTATAATGTGTTTACCTCAAGCAATTTCCCATAGGGATTTTAGACATGATTACAGCCCAAACTGCTAAATGAAATTAAACCAGTTTTGTCAGAAAGCAAGATCTTGGTCCAGAAAGAATGCTTTTTATAATGTGGTGTAAATCTGTTCAACAGTGTTTGACTTAATACATTTTTTAAAATGTAAATCTAATGCCAATAGCCATGCCATGATTATAAAAGGTTGCTGCCGCCATATTATGAATCGGGACTCGCGAATCCCAACGGGGCTTGGCATGCCCACCCATGTGAATTCACAGCAGATTTTCAGATCCAGATCCCAATTAAAAAAATATACACACTCACTCACACACCCATGTTCATATCCACACAAACACTCACACACCCACTCACACATCCATACAGTCACTAAGACTCTCACACACCCACTCAGACACCTAGAATACCAATCACACACCTATACAGGCACTCACACACCCACTCACAGGTACTCACACACCCACTTATTGACTCGCATGCATACCCACGCAACTACTCACAGACCCACTCACACCTCCACTAAGAGACCCACAAAACCACTGACACACCAACGCATAGACCCACACAGGCAGTCAAACATCCAGTCACACATGCACTCCATAAAGTCACTCACATGCTCACTCAGACAGAGACCCAGAAAACCCCACTCCTACCACGACTTACACACTCATACAGCCACTCACACACCCACTCTAAGACCCAAAAAGACACTCACACACCCACTCATAGACCTACAGGGGCACTTACACACCCACTCACATACCAAGGTTGCAGGATATTATAATTAGAAAATGCATTAGAAAATAGAAATTCACTGAAAAAAACAAAGGTTACAGGGAAGCAATAGTTAGGAAATAACATTGAAAAAGTAGAAATTCACTGAATAAAATAAAGGCTACTACTATCTTTTAGTTAGGAAATAGAATTTAAAAGAACCTTAGAAATTCACACAAAAATCAAAGGTTACAGGGACGATATAGTTAGGTACAGATTTTACACACAAAAAACAATAGACATTTGGCAGTTATACTCATATCAAATATCTATAACTTGTACTTGTAAAGCTCACTAATACCCCAACTGGGGTGTCCTGGCCCTGTAACGCATACCGCTGTGGAACCCTTCCTGGCTTTTCCCTGTGAAATGTCCACTCCTTCGCACCACCAAGGTGAAGCCAGGCATCCCAGCACTGTTGGGGCCATTGTGGAGATTAAGCAAGCTATTGCTCGGAGTTGCAGAGTGGGACCCATGATTAGAATAGGCACCGAGGTGAGAATTATCAGGTCCGAGGAAATTGAGCCCCAGACCCGCTCAGGCGGGAATTGAACCCTGGTCCCGGGCCAGACCTCTGCATCAGGGTCTGCCGCTCTAACCATTGAGCCACACTACTCCTTGTGCTCTAAGGCACCTATACCTCATACCCTTCCAATGCACAGTGAGTTGCCCCACATATTACATCATTCATGAACTCTTCTATGACATAACTGATAATATCACTGCAACATTTGTAGTGAAATTATTGATAAGAAAAGTGTGCATGGTGGGGGCTCAAACTATAGTTATCTTAGTGTATGATTTATAGTCACTTGAGATAACTATAAGTATAATTGCAAAATTTCTATGATTTCGATTGTGTAAAATCTGACCCTAACTATAACATCTGCTTAACCTTTGTTTTCTTAGTAAAACAAATAAATATATATATATTCACTAAAAAAAACATAGGTTTCAGGGATGTTATAGTTACTTGAACATTTGACTCATATAAAGCCAGAGAAATTTGCCTGTTATAGTTAGTTGAGCTAACTATAACTCGTGCGCCCGCAATGCACTGCTGATGATGTCACATATTATATCACTCATGACATGGTCAGTGACATCACTCATGACATCACTGATGACATCTCGAATGACATCACTGATGATATCATCCAGTGAATGTGTGTTTTTGTAAAGTTTGAATATGTTTTATATATATATATATATATATATATATATATATATATGTATATATATATATTCACTGAAAAAACCATAGGTTATAGACCATATATAGTTAGGAATTAGCATTTACAAAACCTTGAAAATTCACTGAAAAAACCATAGGTTATAGACCATATATTGTTAGGAATTAGCATTTACAAAACCTTATTTTACTCACACAAAACCATTGAAATTCGCATATATAGTTAGTTGCACTAACTATATATCGCGCACCCGCAATCCACTGCTGATCATGTCACATATTACATCATTCATGACATGGTCAGTGACATCACTGATGACATCACTGATGACATCTCAAATGACATCACTGATGACATCACTGATGACATCTCAAATGACATCACTGATGACATCACTGATGACATCACTGATGACATCTCAAATGACATCACTGATGACATCACTGATGACATCACTGATGACATCTCAAATGACATCACTGATGACATCACTGATGACATCTCAAATGACATCACTGATGACATCACTGATGACATCTCATTTGACATTACTGATCACATCACTGATGTCATCATTCATGTGATAATACGATGAACCTCTTCAGACTCTAATATAACCTTAGATACACTCAGTGTAAACAGACACTCACAGACTGTCACTCATCCATGGAGTTACTCACACACCTAGTCAGTCATGCAAAGAATCAATCACACCTCCATTTCCTCAACTATACAGTTATACACACCTTACTTATTCAAACATATACTAACACATATTTACTCTCTTATACAATCCCTGATACAAGTTCACAATGATCCATACAGCCACTCACACATTCACTGGCTCTTATGCAGAGTTATTTATATATGTCAATTCTCACATGTACTGTGTTTTACATATGTACTTACTTTGACATGTAGCACTGAGATATCCATTCACTCACCAATACACTCATGCACACAGTCAACCGCCCATACAGCTGTTTCCACATGCACTTTTGAACCCATACATCTACTGAATCAACTGCTCACACATCTATGCACAGAGTCATACACCTCCCAGCCACCCACACACACACTCAGTCTCCCATACAAATACTTGGGCAACCAATCAATAACCCATATAGTTACTCATATAGCTACTGATCAACACATGCAGCAGTTTACAGAACAACAGACAAAATGATGCACAAATTAAGACAGTTTAGTCACTAACCCATGTACTCAGTGAGACACATTTAATCACTCACTCATACAGTCAGTCATGCACCTACTAAACCCTTCATCCAGACACTTCTACATCCACTCATTCATCAATATGTAAGACATATTTTAACTTTACAGAAACATACAGTGACTGGATGTTGTCATCAGTGATGTCATCAGTGATGTCATTTGAGATGTCATCAGTGATGTCATCAGTGATGTCACTGACCATGTCATGAATGATGTAATATGTGACATGATCAGCAGTGGATTGCGGGTGCGCGATATATAGTTAGTGCAACTAACTATATATGCGAATTTCAATGGTTTTGTGTGAGTAAAATAAGGTTTTGTAAATGCTAATTCCTAACTATATATGGTCTATAACCTATGGTTTTTTCAGTGAATTTTCAAGGTTTTGTAAATGCTAATTCCTAACTATATATGGTCTATAACCTATGGTTTTTTCAGTGAATTTCAATGTTTTTTTAATAGCAAATATCAAAAGCTGTAAAATGTATTCTTCTTTTAAAGGAAAAATATATTTTATATGTATTTAATATAATTTTTTTATGTATATAAATTTTTTGAGGGAACGAATTTATCAACTATCATGTTGCAGAAGAGTGTGGGGAAAACAAAACAAAGAGGAGGACTAAGAGGAAAGAACAATCAGTTAAAAAATACAATTGCTTTAAAGCATGAAGTGCTTTTCCACACATTTACATTTAAATAACCCATATTAGAACATACAAAATATCTACAGAGGAGACGGTGTACATTGAATTTTAGACTCTTCATTGGTACCTACATGTTGGTACTTACATCACCCACACAACACAACAACCGGGACGCTGTCACAGATATATATATTTTTATGAACGTTAATTTCTCAAAATCCACTGGAGCACATATCTTGAGACCTAGCAAAGGCACATTGGGCAAACAGTCTCTACAATTTTGCCAAGTTTCATAGAAATCCATTCAGCCGTTCGAGCTAAAAGTGAGTCCAACCGCCCTATGGAAAACTCAATGTTAAAAACACGTTTTGGGACCCCCCTTTTTTCTCGGCCCCCGCTTGACGAAACCCCCCAAACTTTCAGGGGATGCTCAGAAACAAAATGTGCCATTTTCCTGAAAATTTCAGCCAATTCCGTCCATCAACGCCAAAGTTATTCAACATAGAATTTTCAGAAATCCCTATTCAAAAAAATCCTAACTATATATACCTACTGGCGACTGCCAGTAGGTAATATATATATATATATATATATATATATATATATATATATATATATATATATATATATATATATATATAACATTTCTATGGCAAAATGAAACCCCTCATTTTGTTCCTTTTCAAATTAAATGTATTAAGTGTTACCACTTTATTCCAATCAAGATGACTTCAGGTGTGCCATACTTTTGTCATAAGTAAGACTGTTAGCGTTCTAGTTGTTCTTTAGAACACTCTGGGACATTCTGTCATTGGGCTATAGTTGGGCTACATCTGGCTGATATTTGGGCTACATTTGTTTTTTTTGTCTCTGGTGGCCATCTTTGGGCTACATTGGGCTACATTGGGCTACATTTGGGCTCTAACATATATATAGCCCAATGTAGCCCAATATATATTTTTTAAAGTTAATTTTCGTAAAAACCACTGGAGCATATATCTTGAGACATAGCAAAGGCACATCGGGCTACCAGTCCCTACAATTTTGCCAAGTTTTGTGGAAATCCATTCAGCCGTTCGAGCTAAAAGTGAGTCCAACCGCCCTATGGATAACTCAATGTTAAAAACACGTTTTGGGACCCCCCTTTTTTCTCGGCCCCCACTTGACGAAACCCCCCCAAACTGTCAGGGGACGCTCAGAAACAAAATGTGCCATTTTCCTGAAAATTTTAGCCAATTCCGTCCATTAACGCCAAAGTTATTCAACATAGAATTTTCAGAAATCCCTATTCAAAAAAATCCTAACTATATATACCTACTGGCGACTGCCAGTAGGTAATATATATATATATATGTACATATATATATATATATATCACCAACGATTCCTCATTCACCTCCACATTCGGTATCAAGGAAAAAACGGCACACCAGGTAAGTTCAGGCACAATTAATATTTAATGTGCACTCTCCAAAAGACGACGCGTTTCGGCGAGAAGCCTTTATCAAGTGGCCACCATTTTGTTACGCTATGTTTTTAAGTCCTTCTTCCATAAGGTAAATAATAGACATAGAAAAAATATATATATCTGTGAACGATCGGATTTCATAGATCAAATCATTTCGTATTAGTTTACATTACCACTTCAAAACATGACAAGCGGAAATTACATTGTAAAATACAATTCATTTAACAACACATGTAAACCAAAGTTTCGAACCATTTCCGATGCGCATTTCCATAAACGCTCAGACTGCTGGGCAATGTAGTTTTTGTGGCAAAACATGATATCAGACCAAATTCCGAGAAATGAGAACTCAGTACTGCGCTGCGGCATTGATGTAAGATGTCACATCCGTATGTGACTTTACTTCCTAAACACCTTGAGGATATACATACATCCACAAAATTATGGCATAATCAATTATGAATTTTATCCATTGAATATTTACAATATAAGCCTTCAGTGAAGTCTCCATCGATGCCTAACTCATACAGTACAATGCCCAATGGTATCCCACAAACAGTAATTTGATGTGGTATGGTAGAATTGCATTATCTTATCACTCCGTTAGTAATGCACAACAAAACAAACAACAAACATTGGGAGCTCCCATGCCTCGTAAAGCACAAATCATGATCTAAAGTTCACTTTTATTTTTATTTCTGTTTTTCCTTTTGGCGGTGGCCTTTTGTCATGCGAGTGCATACAGTGTGGTGAAAAGTGAGTGAGTGAGGGAAACTAAAGTGCAAGAGCGCCTATTATTTCATTTAGCTTAGTAAGAAATGTGCAAAAATCATATATGAATAAATAATATGATACAGCAATTGTTATATATATATATATATATATATATATATATTCACTGAACAAACCATAGGTTATAGACCATATATAGTTAGGAATTAGCATTTAAAAAACCTTATTTTACTCACACAAAACCATTGAAATTCCATATATAGTCAGTAGTACTAACTATATATCGCGCACCCGCAATCCACTGCTGATCATGTCACATATTACATCATTCATGACATGGTCAGTGACATCACTGATGACATCACTGATGACATCTCAAATGACATCACTGATGACATCTCATTTGACATTACTGATCACATCACTGATGACATCATTCATGTGATAATACGATGAACCTCTTCAGACTCTAATATAACCTTAGATACACTCAGTGTAAACAGACACTCACAGACTGTCACTAATCCATGGAGTTACTTACACACCTAGTCAGTCATGCAAAGAATCAATCACACCTCAATTTCCTCAACTATACAGTTATACACACCTTACTTATTCAAACATATACTAACACATATTTACTCTCTTTTACAATCCCTGATACAAGTTCACAATGATCCATACAGCCACTCACAAATTCACTGACTCTTATGCACAGTTATTTATATATGCCAATTCTCACATGTACTGTGTTTTACATATGTACTTACTTTGACATGTAGCACTGAGATATCCATTCACTCACCAATGCACTCATGCACACAGTCAACCACCCATACAGCTGTTTCCACATGAACTTTTGAACCCATACATCTAGTGAATCAACTGCTCACACATCTATGCACAGAGTCATACACCTCCCAGCCACCCACACACACACTCAGTCTCCCATACAAATACTTGAGCAACCAATCAATAACCCATATACTTACTCATATAGCTACTGATCAACACATGCAGCAGTTTACAGAACAACAAACATAATGATGCACAAATTAAGACAGTTCGTCACTAACCCATGCACTCAGTGAGACACATTTAACCACTCACTCATACAGTCAGGCATGCACCTACTAAATCCTTCATCCAGACACTTCTACATCCACTCATTCTTCAATATGTAAGACATATTTTAACTTTACAGAAATACACAGTCACTGGATGTTGTCATCAGTGATGTCATTTGAGATGTCATCAGTGATGTCATCAGTGATGTCATTTGAGATGTCATCAGTGATGTCATCAGTGATGTCATTTGAGATGTCATCAGTGATATCATCAGTGATGTCACTGACCATGTCATGAATGATGTAATATGTGACATGATCAGCAGTGGATTGCGGGTGCGCGATATATAGTTAGTACTACTAACTATATATGGAATTTCAATGGTTTTGTGTGAGTAAAATAAGGTTTTTTAAATGCTAATTCCTAACTATATATGGTCTATAACCTATGGTTTTTTCAGTGAATTTTCAAGGTTTTGTAAATGCTAATTCCTAACTATATATGGTCTATAACCTATGTTTTTTTCAGTGAATTTCAATGTTTTTTTAATAGCAAATATCATAAGCTGTCGATTGTCAAGTACGTGGTAAGAAAAAACATTTTCGTGTTTATGCACACTGATCTGCTTTCAATGCTGCCCCCCCCCTCATTTCTATTAGGAGTACTCTCTCTTTCCAGATAGTGAAGGTTAGTTAACGCAGGCCTTTGCCCCCGTTGTAATCCGTCGTGCCTGCTTCTCTCTCCATTTGATTGATTGTTATCCAAGCATTTGCAAACAAGCACAGAATCGCCATACTCTGTTTAGTCTTTGCAGATAGTGAAGGATAGGTAAATGCAGACTTTTGTCCCCATTGTAATCCGTCATACCTATTTTTCTCCCCATTGATTGATTGATTGAATCGAGCATTGAATTGTTCGAAGTTGGTTCTCTTAAGGATCTTCTCTGCCTGCAAACGGGGAAGAATAGGAATATTCTCTCTCCCTTTGCAGATAGTGAAGGGTAGGTAACGCAAACCTTTAACACATCGTGCCTATTTCGTTCCTCATTGATTGATTGTTTGCCCGAACATTGACTGTTTGGGAATTGGTTCTTTTTGGAGGTATTCCCTGTTTGCAAATAAACGTAGGAAAATCTTTGCAAGTAGTGAAAGGGTAGGTAATGCGGACCTTTGTCCCCCGTTGTAATCTGTCATGCCTATCTACTCCCCACTGATTGATGCACCTGTTTCACCCAGACCATTTACTAGAGATAGGTCATCTGGCCCGACCAGAGAGCACCCCTAGTGAAAAGGACATATGCAATAATAACGAAGTGATCACTGTATCCTGTTAACAGAAACTTTAGCATGAAACAACCTGGAAAGAAAGGAATAGGAAAACGAAAATCAGTAGGCCACTGATGAACTTTTTATTAAATAACAAACAAAGAAACGATAACAATACGTAATGATAAAACCTTTTATTGTCCTAGAAACAAGAAACGTTAGAAGTAAGCCCGTAATAAGAAACCTGAAAACAGTAAGAGAAACCAAGTGTGACATTGCAACGGCCACAAGGCAACGAGGCTTCATCGCCCCTCACTGCCCCAAAACGTGTCTGTCCCACCGCCTGCCACGGCCAAATAACGGCAAACTAGGAAAGATACAAGTCAGCAGACATCCGCCCCATTCTGGAAACTTCCAAAGTGCAACAGGTTCCGGCTACGCCCAGCCGGAAGCAACACATATAAGGCGGGTCCTGCTGCCAACCGTCGGCAGAAGATCATCACGTAGGGTGTAGCCGGAGGAAAGGCCGAGGCCAATGGCACCCGTCCAGGGGGATTGCTACGACCACCCTGGAGAGTTGCAAGGGGGGGAATGTCTGTGTCCTCGACCCTCCCCTCTCTCTCCCAGTCCGGCCACCATCAACCAGAGGCCGAGGCCGACGGGATCCGGCCGCGGTGGCAGTAACCCTGGAGAATTGCAGGTTAGACCCTCTCTCTCCCAGTCTGGGCCAGCATCCATGGAGGGCCTGGGAGTGGAGACGCCACTGCACGAAAGGCCCAGGAGAGGCACCACACGCCAAGGCCTGCCCCACCGGATGAGCCAAGGAACCCGCTCATGGGGCCAGAGCAAAGGGCGTCCGGCCGCCATCCACCGGAGGTCCGGCCCAAAGACGGACGGGACATTTCTTCTTTCTTTTATAATGGCTGCGACAACACTGGGGGGGGATGTCTTGCACATGCCTCCGACCCCCCCCCTCGTCCTCATCGCCTGGTCCGGCCATAACAAATGTCAAGCGAGACGCCGTGGGGTGCACTGGGTGGGAGAGACAGTGCGAACAGGCCTCTCCCGCCTCCCCAGGTGGAGGCTTCCCAGCTGCACCCTCAGCGCTCCAGGTGCCCGGAAAAGGGTTCTTCCACTGTGGCGATGCTGCAACGTCTCGCCCGGCAGGGTGGAGCCCGTCCGCTCATTTGACCCCACGATCGCCGGTAGCTACCGAACTCTCAAAATGGCGGTCGACCTGGCAAGAGCGGGCCCAGCATAAAGAAATGGCCCGGTCACTGGTTGACTCCACCATCGTAGTCCTCCACGACCTTGAAGATTCTATAGGAGCCACGGGAGTCCCCGACCCCCGCAGACACCCCCGATGGGGAATAACTGCCATGATCGTCCGTGGAGTGACGAAACTGTAGCCGCGGGACGTCGGCGCTCCCATGCTGGCGCCAGCCTCAGTTTGAATGACTAGAATCCTGCAGACCTCAGTTCCGGTGAAAGCACAGTGTGACCCGGTAGGAAAAATTGTTGCACCCCCTCCCCTTTTTGACTGATGGTTCAAACCACCGATCCTTTCCTTTGCCCTTGTAACGGAACTTTGGACTGCCTCCCCCCCCCCGCGGCGCCCCACGCCGTTATTTGGTGGGCGGCAACTTACTGGACATCACCTTGGTGCCATCCAGATTTCAGCGCGTTCTGCTGCCTTGGAACTATTCGCACAACAGACCGCTACTGACGACCCACCCCCCGGGACGCCCCACGCCGGATACCCAAATCAGTGCGGCACCCAGGCAACATCTTCTGAATTTTCATAATTTGAAAGAACTAGTAACATGTCCTCATCAGGAATTTCCTCTTCAATCATCTCATCAGGAATCTCCTCATGAAAAGTCTGCAATGATGATTCTTGTAACTCTATGGTCTCCAAACATTCGATAAATTCGCCATCAAGAGATTGATCAAAAAAATCATTCAAGTCATCTCCTCCTTGTGAGAATATTTCATTATTGGTGCTGTCAATATCAATAAATGTAGTGGATAATTCAAAAGAAATTACCACGGTCTCTTCATTGTTTAAATGTTTTTACTGTTTTTGTTTTGTTGTATATATTTACAAGTTATTAAAGTTTTATATTCCTACTACTTTGTTGGAGTGCTATATATTTTTAATGTGACACATAATTGTAAAAACTTTGATGTACAAAGAGTCATCCCTGGAATCTTCCGCTTCAGGCTCGGTCCCCTCCCCAATCACAATACAGGATGGTTTTCAGATAGTAGGAACGCGTGTGGTGTGACGGATCTCATCGGGTGTGGGCCTTGATCTACTATAACTCCTTTGAAGAGGGGTGATTCTTTACAGCTGGGGCCATAAACTACATCTGCAGGGCTAGCTGATAGCCTGGGACCGGCCTGGACAATCGGACACAGAGGAAGAGGAGTGTCAGAGGGTGCGGTAGTGAATAGGGCGAAAGGGAGGTGTCAGGCGGGCACAGGGTGTGATTCTCAGGGAAGAGCAGCGCAGATGGGGGGAGGTTTATTGCCCATGCATAAGACAGAGAGCGGGGGTGACCAGTGCCTGGGGAAGATGCTTGCGAGGGTGGGGAGCCATGCTACGGATCGACAGTGTGCAGAGAGTGGGTCTGGTCAAGGCATCTAAAATGGCTGCCGTGCACGACAAAAGTGTGGCATTTGAAAAAAGGCAAGATGGCGCAGACAATGTTTTTCAACACTTCCTCATTTCCTTCGAATCGAACGTTAACAGACGTTGGGGCATATTACCAAAGTTAAGCGATATTTATCCCTAACGATGCTTAGCAACGAATTTTTTACCGCTAAGCATCGTCAGAAATTATCGCAGATAAACCTTGCTATTATCAAGGTTTATCGCAAATGCCATAAAAAACGGCCGCAATGCATTAATATCGCTGAAAAGTCAGCGATATTCATGCATTACCGAGCTAATGCTCTTAGCCATGTTATCCACCTCCCATTGGATGACATGGCTAAGAACTGCTCAGGACAGGTGTTACTTTTTGGAGATATTCGCGCTTAGCGCGAATATCTCCAAAAGTTGGTAATAGGAGATAGCGATGTTAGCGACTGTTTCCAGTCGCTAACATCTTGGCATGCCCACTTTGCATGTCATTAGTGATAAATATCACTGACATGCAAAGTGGAGCCCAAGATGGTCGCTATCTCCTCCTAGCGGTCGCTAACTGGTGTTAGCGACAGCTACGTAATACGGAGATAATTTTATCTCCGCTTTCTTGGCTTTTAAAGCCAAAAAAGCGGAGATAAACCCCCTTGATAATATGCCCCGTTATCTCTCCCACACTACCGGTCCCCCTGGGCTTGAACGCCGAGATGGTAGGGACTGCATCCCGTGGAGATAGGCCGACACGTCACTCAGCAGAAAAACAAGTCTATAAACATACAATAAGTTAAAAGTCAATCATTCTTCTTTCCTTGTAGTACGCTCCCCAGTCCACTTCCCGTTACGCTAACCGGGCGCACCCCACCAAAAAAACGATTTTTTTTTTTGCCCCTCCAAAAAGAACCAATTTTTGCACTCTATACTATAAGTCTTTTTTTATACTACAATCACTTTGCTACAACCTCATAAATTAAAAATAAAAATGAATAATGTCTCAAACAATTTTTGATTTCTAAATATAAATTTATTCTTCTGAATTTTCATAATTTGAAAGAACTAGTAACATGTCCTCATCAGGAATTTCCTCTTCAATCATCTCATCAGAAATCTCCTCATGAAAAGTCTGCAATGATGATTCTTGTAACTCTATGGTCTCCAAACATTCGATAAATTCGCCGTCAAGAGATTGATCAAAAAAATCATTCAAGTCATCTCCTCCTTGTGAGAATATTTCATTATTGGTGCTGTCAATTTCAATAAATGTAGTGGATAATTCAAAAGAAATTGCCACGGTCTCTTCATTGTGATCCATTTTATTTTGAAATTTCTTGCTGTAAATTGCAGAAAAAAATAATCACTTTCATTTATCGTTTTTAGTAATACATAATATAAAACTAACTTTATCAAGTATTTAGTATAACAGAAGGACTGAAAATGAATAACAGAAAACATTTTTCAAATTATCTTAAAGTGTACAACATAGTTCCCCTTACAAATTAACAACTCACCTTTTTGAAAGTAGAAGTGTTAGTACTGTGTAAATCAAACACCAGAAATTGAGCACCAAAAATTCCTCACAAATGTACCTCAGACAGTAGTATCACAAAATGGCTGTGGTTTCCTCTCATTTTTGATATATACATAACCAATTAACTTTCATCACACACAAATACAAAACCAAAGTAACATTTTAATTGGTTCTAAATTTCAACACTTTCAAATGTGTTTTCCCTATGCAATTTTCCATAGGACATTTAGATACGTCTACAGCCTGAATGGCTGAACGGAATTACACCAAACTTGGCAAAATGGTACATCAAACCTAAGAGGTCAGTGAGGATCTACTATGCCCCCTTATGGTCATTTGCCCCTTCGCTTTGGCCTCCTCTTGTCTCTCGATCCTACCGAGAGACAAGATGGCGGCCGCTACGGACTGTTTGGAATGTTTACAGACGCCGGAGAACCAATCAGCTTCGCAAAGCTACGTAACGCGAAAAGTACGCGAAGCGGAGCGCTGTTACAGATATATATCTTTTTTTGAACGTTAATTTCTCAAAATCCACTGGAGCACATATATTGAGACCTAGCAAAGGCACATCGGGCTACCAGTCCCTACAATTTTGCCAAGTTTCGTGCAAATCCATTCAGCCGTTCGATTATTATTATTTATTTTTTTGCCCCGCGGGGCCCTTTTAAAACCTCCACATCAAACCTAGGGGGTCAGGGAGGATCTACTATGCCCCCTTATGGTCATTTGCCCCTTCGCTTTGGCCTCCTCTTGTCTCTCAATCCTACCGAGAGACAAGATGGCGGCCGCTACGGACTGTTTGGAATGTTTACAGACGCCGGAGAACCAATCAGCTTCGCTTCACAAAGCTCCGTAACGCGAAAAGTACGCGAACTGGAGCGCTGCCTGGTCCGCTGTTACAGATATATATCTTTTTTTGAACGTTAATTTTTCAAAATCCACTGGAGCACATATATTGAGACCTAGCAAAGGCACATCGGGCTACCAGTCCCTACAATTTTGCCAAGTTTCGTGCAAATCCATTCAGCCGTTCGGGCTAAAAGTGAGGCCAACCGCCCTATGGAAAACTCAATGTTAAAAACACGTTTTGGGACCCCCCTTTTTTCTCGGCCCCCCCTTGACGAAACCCCCCCAAATTTTCAGGGATTGCTCAGAAACAAAATGTTCCATTTTCCTGAAAATTTCAGCTAATTCCGTCCACAAACGCCAAAGTTATTAGACATAGAATTTTCAAAAATCCCATAGAGAAAAAATCCTAACTATATATACCTACTGGCGACCGCCAGTAGGTAATATATATCCCAAAGTACTCCATTCATTCAAACAGACGTCTCCGACACTCGAGAGATTGCTGTGCACGTAGTATTTAATCAGCAGGAAAACAACGCGTTTCGCATTACAGCTTGATCACGTTTACCCATTGCTACCAAACAATTGTCCTTTTACTCTTTCAAACACAACATAGAAAGTGGACTCACCCCCAAGTGTATAAAATTCGGTACTAGTTATGGCAGACATTTTGAAGGAGTCAACATATGAAATGTTAGTCATTCATTTACATTTCAGATACGAATGAAATAATTACATTCTGCCACCAATATTTTCAATTTCAAAGTCAGTAATCATATGTCTACATTTTTTGTCAAAGATAAGCGAGCTATTGTCATTTCGGAAGGATATTAATTATGCAGTAATACCCCAATCAACTCTAATATATTCCGCCCAAGTGGGCACATAATCCATACGTGCGAGTTGTAACCTTATTGCAATGTCTCGCCCAAGTGGACAAATAATATTCAAAATATGTCATCAATCACAGAATTGCATTTGGAGTAATCAAAATCATAGTTCAAAAGTTCCAGCCCCCATGGGCAAAATCCTCCAGAAATAGCTCCTTAATAAATTATGAGCTGACTGAACAAGATAGGCGTCTGCATGATCTTCAGCATTCAAATCTCATTGACTCCAAATTCATAGTCACACAAGTTCCACATAGTACCTATAAATAAAATACATAGAAACAATTTAAAAGAAAGACCTCTAAGGATCCTACTGCAGACAATTTTACAGTTCTATTCAATACCAATTTCATCATCATCATGCAAGGTGTACAGCTAATTCCTCGTTAATGTTCAACCCATTAGGATTCATACATTCGAAATCAATAATGTATCTTGATTCCATTTGTCGTAAGGCCAATTTCTTATTTCCTCCCCGAATTCCCAGATTCACCTTATCAATGACCACCATCCTCAATAGATTTTCATTTTGAAAGTGATGGTCAAAGAAGTGGCGAGCCACAGGATATTGTACATTGTGGTTTTTGATAGCCCTCCAATGCTGTAGAACTCTTTCTTTTGCTTTTAGGGTAGTACTGCCGACATACCACCTATCACAGGGACAGATGAGTACATACACACAGTACACTGTATGACATGAGAGTGATTTTTTGATCGTAAACACTCTCCCTGATGTTGGAACAGTAAGCTCTTTACAGTTTATACTGTTCCGACAGGCTTTACATGACCCACAACATCTGAATCCTGGATTTTCTTTCGGTTCAGTTTTACTCATTACAGCATTAGGGCTAAGATCATCTTTAAGCGATCTACATTTTCTGAAAGTGATCTGGGGATTTGGGTTTAGGTAGGGTTTCAAATGGTTATCAGTCAGGAGGACATGCCAATGTTTATGAAAGATCTTTCTGATCTCATGTGCCTGTCCCGAATACGTTGTAATAAATCTGACTCGATTTTCCTCTTCTCGAGTTTTATTTGGGTTGAGTAGCTCATTTCTTGTGGTGCCATCAACTCTTTTACATGCTTGTACAATAATCTTATTCTTATAGCCCCTTTCCTTGAAACGCTCACACATGATGTTTTTTTCTGTTTCGTATGCCTCTATTGTACTGCAGTTCCTCTTTGCTCGCAACAGTTCCCCATAGGGGATACTGTTTACTAGACTTCTGGGATGAGCACTCTTGGCATTTAACAGGCTATTGCCTGCCGTTTTTTTGCGGAAGAGGCTGGTAGTTATGGCAGTTCCCTGAATTTCTACTTGTATATCCAGGAATTCAATTTTGGACTTATGTATGTGTTCTGAGAAGATCAAGTTTACATTGTTTCTGTTTAGTAAGCTCACAAATGCTTTGGCAGAGCTGGTACATCCATTCCAAATCATAAAAATGTCATCGATGTACCTAAGCCACAGGACAACTTTGGTGTTAAATTCGGCTAGTTGGTTTGACACCTGCTCCTCCCACCAACCCATGAAGAGGTTGGCATAACTGGGGGCGAAGCAGGTGCCTATAGCCGTGCCCTGTGACTGTCGGTACATCTTGTCATCAAAAATGAAAAAGTTGTTATTTAGACAAAATTCAATTAGTGTGAGCAGCATTTTAGAATGGTCAAGATATGCAATCGACCTGGATTTGAGAAAATGTTCTACAGCCGTTAGACCTAGGTCATGCCGTATGCATGTATACAAACTGCTCACATCTAAGGTGACCAGTGTGTAGGAGGGTTCCCAGAGTATACCCTCAATGGTTTTCAAAAAGTGGGTGGTGTCTTTCAAATACGATGGGAGAGAGATGACAAATGGCCTTAGATAGTGATCAATATACTGGGATGTGTTTTCTAGCAGGGAATCTATAGACGACACAATAGGACTTCCCGGCGGATCGGCAGCATCTTTGTGTAACTTAGGGAGGAGATATAGGATGGGTATTTTTGGATGTTCACATCGCAGAAACTTATACTCATCCCATTGCAATAACCCTCTGTCTTTGTAATCTTGCAATAAGTCATCAAAGTTGTTTTTCACATTTCTTATATCTGACTGAGTACACACTTGATAACATGCTGTATCTCCTAGTTGTCCTAATCCCTCAGCCAAATACTTATTCTTCTCCAGAACAACAACATTACCCCCCTTATCTGCATTACGGATAACAATCTGATTGTCAGCCTTTAAGTCATCAACAGCTTGTTTTTGTTCAGGGGAAAGATTTTTCATGTTGTTTGGTAATCGTATTGTTCTCAGTTTTTTAATGTCATTTAGTACCCCCTTTTCGAATACCTCTACAGCTTCACACGTGATGTGAGGAACAAACCTTGACTTGGATTTAAAATCACTTCCTGGATTTACATTAGTGACCTCATCCAACAGTAAATCATCTCTTTCAATCGTCCCTGACGAGATCAACTCCAGAAGTTCAACATCATCCGAGTTTAGATTAGTAGGATTAACCCTTGTACTGTTTGTAACTGGTCTGGGCCCCTGATTTTCAAACCATTTTTTGAGCTTTAACTTTCTCGAAAAATAGAATAAGTCTATCCTCGTTTGGGCATAGATAAAGTTAGTCGAAGGACAGAATGATAATCCCAATGCCAATACATCGTTTTCATGTACAGTTAAAGGTCTTGAAGAAAGATTAATTACCGTCATACTTTTGCCTTGCTGCCCCGTGTCATTACTCCCATGGGCGATTTTTCTGCGTTTTTGTCTGGCTTTGGCTTGTTTGTTCCTCTTGGTCTTCCCCGATTTCCTCTGCCTCTTCCCCTTTGGGTTCCTTGCTCCTGTTGCATATCCGCTCGTCCTTGATTCAGGACTTGGAACTGTAATAAAAAATGATTCTTCTTTCTCAGCTGGTCTTCCGAAATAGCTTGATTTAATCGAGCTGGGGAGATATCAGAAAGACTTCCCTCAGAGGCGTCACTTTCCACCGTTTCTGCTTGAATCCGTGTTTCAGTGTTGTTAATTTTCGCCGGACATGATTTATCAAATAGATGATCATATTTGCGTTGGAAGGTTAGTGTGCGACCTGATTGGTAATCCTTATAGTCTCTTAGGAATTTTCGTTGCTTCTTCATAGTAATTTCTTCTTCCAATTTCAGCATCTTTATTTCCAGAGTTTTAAGATAATCTTCAAATGCATCCTTTGACATAAGGGTACCAATCTCGCTTGTTAATTTGTCAATTTCTTCAAGTATTTTACTCCTATCTTTTAGAGCGTATTTTACCAATATACGCAGCATTGTGGTAGAGCAAGAAGCTGAGTTGTTGGACCACTCTTCCAACATTTCGGGGTCAGGATCTTCAAAAGTTGGAATGGTAAAGATCCTGAGACCATGAGGCACTCTCCCGACCTCAATGTATCGTTGGAGAGATTCTGCCTCCCACCATTTTGAGAGCTCCTTTCTATGTAGTTTTTCCAGTTTGGCCAGTAAAGATTGTAGTTGTACTTCATTATTTATGCTTGTCGCTGCTTGCGCATTTCAGGTTAAGGAGCTGCCAGCCTGCATGAAGAAAAGTTTGTCCACAGTGGCCTTTCGTTTGGCATCCAACGCTGCCATAACTACGTGACGAAAATGTCAATACCAGCAACTTTCGCCGATGTTGAGGACGTCTCCTCTTTTTATAATCGGCTCCCGACCCTGTTCACACAGAGAACCCGGCAGCCCGCAAATTTCCTCCCCCGGACGTACTCACAAAAGCTGCAACACAGTCATGTGACGCCACTCGGTTTTCGGTTCGGCAAGGCGTATTCGACAGACTACAGAGTCCACAATCCTTAGCGCCTGACCTCCTTATAGTCCGGCTCTGTTTTGTACCGGATAGATATTACCGTTTGTACGATGAGTTCGTTGATCAACTCGTCTTTGAAAAGGCTGGTCGGCTTAGCTGAACAGGGGAGCGGACCGGTGTTTGAAAATTTACAAAAACCAGATTCCGGTACTTCACCAGTCACGCTCACGGGTGGGTCGGAGTAGGGCTCCCGGTCACCCACTATTTACACCAAAGTACTCCATTCATTCGAACAGACGTCTCCGACTGCTGTGCACGTAGTATTTAATCAGCAGGAAAACAACGCGTTTCGCATTACAGCTTGATCACGTTTACCCATTGCTACCAAACAATTGTCCTTTTACTCTTTCAAACAACATAGAAAGTGGACTCACCCCCAAGTGTATAAAATTCAGTACTAGTTATGGCAGACATTTTGAAGGAGTCAACATATGAAATGTTAGTCATTCATTTACATTTCAGATACGAATGAACTAATGACATTCTGCCACCAATATTTTCAATTTCAAAGTCAGTATTCATATGTCTACAAGGGTTAATCCTAGTAATCTAAACTCGGATGATGTTGAACTTCTGGAGTTGATCTCGTCAGGGACGATTGAAAGAGATGATTTACTGTTGGATGAGGTCACTAATGTAAATCCAGGAAGTGATTTTATATCCAAGTCAAGGTTTGTTCCTCACATCACATGTGAAGCTGTAGAGGTATTCGAAAAGGGGGTACTAAATGACATTAAAAAACTGAGAACAATACGATTACCAAACAACATGAAAAATCCTTCCCCTGAACAAAAACAAGCTGTTGATGACTTAAAGGCTGACAATCAGATTGTTATCCGTAATGCAGATAAGGGGGGTATTGTTGTTGTTCTGGAGAAGAATAAGTATTTGGCTGAGGGATTAAGACAACTAGGAGATACAGCATGTTATCAAGTGTGTACTCAGTCAGATATAAGAAATGTGAAAAACAACTTTGATGACTTATTGCAAAATTACAAAGACAGAGGGTTGTTGGAATGGGATGAGTATAAGTTTCTGCGATGTGAACATCCAAAAATACCCATCCTATATCTTCTCCCTAAGTTACACAAAGATGCTGCCGATCCGCCGGGAAGGCCTATTGTGTCGTCTATAGATTCCCTGCTAGAAAACACATCCCAGTATATTGATCACTATCTAAGGCCATTTGTCATCTCTCTCCCATCGTATTTGAAAGACACCACCCACTTTTTGAAAACCATTGAGGGTATACTCTGGGAACCCTCCTACACACTGGTCACCTTAGATGTGAGCAGTTTGTATACATGCATACGGCATGACCTAGGTCTAACGGCTGTAGAACATTTTCTCAAATCCAGGTCGATTGCATATCTTGACCATTCTAAAATGCTGCTCACGCTAATTGAATTTTGTCTAAATAACAACTTTTTCATTTTTGATGACAAGATGTACCGACAGTCACAGGGCACGGCTATGGGCACCTGCTTCGTCCCCAGTTATGCCAACCTCTTCATGGGTTGGTGGGAGGAGCAGGTGTCAAACCAACTAGCCGAATTTAACACCAAAGTTGTCCTGTGGCTTTGGTACATCGACGACATTTTTATGATTTGGAACGGATGTACCAGCTCTGCCAAAGCATTTGTGAGCTTACTAAACAGAAACAATGTAAACTTGATCTTCTCAGAACACATACATAAGTCCAAAATTGAATTCCTGGATATACAAGTAGAAATTCAGGGAACTGCCATAACTACCAGCCTCTTCCGCAAAAAAACGGCAGGCAATAGCCTGTTAAATGCCAAGAGTGCTCTTCCCAGAAGTCTAGTAAACAGTATCCCCTATGGGGAACTGTTGCGAGCAAAGAGGAACTGCAGTACAATAGAGGCTTACGAAACAGAAAAAAACATCATGTGTGAGCGTTTCAAGGAAAGGGGCTATAAGAATAAGATTATTGTACAAGCATGTAAAAGAGTTGATGGCACCACAAGAAATGAGCTACTCAACCCAAATAAAACTCGAGAAGAGGAAAATCGAGTCAGATTTATTACAACGTATTCGGGACAGGCACATGAGATGAGAAAGATCTTTCATAAACATTGGCATGTCCTCCTGACTGATAACCATTTGAAACCCTACCTAAACCCAAATCCCCAGATCACTTTCAGAAAATGTAGATTGCTTAAAGATGATCTTAGCCCCAATGCTGTAATGAGTAAAACTGAACCGAAAGAAAATCCAGGATTCAGATGTTGTGGGTCATGTAAAGCCTGTCGGAACAGTATAAACTGTAAAAAGCTCACTGTTCCAACATCAGGGAGAGTGTTTACGATCAAAAAATCACTTTCATGTCATACAATGTACTGCGTGTATGTACTCATCTGTCCCTGTGATAGGTGGTATGTCGGCAGTACTACCCTAAAAGCAAAAGAAAGAGTTCTACAGCATCGGAGGGCTATCAAAAACCACAATGTACAATATCCTGTGGCTCGCCACTTCTTTGACCATCACTTTCAAAATGAAAATCTATTGAGGATGGTGGTCATTGATAAGGTGAATCTGGGAATTCGGGGAGGAAATAAGAAATTGGCCTTACGACAAATGGAATCAAGATACATTATTGATTTCGAATGTATGAATCCTAATGGGTTGAACATTAACGAGGAATTAGCTGTACACCTTGCATGATGATGATGAAATTGGTATTGAATAGAACTGTAAAATTGTCTGCAGTAGGATCCTTAGAGGTCTTTCTTTTAAATTGTTTCTATGTATTTTATTTATAGGTACTATGATGAACTTGTGTGACTATGAATATGGAGTCAATGAGATTTGAATGCTGAAGATCATGCAGCCGCCTATCTTGTTCAGTCAGCTCATAATTTATTAAGGAGCTATTTCTGGAGGATTTTGCCCATGGGGGCTGGAACTTTTGAACTATGATTTTGATTACTCCAAATGCAATTATGTGATTGATGACGTATTTTGAATATTATTTGCCCACTTGGGCGAGACATTGCCATAAGGTTACAACTCGCACGTATGGATTATGTGCCCACTTGGGCGGAATATATTAGAGTTGATTGGGGTATTACTGCATAATTATTATCCTTCCGAAATGACAATAGCTCGCTTATCTTTGACAAAAAATTTAGACATATGATTACTGACTTTGAAATTGAAAATATTGGTGGCAGAATGTCATTATTTCATTCGTATCTGAAATGTAAATGAATGACTAACATTTCATATGTTGACTCCTTCAAAATGTCTGCCATAACTAGTACCGAATTTTATACACTTGGGGGTGAGTCCACTTTCTATGTTGTTTGAAAGAGTAAAAGGACAATTGTTTGGTAGCAATGGGTAAACGTGATCAAGCTGTAATGCGAAACGCGTTGTTTTCCTGCTGATTAAACACTACGTGCACAGCAATCTCTCGAGTGTCGGAGACGTCTGTTCGAATGAATGGAGTACTTTGGTGTAAATAGTGGGTGACCGGGAGCCCTACTCCGACCCACCCGTGAGCGTGACTGGTGAAGTACCGGAAACTGGTTTTTATATATATATATATATATATATATATATATATATATATATATATTCCAACACCGCATCTCAGCATCGGAAAGCAGCTCCCGCCCCCACTGCAAGAAACCTCTCGGACACGGACCAACAGTTAGTGCTTCTTTATTCTGTTAATGCAGATTCATGCCGCATGACGTTTCAGCTCCGTAGAGCCTTGCTCACATGACAACGTCCTACATAACAATGCTCCATTTTAAAGTGACCGTACCAGTCTACGTATACACCACGTGGTAATAGCATTCAATAGATGTAGAAGAAATATTGACCTTGTCACATACACTTACAATAGTGATATATAAATCTCCAGTACAATTAGGGGGTATCAAATCCTAGTTTTTTAACCGTACTTCATCATTTGTTCATGTCGATTACAGGCATAATAACAGTAAAATACATTGGCTAAAAATGACCCTTCACACAATTTGAAAAGAACCGGCTACAATGTACTGGTTAAAACCTTAGCAATGGTACTACTTCGCTGTATCACCAACTGATCAGTGTATGATCTTATTAAATAAATGTAAAATACAGATCGTCTACATAAGTCATATCATCATAATGAGTTCTTTAACCAGTATCAATTCTAAACCATGGATACTACTCATCGTAATAACAATACTGTCTATCCAATAAAGTGCATCTTCATACTAAAATGTGCAAAATAGCAATGTAAACATAAATTGATCATCAGATATTGTCTATCTGGTAAAGTGCAAAATGCATATTGTATTGTGCAAATTCGCAATGTAAACACTACCTCTTAATTGACATCAAATTTGAAGGTACATCATTAAATGCTCAAATGTCTACCTCCATATGTGCAAAAAATGCAAGTATGTACAAATTTAGCTGATCAGTATTGCAAAGAGCTACTGTAGACAGATTATTACAATGAAGAAGCGTATCCCTGATAATGATAGGGATCTATCGCACCAGAGAAAAATAAAGTGCAAACGTACCATTGTTCATATAGTCTGTGTATGAATCATTGCAGCCATAAGCCTGGAACCAGTATACCCTATTAAATATGTAAGATCAATCCTTCTAAAAAACATCAATAGATAACACATGTACAAAACATCCAGTGAACTAGTGTGTCTCGGATTATAGGTGTGGTTGTTCTCATATACACACCGTATATTATAACTTCTATGAGACATAAAAACGATGTGTTTAAAAATGATACATTTATAGCAGCAACTGTACTCATTTCCTTGATAAGGAGAAAGCATATATATATATATATATATATATATCCACTCAAACACTTCTCACCAGCGGTAGAAGTACAAAGGACACAGCAGGGGTATCACTTGGGTTGAAAGGCTGCTTTATTGGTGATTCTAGGCAGACCGGTTTCAGCAATTAGCTTTCTTCAGTGCCAGCAGTCTTAGGAAGCGTTTCTCAACAAAGTCTTTATGCGGTATAGCCCCGCCTTCTCAGTGGAAAGAGGCTCACCTGCGCTGGGTCGTCATCACGCTGCGCAAATCTCAGGGACTACCAGTCCCATAATGCAGCGTTAGAGTGTCCAGTGCTTGCGGAGAAACGTGATGAAATAATTCACTCGCCGTGTGTCCCCTTCTCTCTACCATCAAAACACAAACAGGCACCAAGTTGGAGGCGCAAATCCAGTGACGGCGTCTCGTCAAGCCGTCTTGACCCGCCGTTTTCACAGCAGCTTCGGTGCTTTGTAGGTTTCAATGGTGGGTCACAGAATCGTCCGATACCTCGGTTACCATCAAAATGTTCCCATATTTTTCTGTGACCTGCTTATCTGAGAGGGTCCTCTGTGCGCATTACGGGCAGCGCGCCAATATCCACTCAAACACTTCTCACCAGCGGTAGAAGTACAAAGGACACAGCAGGGGTATCACTGGGGTTGAAAGGCTGCTTTATTGGTGATTCTAGGCAGACCGGTTTCAGCAATTAGCTTTCTTCAGTGCCAGCAGTCTTAGGAAGCGTTTCTCAACAAAGTCTTTATGCGGTATAGCCCCGCCTTCTCAGTGGAAAGAGGCTCACCTGCGCTGGGTCGTCATCACGCTGCGCAAATCTCAGGGACTACCAGTCCCATAATGCAGCGTTAGAGTGTCCAGTGCTTGCGGAGAAACGTGATGAAATAATTCACTCGCCATGTGTCCCCTTCTCTCTACCATCAAAACACAAACAGGCACCAAGTTGGAGGTGCAAATCCAGTGACGGCGTCTCGTCAAGCCGTCTTGACCCGCCGTTTTCACAGCAGCTTCGGTGCTTTGTAGGTTTCAATGGTGGGTCACAGAATCGTCCGATACCTCGGTTACCATCAAAATGTTCCCATATTTTTCTGTGACCTGCTTATCTGAGAGGGTCCTCTGTGCGCACTACGGGCAGCGCGCCAATATCCACTCAAACACTTCTCACCAGCGGTAGAAGTACAAAGGACACAGCAGGGGTATCACTGGGGTTGAAAGGCTGCTTTATTGGTGATTCTAGGCAGACCGGTTTCAGCAATTAGCTTTCTTCAGTGCCAGCAGTCTTAGGAAGCGTTTCTCAACAAAGTCTTTATGCGGTATAGCCCCGCCTTCTCACTGGAAAGAGGCTCACCTGCGCTGGGTCGTCATCACGCTGCGCAAATCTCAGGGACTACCAGTCCCATAATGCAGCGTTAGAGTGTCCAGTGCTTGCGGTGAAACGTGATGAAATAATTCACTCGCCGTGTGTCCCCTTCTCTCTACCATCAAAACACAAACAGGCACCAAGTTGGAGGCGCAAATCCAGTGACGGCGTCTCGTCAAGCCGTCTTGACCCGCCGTTTTCACAGCAGCTTCGGTGCTTTGTAGGTTTCAATGGTGGGTCACAGAATCGTCCGATACCTCGGTTACCATCAAAATGTTCCCATATTTTTCTGTGACCTGCTTATCTGAGAGGGTCCTCTGTGCGCACTACGGGCAGCGCGCCAATATCCACTCAAACACTTCTCACCAGCGGTAGAAGTACAAAGGACACAGCAGGGGTATCACTGGGGTTGAAAGGCTGCTTTATTGGTGATTCTAGGCAGACCGGTTTCAGCAATTAGCTTTCTTCAGTGCCAGCAGTCTTAGGAAGCGTTTCTCAACAAAGTCTTTATGCGGTATAGCCCCGCCTTCTCAGTGGAAAAAGGCTCACCTGCGCTGGGTCGTCATCACGCTGCGCAAATCTCAGGGACTACCAGTCCCATAATGCAGCGTTAGAGTGTCCAGTGCTTGCGGAGAAACGTGATGAAATAATTCACTCGCCGTGTGTCCCCTTCTCTCTACCATCAAAACACAAACAGGCACCAAGTTGGAGGCGCAAATCCAGTGACGGCGTCTCGTCAAGCCGTCTTGACCCGCCGTTTTCACAGCAGCTTCGGTGCTTTGTAGGTTTCAATGGTGGGTCACAGAATCGTCCGATACCTCGGTTACCATCAAAATGTTCCCATATTTTTCTGTGACCTGCTTATCTGAGAGGGTCCTCTGTGCGCACTACGGGCAGCGCGCCAATATCCACTCAAACACTTCTCACCAGCGGTAGAAGTACAAAGGACACAGCAGGGGTATCACTGGGGTTGAAAGGCTGCTTTATTGGTGATTCTAGGCAGACCGGTTTCAGCAATTAGCTTTCTTCAGTGCCAGCAGTCTTAGGAAGCGTTTCTCAACAAAGTCTTTATGCGGTATAGCCCCGCCTTCTCAGTGGAAAGAGGCTCACCTGCGCTGGGTCGTCATCACGCTGCGCAAATCTCAGGGACTACCAGTCCCATAATGCAGCGTTAGAGTGTCCAGTGCTTGCGGAGAAACGTGATGAAATAATTCACTCGCCGTGTGTCCCCTTCTCTCTACCATCAAAACACAAACAGGCACCAAGTTGGAGGCGCAAATCCAGTGACGGCGTCTCGTCAAGCCGTCTTGACCCGCCGTTTTCACAGCAGCTTCGGTGCTTTGTAGGTTTCAATGGTGGGTCACAGAATCGTCCGATACCTCGGTTACCATCAAAATTTTCCCATATTTTTCTGTGACCTGCTTATCTGAGAGGGTCCTCTGTGCGCACTACGGGCAGAGCGCCAATATCCACTCAAACACTTCTCACCAGTGGTAGAAGTACAAAGGACACAGCAGGGGTATCACTGGGGTTGAAAGGCTGCTTTATTGGTGATTCTAGGCAGACCGGTTTCAGCAATTAGCTTTCTTCAGTGCCAGCAGTCTTAGGAAGCGTTTCTCAACAAAGTCTTTATATATATATATATATATATATATATATATATATATATATATATATATATATATATATATATATATATATATATATATATATATATATATATATATATATAAAAAAGCTCCAAATTGCCCACCTGGCAAAGACGCACTCTCACACCCCATGGCAGTAGATGCTTTTTATTCGGTAAATACAGGAGCCACTTGCCAATGTCTATTACAGCGTTCTGTCGTGTACGCCTGACGCGTTTCAATGCTTTCCGCATCTCTTCAGAGGCGCGACAGTCTCCTCCCACCTAAGATATACACTCCCTCCAATGGGCGGCTTGCAGGAGCACACATGAATTCTGGGTCATGTAGTGTGCTCGGCCAGTCTTTAAGCTGTGAAAAAAGTTCAAAGCCCGCAAATGAGCCTCAGCAAGCGGGTCCTGTTTAAGATCCGAAAGGGATGTGTCCATCACGAAGCCATGTTGTATACAAAGCCCCTGGCCCCCTGTTATGCGGGGGTGCGTCTTTCGCGGCTGGGCCGCCGCGTCGATATGAAAGCTCCAAATTGCCCACCTGGAAAAGACGCACTCTCACACCCCATGGCAGTAGATGCTTTTTATTCGGTAAATACAGGAGCCACTTGCCAATGTCTATTACAGCGTTCTGTCGTGTACGCCTGACACGTTTCAATGCTTTCCGCATCTCTTCAGAGGCGCGACAGTCTCCTCCCACCTAAGATATACACTCCCTCCAATGGGCGGCTTGCAGGAGCACACATGAATTCTGGGTCATGTAGTGTGCTCGGCCAGTCTTTAAGCTGTGAAAAAAGTTCAAAGCCCGCAAATGAGCCTCAGCAAGCGGGTCCTGTTTAAGATCCGAAAGACTGGCCGAGCACACTACATGATCCAGAATTCATGTGTGCTCCTGCAAGCCGCCCATTGGAGGGAGTGTATATCTTAGGTGGGAGGAGACTGTCGCGCCTCTGAAGAGATGCGGAAAGCATTGAAACGCGTCAGGCGTACACGACAGAACGCTGTAATAGACATTGGCAAGTGGCTCCTGTATTTACCGAATAAAAAGCATCTACTGCCATGGGGTGTGAGAGTGCGTCTTTGCCAGGTGGGCAATTTGGAGCTTTCATATCGACGCGGCGGCCCAGCCACGAAAGACGCACCCCCGCATAACAGGGGGCCAGGGGCTTTGTATACAACATGGCTTCGTGATGGACACATCCCTTTCGGATCTTAAACAGGACCCGCTTGCTGAGGCTCATTTGCGGGCTTTGAACTTTTTTCACAGCTTAAAGACTGGCCGAGCACACTACATGACCCAGAATTCATGTGTGCTCCTGCAAGCCGCCCATTGGAGGGAGTGTATATCTTAGGTGGGAGGAGACTGTCGCGCCTCTGAAGAGATGCGGAAAGCATTGAAACGCGTCAGGCGTACACGACAGAACGCTGTATTAGACATTGGCAAGTGGCTCCTGTATTTACCGAATAAAAAGCATCTACTGCCATGGGGTGTGAGAGTGCGTCTTTGCCAGGTGGGCAATTTGGAGCTTTCATATCGACGCGGCGGCCCAGCCGCGAAAGACGCACCCCCGCATATCAGGGGGCCAGGGGCTTTGTATACAACATGGCTTCGTGATGGACACATCCCTTTCGGATCTTAAACAGGACCCGCTTGCTGAGGCTCATTTTCGGGCTTTGAACTTTTTTCACAGCTTAAAGACTGGCCGAGCACACTACATGACCCAGAATTCATGTGTGCTCCTGCAAGCTGCCCATTGGAGGGAGTGTATATCTTAGGTGGGAGGAGACTGTCGCGCCTCTGAAGAGATGCGGAAAGCATTGAAACGCGTCAGGCGTACACGACAGAACGCTGTAATAGACATTGGCAAGTGGCTCCTGTATTTACCGAATAAAAAGCATCTACTGCCATGGGGTGTGAGAGTGCGTCTTTGCCAGGTGGGCAATTTGGAGCTTTCATATCAACGCGGCGGCCCAGCCGCGAAAGACGCACCCCCGCATAACAGGGGGCCAGGGGCTTTGTATACAACATGGCTTCGTGATGGACACATCCCTTTCGGATCTTAAACAGGACCCGCTTGCTGAGGCTCATTTGCGGGCTTTGAACTTTTTTCACAGCTTAAAGACTGGCCGAGCACACTACATGACCCAGAATTCATGTGTGCTCCTGCAAGCCGCCCATTGGAGGGAGTGTATATCTTAGGTGGGAGGAGACTGTCGCGCCTCTGAAGAGATGCGGAAAGCATTGAAACGCGTCAGGCGTACACGACAGAACGCTGTAATAGACATTGGCAAGTGGCTCCTGTATTTACCGAATAAAAAGCATCTACTGCCATGGGGTGTGAGAGTGCGTCTTTGCCAGGTGGGCAATCTGGAGCTTTCATATATATATATATATATATATATATATATATATATATATATATATATATATATATATATATAATCAGTCATTTTATTTGCACACAAAGTGCACCAGGTGTCTGTAAATCTTATATGTCCCAACTGATAACCTAGGTGATCATGCAGCTTATTGTTTCCTATGTTTATATCCCCAGCCGGGGATATGGCATGACAACCTAAACATAATGAGGAGAATAACCAACCAGTTGAATAGACTAAGGGATCTGATACAGTGACCTAAATCCATGTAAAACAAATGCCAAGCTAATTCCTCATTCTGCTCAAACCTGAATAGATACCGAATAGTCATCTGAAGAGGCTGGAGATTAGGGTAGACATGTGTACATATCTTCAGTGATATTGAGACCTCCTGGAGACTTGGTATCCAGCTGTAATATATACCGCGTCTTTAATCTTCGAAGTTTGGCCTCCCTGTCCCCTCCTCGCCTGCTAGCTTTAACAGCGTCGATGACAAAATATTTGAGGCTGGTGTTATCACCTTGATGTACATGGCGGAAATGCCTAGCCACCGGATACGTGTTGTCCTGGTTGGCTATTGCTCTTAAATGCTGAAGTATGCGTTTGTGCACAGCTAGCTTTGTGCTTCCCACATACTTCAGCAGGCATGGATATTGTAATACGTAAATGGCATATTCCGTTTTGCAGGTTAAAACCTGGGTGATGGGATGTTCCCGTTTACTGAACCCATCAGTGTATGTTTTTTTGTTTACCCCATGTACACAGGATTTACAGGTTTTGCACCTAAAAAAGCCACTGTAATGATGTTATATATGGTCTTGTCTTTTTTGCTATATCTTGTGATTACTCTAAATGTGTTGGGTTTGCTGTTTCCCTGGTCCACACTAATCGGATTCAAATCACCCTCTGAGCTGCCCTCCTTTCTGTACTTGTCAAGCAGATCCAATCCGCTATGACTCATGGATTTAATACGGGCACTTTCAATTGCCTGTTCAGAATAACCTCTCTCTACAAATCTACATTTACTGGCTAGTTGGGACGCTTCCAGATCAATTGGGTTGCTGCACACCCTCCTGATGTGCAGCATTTCCCCATAGGGAATGCTGGCAATGAGATGAGCTGGGTGTGCAATCCCCGCATGCAGGATGGTATGTCCTGCCGTGCTCTTGCGGAACAATTTTGTTTCCAACTTGTAAGTCTTAGCGTAGACCTCGGTATCAAGAAATGTTTGGCTCAAAGTGGCTGTAAAAGTAAGATTAAGGTCATTGGTATTGATATCCTCAATAAATCTGTTAGCCTGCTGTTCACTGTCCCTCCAGATCACAAATAAATCATCGATAAATCGATACCATCCAATTACATTGGCATTAAAGACTTCCAAGTGTATGGTTTTGAGGACCAGCTCCTCCCAAGCTCCCATGTGTAAACAAGCGAAGCTTTGAGAGAAGCTGGTCCCCATTGCCACACCCTGCAATGGCCGGTAGAGGAGACTGTTGAACATGAATACATTATTAGACAAACAGTACTCAAGCATTTGTAGAAGCATAACATTGTGGTCAATGAAATTATTAGATCGTCGCAATAAATAATATTTGACAGCAGCCAAACCATCAGTATGCACTATACTTGTATAAAGGGCGGTGACGTCAAGTGCCATCAACCAATCACCCTCAGCCCACTTCATGTGCTGTATCTTGTGCAGAAATTCTCCTGTGTCTAGTACATAGGATTCAAGTGAACGTACATACCCCTGTAAAAAATAATCAATATACATGGAGGTGCGTTCCAATAGTCCTCCCCTGGCTGAGATGATAGGTCTGCCAGGGGGGTGTTGACATCCTTGTGTACCTTAGGAATAAAGTATATTAAAGGAGTCACAGGATTTTCAATCTTCAAATATTTAAATTCTGCATCAGAGATTAACTTTTTGGCTTTCCACTTCAATAGTTTGTGATGATACTCTGCTTTGATGGTTTTCAATGTCAATATGTTAATTCTCTCATAGCAACGACGATCATTGAGTTGGAGGTAGGCCTCCTTATCATAATTACTCCTGGTCATGAGCACAATGTTGCCTTCTTTGTCACTTTCACGTATGACAACATTCTTCTCCTTAGTCAGGCGGGAAGTAAGTGCTTCGTATTGCTGTGTCTGTTTGTCGTATTTTTCCTTTGGCACGCATGTTTTTCTTTGTAGGTCTTTTAATTGTTTTGCCGTGTTTTCGTGGAAGATGTCAATCACATCACGTGGCATAACTGGATTGAACACTTATGGAGGTTTGAACGGAGTAGTGACAGTAATCCGGTTTCCCAAACTGTCCACCGCTCCTATCTGGCTTTGATTAATCAAATGTTGGTCGTATCCCGCCCCTTCAGTGTCCCATAATTCCACAATTTCCTCTGAAATGGGGGTTTCTGGTATATCAGTATAGTTTGTTATTGCTGTATGCTGGACCGTAGTGTTATTCTTGGGCTTCAATGCATAAATTTTGCGTAATTTCAGCTTTCTTGTCACTTTGTAGAGATCACATCTGGTAGCGGCAGAATCGAAATTGCAGGGAGGTGCAAAGGATAGTCCTAGTTTCAGAATATTCTCTTCATTATTGGTCAATTGTAAGGACGTTAAGTTGATTATAGTCTGATTGTATTCTTTGTTCATTGTTGATGATTCTTTGTCCATTGGCCTCTGCCCCTCTTTGATTTCTGGTAGTTCCCACCTTTTCCTTGCCCTGTTCCTTTGTCTCCGTTTGTAGTTGGCCCGTTGTCTCTGTCATTTCTTTGAGTTCGGGGCCTGAGGGACTGTAGCCTTTCTTGACATAAAATACTTATTTCTTGGTCAGGTGAGGGTTTAACCTGAGTACTCAGTGTGGCATAATTGCGGCCTTCCGATTCGGATTCAGTATCTATGTCTGAGCTGAGACCTGAAGTTGAGGACTGTGTTTGTTTTTTGTTCTTTCTGATGGTTTTCGGTTTAGGTGGGTTTATTGGGGCGGGACCTTGCATTACATCATACTTCCCTGAAAATGTGAAAATCTGACCGAGCTCATAATCATTGCGGTCACGCTTAAACTTATAGGTTTTCCCCTCCATAATTTTAGCTTCTTCCTTCTTGAACCTTGCATTCATCTCATTGGTTAATTTGGTTATTTCGTCCTGCTCCCCCTTTGATTCTAACAGTTCAAATAGTGCTGCTATCTCAATCAATAATTTTACCCAGTTAATATCTGCATATTTGATGAGTATGAGCACTAGTCGACGAGAGGCTTCTAAGTTGCTCTCCGCCCACTCCTTCATAAGATCGGGATTTGGATCTTCGTTAGTGGGAGCTATTAGAATACGTAGGCCGCGAGGTATGCCATTGACATCAATGTAGCGTTGTAGCGATTTGGACTCCCACCACTTTGCTTGTTCACTCTTTGATTTTTTCTCTAGCGTTTTAAAAATGTCCTTCAGAGTGCTGTTGCTGCTACTGGCTTCCTCATTAACCCTCCCTCGAATGTTACTAGGGATGGGTGAGCTATCGGAAAACATAGTGAGTGCTGCTGCCTCCCAATTTCTGACGTTGTCAGCTGACATCCCTGCAATTTCTGAACGTTTAACGGGCGTCTTGTCTGCTGCCAATAAATGAATTGTAAACAGTGCGCCCACTAGCACAATACTCTTCACCCAGATTGCCGCTTACTTGAATGCCGGTCGAGTCTAGGGTCGTCTTCCGATTTTCTGCGTCCTCCGACCCGGTGTTCAGTAGTCGTCCCGTGAACTCTGTATGGCTTCCATTTGCAGCGTGGCTTCTGGGGGTCAAACGCCAATCACCTTCCGGAGTAAAGCAAATCCAGGTTGCACCTGAATGTAGTTCCATTTGAGGCGTTGTCCGTTTGCGAAGAGGGTCCTGTGTATTGGCCGTTCGGAACTTCCCGGCCAAAGCATATATTCCAACACCGTGTCTCAATAGCGGAAAGCAGCTTCCGCCCCCGCTGCAAGAAACCTCTCGGACACGGAACAACAGTTAGTGCTTCTTTATTCTGTTACGCAGATTTATGCCGCATGACGTTTCGGCTCCGTAGAGCCTTGCTCACATGACAACGTCCTACATAACAATGCTCCATTTTAAAGTGACCGTGGCAGTCTACGTATACACCACGTGGTAATAGCATTCAATAGATGTAGAAGAAAGATTGACCTTGTCACATACACTTACAATAGTGATATATAAATCTCTAATACAAGTAGGGGGTATCAAATCCCATTTTTTAACCGTACTTCATCATTTGTTCATGTCGATTACAGGCATAATAACATATATATATACCAAGTTGTATTGAAAAATGAATACATTTACAAGTGCCTAAAGGAATTATTTTGCAGGTGCGTGACTGACAGTAATAGTGAGTAATTGAACATGTCTTACTGAACGCATGGGTTAGTGACTAAACTGTGTGCAAGTCTGTATTAGTCTCTCCATTGGTGTGTAAGCAACTGCATGGGTTGCTGAATAGCTACATGAGTGTCTATATAGGTTATTGATTTGTTGTCTGAGTATCTGTATGGGTCCCTGAGTGTCTGTGTGGGTGGGTGTATGAGTCTGTGCATAGATGTCTGAGTGGGTGATTCATTGATTGTATGGATTAAAAAGTGCATCTGGGAAGGGCTCTATGGGTGAGTTAGTGTGTCTAAGGGTGTGTTGGTGAGTGAATAAATGTCTCAGTGGTATATCTTTGACTAACTACATATGTTTTAAGCCACTATATGTGAGAGTTGGAGTATATAAGTGAGTATACGTGAGATTAAGTTATTTCAAGAGTGGGCGTATAAATAAGTGTCTGCTTCTATCAGTGATTGTATAAGACAGTAAATATGAGTTAGTATCTGTATAAATAATTTATGTGGTATGTCTAAAAATAACGAAGTTTATGTGTATAACTGTATACATGATTAGATGGGTATGTGATTGATTCTTTGCATTACTGACTAGGCGTGCGAGTAACTCTATGGATGAGTGACAGAGTGTGACTGCATGTATAGATGTATAAGTGCATATTATAGTCCTGTATTGATGACTAACTACATGTATAAGTGACTGGATGTGTGTGTAGACCTAGGAAATAGTGAGTGCTATGTAGTATTTCGCATTCTTCTGTGTATGGTTTCAAAAATAGTAGTCAGCATTTTAGAATGGGTGATCAAAGTTTATATTAGAGCATCAGTATGTGCATCAGATTGTCATGTGGATGATGTCATGAGTGATGTCATGAGTGATGTCATTTGAGATGTCATCAGTGATGTCATCAGTGATGTCACTGACCATGTCATGTTAGGGTCTGTGCACAGCAAAGGGCGTGTCCCCTCTCACTAAAATAATGGTTTCCTCTGTTATGCATTATGTGGTCTGATTGGTACTATAACACTGATGTATGTACACTTGCAGGCATGGCTATGTTTGCTATAATATTCACCCAAACAATGTTAATCCTGTATGTTGCAAAAAATGCTGAGTTTGCTTTGCCAAGGCTCCTTGCTTTCTTTTTCTTTATTGCCACGTGTTGTTTAGTGCCGTTATGCTGCGTGCACACGATTTTGCATATAACTGAAATGCTGCACGTCTTCCATGGCACAACGTGCAGTGCATATGAACCGCACCCATCGCTGACTATAAAAGACAGCCCCGAGCGCTACCAGTTGCTTGTGCTCGTCCTACCTTTCCGCTTACCTAACATCTCATTCCTCGACGCCTGCGAGTCTTCTGTTCTTCGGCACCTGCTCCTCCGCTACGGCCCCAGTTCCTCTCCGGACCTGCATCTCTCCTTCCGGGCCGGATCAGCTCCGGTTTTCCTTCCTGCTGTTTCCGGCGCTTCTTGGTTCCAGTCCCCCTGCAAAGCGGAATGACCTGCAACAAAGAGGAAAGGTCAAGGTTAGCAATAACATTAACCCCTGTCTGGCAAGTAAGTGCATTTATATATCGTACCTTCCAAAGCCTCATCCTGAAAAAACAGTCCAAGGATTTAGTCACAGACAATTGTGGTAAATCACAGGACATTGCTTACAGTTATATTCTTTGTTGGCACATGTGATTCAGACTGTCATTTGAACTCTGCTAGGCTCTAATTCAGAACAAGAATCGTACCTGAACAGACAAGAGTGATTTTCTCCCTGAGCTCTGGATAGACTTACAGGCTGTGTTTTGACGTAAGAATACAGCTCATGATAGGTAAAGACTTAGTGTTCATCTCGGAGTATCTGGAGCATAAGTTAAAGTGAGTTGTGAGACACAAACTGCCAACCATACCAGTATTCTAATGTTGATGTATGAACATATGTAAAACGTGACGGTGGTTTATTTGTTTTACCTAAGTAGGGAATCATGCCTTGTAGGAAACCTCACCCCTTGTTTGAAAACCCCGCCTGGAAGCAAAAAGACCAGGAACACAGAGGTACATACTAGAGATGAGAGTTATGATAGCTAGTTGGTGAAGCCAAGTACTAGACTAGGGAAAGGTTGTACTTATCTGTTCTTTTGTTTATGTTTACTAGGTACAAGATACAACACGCAGCTTGCCTGACCTCCAGTATACTCCTCAACAGCAGCAGTCGTGTTCTCTCACAGGAGCAGTGTTATCTCTTGTTTTTATTTTATCCACTTCCCCCTTCCCTTGGGTGTCTTTTCTTTGCACACTGTATATAATCGGTGTGCTGGAATAAGAGGTTTCAGGGTGGGTACAAACTGTCTTCAGAACCCAATAGGACTGTCAGGATACTCAGGTGAGCCGGAGTGTGACAGTCATGAGTGAAGTAATATGTGACATCATCAGCAGTACATTGCGGATGCTCAAGTTATAGTTAGCTCAATTAACTATAAAAGGCGAAATTATCTGGTTTTACATGAGTCAAATGTTCAACTAACTATAACGTCCCTGAAACCTATATTTTTTTTTCGTGAATTTCCCCCATATTGCCGAACTCGGAAATTAGGCGCATTTCGTATCCGATGAGTTTGTGGCACCACGTCCCGCGTAACATCATTTATGCATGAAGTCACCCCAGGTGCTACTTTGGTATCCAACGGGTACCCCTTGCGCTTTACGTATTCGATGAGTACATGCTGCCATGCCCTGTGTTACATCACAGATGTATAGTATCGGGCCGGGTACACCATTCCTTTTTTTTTGTCTCGCCAAGTATATCTAAATAACTTTAAACAGTATATGAGAGCACGCAAAAATCTAAATTATTTTAAACATTTATATAGTTCTAACTGTAATAAACTTATATTTTGATAAAATATTTTGTCAAAATCGCGTCGGGTGCGGCCTCCTCGCGCGCACGGTGTGCGATTGCCATGTGACCTTAAAAAAAAGCATTTGATTAGTTCATAACATTTTACATTGTAACAGTTAGACAACCCCACCCATTTTACTCATTCTCTCTACAGCGTTTGATGAGAGACACCTCTTCTGCTTAGAAAGCTTTTTTGAAAAGTGTTTTCGTGTATACACACATCTTATACTACACACAACATGCAATGATCATCTTGATCAATATTCATGCTCTGTACATTAGCCTTCCACGTGTGACTGCCCTGCATCTCAAACATTCCATCAAAAAACAAATATGTGTTACACAAATCGCCTGGTGTGTGTTTGTGCACATTATTATGCTGCCTTTCGGCCTGGGTATTGGTGGCTCTAAGGAGTATCATCATCCATGGGCAGACTGCACATCCTAGATCACATGCCATCTCATTAACGATAGTTTCCGCCCTCCTGACACATGCTAATCTAAATTGCTCACTCTGCAAGGTCAAAACTACAAAAGAAACACACATAAGTACACTTCCTGGCCAGACAGGAACTGAACAACGCACAAGTCCCCGGAATAATTATTCACACCCCTACGCTGGCCTGTCGTACACAATCCCAGTCCACTTTGCATACGTATAAATAGGATAACCACAATGCCACACGACCCTCTTCTTCCACACTACCTCAAATGATATGCTGCACCCACCTCGCATATCACAATGCGCAATAAAAAAAAGAAATGGATCCATGAGGTGTACACCATCCAGGCAATCAACACGGGCTCTAAATTGTGAGCCCTACTGCCCGTCATCTACGAAAGGGATTCATGAGGTGTACACTTTCCTGCAATCAACACTCCATCTGAATTGTGAGCACACATTCCTCAACGCAATCCTGTAGGACCTTCGTGGCACACAGCCAGGAAGTCCAGATCAATAAAGCAGGATCCAGAGTTCAAGAGATGCCAACGCGCGTTTCGGTGCAATGCCCAGATCTACGGGCGCACCTTCGTCAGGGCTCTCACGCCGAGGTAGGGGGAAGACACAACACATAAAAAATATATACCAGTGACCAATCTCAGCCACAGATTGTGGATACAAAAGGTTGCAGCTCAGTATATCGCTAGTCCAACCTGGCAGGTCTCGATCCACTCGGAGTCTGCTAGGAACGTTACTCCAGAAATTTAGAATCGATCTCATACGGATGGAAACTTCAGATTTCAGATGGTCTTTGGAGCGTACAGCGTGGAATAAACGGCAGAGGGGGAGTCATAATTCTCAACCCACAATCAAGAGGAGAGTATTCTACGGCTTTCGTCCGCAGATAAAAGACTTGGTATTCTCCGATAAAGCGCTGTACGACTACCTCTCCTCTCGTCAAACGGTCCCTGCCGACAGCCAGTGGATACCAACGGATATCACACGGGACGCATCAGCCAGACTGTGCATGTGGGAATAAGCGATATTGCCATGTGTTATGATGTGATCTTTGATCTCATTCAGTCTCATCTCTGTATCATTTTAAAGACCTGCTGTACCATAAGGTAGGCCTGAGCCTATGGGCAGGGCTGCCCTACAGACACCTGTTGAGCGCGATGCTGCGGGAGAGGTGGGGTGCATCCCCCTGAGTGCGCTCGTGCGAAAAGGCGATGTTGCCGTGCGTAATGATGTGATCTCTGACCTCAGCAGTCACATAAGTCTAATTTTAAGGACTTGCTGGACCATACTATAGGCCTGAGCCAGCGGGCAGTGCTGCCCTACAGATATGTGGCTTTGGCTTTTATGACACTGTAGTGAGCTCCTTACTAAGTGTACATGTACACAGGCTCCCGCCACTGCATTACACACGCACATTATGCTTCTAGCATGCGCTCTGTTCCTTTGTATATGATCGTTGGCATAGCATATTATTATTTAACCTTGTGTATTCTCGTGCACTCTAACTCCTCTTTGAACCATGATTACCCCTAATAGTTGGTAGATCGTACTTAAAAAACGAAGGATGCACTCAACTCCTATTTTCTATCAAGCATGAAATAAACCTTCATTTACCTCCAGACGTATCCAACATTAAATGATTTCTCCCTTTTCAGACATTCCATTGTTTGCCACAAGAAGGGCGGAGCGGGAGCTGACCCAACATTGATGCCCTGGCATTCTGACACCTTCTATCATGGTATCGAGACACCGTTCCCGACGGGGACCTGGTTTACCGTACAAACGTACCCCGGACTCGGAGCTTGCACCAACACGTCGTCGGACACACCAGTGATGGCAAGTGAGCAGTGAAGCGTCGGTGTGCCAGACCTACAATTGAGCACAGTGTGGGGGAAGGGGTTGAGGAGCAGCACCCTGGGTGCACAGGTGCATGCGACCGATTTTCCCATAGCTAATAATGTAGGACTATATTATTAAAGAACAGCAATAACATTATCACTACTTTAGCAGCATGAAACTGCCGCTAAAGCAACAATAAGGGGTGGATAATATGCCCTTGTGAATTCCCATAGAAGCCCAGGTTCACACCAGAACCTGGGCTTCTAAGGGAATTAACAAGGGCATATTATCAACCCCTTATCGCTGCTTTAGCAGCAGTTTCCTGCAGCTAAAGCGGCGATAATGTTATAGTCTTTACTTGATAATATGGCCCACAATGTCTGGCCTCATGTATTTAATTTTAGGGACTTTCTGAACCACACACTTTCTCACGAACCCCAGTGTCCTAAACAAACAGGTGATAGAGGGTAAACACTAAGGGCTGGGTGTAATAGGCCAACGCTCTGTCTCCTCCTCCCTCTCTTCTTTTGACTCTCCCTCCCCTTCTCCCTTCCACCCACTCCCCCTCCCTTCCATTCTCACAATGGTCCTTTCATTCGGACTACCTTTCTTTACCTCTTCCACATAGCACACATACTTATGTTTCATTTTTGTCTTGCAGGTTTCCTCCGCTGCTTCCACTGGAGTCCAACCCACATTTTTTTTGTATTATACTGATCTAATAAAGTTACATTTCTATTTATTTCTGTTTAATAAAGGTTACTTTTTTCCAATAAATAACTGAGTGTATAGGTCTTGTTTTTCTGACAACACTTGTCTATTATTTATTGTGAAAATCATCTGTTTATAGGAGATTTTAAGGACAACATTATTTAACATTAGAGTGCTCCTACCAAACATAATCTAACTGACTATTAGACAAATGAAGCCTGGGTAATTGTACAACTGCAAGAGTTCTATGAGTGTATAACTTTATAACACCATAAGTACTGCCTGTGTGATTACAGAACAAATAAGGCACTGCCTAGGACCACCGAGGCTTCAGGGAATGCCGAGGCCCACCTTGCATATTTAAATAAAGACCCGGAGCGTGGCGATCCCCGGACTTCAGTTGGCCTCGAACCCCCTAACAATTAGTAAACAATACCCGGGAAGGTGGCGCTCCCCTAGGTTGCAAAACTTATTGTGCCCTTCCGCGTCTAATTCACATGTGACATCAAGATCTCCAGTCCTACAGAGGGCCCGCAATATAATAATTGGATTGGCAACAGAACATTACCCTCCAGGGGCCTCATTTAAAAGAACGGGTGAGACCCCGCTTTTTATTTTATTTTGTTCTTTTCTCTCCATTTTTACCATCCGCATCCCCTCCATTACAGCGATACGAGGTTTTCCTCCTCTTGCTTCAAGTAGTCGAACAAGTATGTGCTATCACAGGGTGGAAGCCATGCACCACCCTCTAATAGCAAACACAAATGTCCAGCGAATGCACACCCCGGGACATTGTATGAGCTGTGCCTGAGAGGTCGCCCTCCCTAGGACCATGATGCATTTGTTAGTATAAACGCATACTAACACTACTTACACACGTGTAGTACAGTGACCAGAATGTAGTGAAGAAGCAGAGGAAGCACAAAATCTAAAAATATAAATCCTACCAGAAGTCGGATGACATAGTTCAATGGGCCGACAACCCTGGCATGAGTAGAAACAGCTCCACGAAGAAAACGGGTCTTCAGCACAATGCAAGCAATTTTGAGATCTTGGTGAGTGTTGCCTTCTTTTTGCCTTCTCAGATGAAAATTAGCCCCCTTTGAGACACTTGGCTTATCACCTTTAATTCACTTTCGATTCTATTCAAATAACGAGGCAGGTGCTGGAAACTGGAAGGCAAGTACGAGGTTTATTTACTCTAGAGGAGAGCACGTCTACCGCAGACACCGGGATGTCTCTCAGGGAGGTGTTCTAACTTCAACTCTTCAACAGGCTACTTTTATACAGTGTTTTGACAATACAATCTTTATGAGCGGTGTCATGTAGGCCCCGGACAAGATGCCATACATTTCAGACATGTTGGTTCGTACCCTCCTAATCATAAACAGTCGGACATATGATGTTTATCAGGCAGCTGGCCTTTGTCTCAGGGTCGGGACCATGTGAGACTGGTCAGGGTTTAACGTCCTTTACTGTTGATAGGAAAACAAGTTCCATTGTCTTTCGGGAGGTGCATTCTTTAGGGTGCAATAAACCAGGTTAGTGCGGGACCTTTTGGTATCCACAATCTTTGGTTATATGCACAGGGATGGGGAGGAACAAGGAATGCAAAGGTTTGCGGCGGCAATAGAATGTCGTTCTTAAGCTAACATCAAACGTGGGCATGTCCGCTAGATTATGACCCTTAGCACACATACCAAATCGGTCAGAAAGTTATACAGATACTTGTGGAAGTGCAGGTGAAACAGGGGTGAACAACAGAACACAAAATGGTCACGGTCGATCAAATTGGCTGCGGCCTATGTGTGCGCAAAAAGGGATCATCGGGCAAGATGGCGCAGGTAATGTTCACGATTATCGGCCCAAGTTTCACATCTTCCGCTCATCGCTAAATTTATGTAGTGAAGAGGCAGACAGCAGTGGATCCAATAAGTAGATTTATTACAAGAAAACAAGACACCTGAAACAACCACCAACAGGAGCAGACAGCAAAGCAACCATCTAATCCAGAACCGTGTACAAACTCCGCAAGGTTCCCCTCATGACAGCCCTACATTCTAACATTACATACTTAGATTCTAGTAGAATTACATACTAACATTCTACTATGACTTACAATGGAATACTACACAGAGCATATGACTTTACAGCAATGAGCTCATGGTTTCATCCATAAGTCTTGAGACCGGTAGGGGTAAGTCTTTCGCTTCCCACTCCATATATTGTATAAGCGTAAACTAACACTTCTTCCACAGGTATGCTACGGCGCCCAGAGCACATCACTTTGCAGCAATGAGCTCACAATTTTGGCTCACAGTTTAATCCCCAAGTTTTCACACAAGTAGGGGTGAGTAGTTTGCTTCCCACTCCCTATATACTATAAATGCATACTAACACTACTTACACACTTATACTATAGCGGCTAGTATCCTACAGTGCCCAGAGCCCAGCACTTTAGAGCAAACAGCTCGGTTTAAGTCTTCACACAGGTAGGCGTAACTACTTCACTTCCCGTACACACACACAGTAGCGGTCAGTAGTTCGCTTCCCACTCCCTGTATGGAATAAACGCCTACTAACACATGTATGCTACAAACTCCTGACCACATCACTTTACAGCAATGACTCCACGGTTTAGACTCTCGGTTTCATACCCGAGTGTAGCACCATATCATATCACCACCATGCCATTCTGAGCAGCACCGCACTTTCAGACCGTTAACAGTGATAACTACCTACTGCTGACCGCCAGTTCGTAATCTAGAACAAATTACAATAGTTCCTTTATTCTTTTAGCTTTCAAAACTTCTCTCTATTACTGTCTTTCTACAATTCCATATAAATAGTTTTTTTAAATTCAAATACACATCGAAGTGAGAAATGCAACGTATTCTATCAACACATTTTCTAGAACATTCAACAACACGTGGAGGTTAAAAATTCAACGTTTTTTTTAAACCTAACGATATTTTTTTGTATCATTTTCTCGAACATTTACCAGGACGTGCAGGTTAAAAGTTCACAATTGTTTTAAGTTCGAACAGTAACTTCCAAATGAAAGTAGCAAGTGTGGTTGAGTTGAGCAAATGTTATCCTTTAATATGTTCTGCACATGTAAACTGCTTTTTCTTAGCAAATTACAAAGATGCTTTTCCACAAAACGAATGTGCACCCTATTTTTAAAAAACAATGCTTTTCATCTCCCAATCATGTACCGTTTTGTATGCGAAAAGTAACTAGTTCCCCATCTTTAAACATATCTCTTATTCTATGAAGGAACTGCATAAGCTACAGACATCTTTCCATACCTTCCAGCCATACCTTCAAAATGCTAGTGTGGATGGTAGGACATAGCTATGTTTTCTGGTGCAAGAGGTATGCAGAACAGAGACGTATTGTCTTAGACCTAGGTTTACAAACGTGGACATTAAATGGTTTGGACAGAGAGGATTGAAGTGGCACCAATTATTGCCTTTGGTTAAAACCTGCTTGCATCTTCAACACTCTGACCTCATGATTGTGCACTGTGGTGGAAACGACCTAGGCACATTGACTGGGATAGGTTTGGAAATGCTTATGAAGGACATCTTTGGACAATTGATGTTACTTTTGCCTCAAACTGTCTTTGTATATTCCAATATATGCCAAAGACAGAAGTGGATATAGTCCAAACAATTTTGTCCTCGGATTGAAAATCTCAGAAAAAAGTAAACAAAGCTGTATCTGCATACCTCATAGTCCACAAAATGGGCTCCATCTACAACAACAACATACGTTTTGATATGGCAGATATATGCAGAAGTGATGGAGTACACTTCACAGATCAGGGATAGGCCCGCTATTTTAGGGCCATATAAGGCCAACTCCCGTACCCTCGCCAAAATGTATTCTCCACACAGCTGTGGTGCAGCAGGCAGATCATCTCACTTTGCAGCACAGACCTCTCGCTTTGACCGCCAGCTCTACTCACCCATAGGGGTGAGTAGTTTGCACTTTATAAATACTGTATTAATTTACCTTCGTACTCCCTATACAACACCACCTAAACACCATACACAAGCTACAATGTTCTAAACAAAAATTCATCCAAGTATCTATAAATACATGCTGACACTACTTGCACAAATGTGGCACAGCGGCCAGAGCACATGAATTCTCAACATACGACACACAGTTTGGGCTCACGCTTTAATCCCCGACTCCGGCAGCAGCTCAGCTTAGCAGCATGAGACTCTAGACAATACCTCACATATATTCTGTACCCCAGGACTTTTATACCAGTACGGGTCAGTAGTTCGTCCTAGTAGTTATTAACACTTGCAGAAACTACTTCCACAACTGTAGTGCAGCAGTCATGGCACATGACTTCACAGCATAAGACAAACAATTTGGGCTCACGCTTTAATCCCCGAGTCCTGCACCAGCTCACCTTACCCGCATCAGACTACACAATACCTCACTTAATTTCTGTAGCCCACCACTTATACACCGGTAGGGGTAAAAACTTTGCTTCGTACCCCCTCTATAGCACACCCTAAACACCCCACAGAGGCTACAGTGCTCCTACCCTCCTATTTCCCCCTTTTTTCTCCCTTTTTTCTCCCTTTTTTCCCCATACTCACTTCAACAGAATCACAACTTCCTAGTTGCAACCGCTTGCACCGCTCTCAGCCAATCAGCAGCAATCTCAGGCTCATAACGCCTCAGCCAATCAGAAAGCAGAATTCCCAAATATCAATATCTGTAAATTTTGATATTTCTCAAAACCTACTAAACAAATTTATACCAAACAAACAAAAGTGTGCTTTCTAGACCAAGACTCCTAACTTTAGGACTCCTAAACTGAGAAAAATCCTAACTTTAAGACTTACGGTGTTCACAGAAGGCATTTAGGAGTCCTAAAGTCAGGACTCCTAACTTCTGTGAATACCAAAATGAGTATGTGCCTTCTGTGAATAGCAAAATGAGTAAATGCCTTCTGTGCATACCAAAATGCTAGTACATTTAGGATTTTGTCTTAAGTTAGTTCTGTGAATCGGGCCCAGGGACTTCAATGAAAAACCAAGCACAGGTAATATCGGACATCGTCCATTGTGGGATCAACACAGTGTTCCACTGTTGGGACCTAGAGTTGGTTGCACCTGGTCGAAGGGAGTACCTTCATCTCCACTCTCAGATGCAGTTCTAACATCGTCCACTGTGGCATCAAGACACTGTTCCACTGTTGGGACCTAAAGTTGGTTGCACCTGGTCGAAGGGAGTACCTTTATCTTCACTCTCAGATGCAGTTCTAACATCGTCCATTGTGGTATCAAGACACCGTTCCGCTGTTGGGACCTAGAGTTGGTTGCACCTAGTCAAAGGGAGTACCTTCATCTCCTCTCCCAGATGCAGTTCTAACATCGTCCAATGTGCGATCAAGACACCGTTCCTCTGTTGGTACCGGTTCGACTACTGTGCTAGTAGTATACAGAGCACCCCACGGTGCTGGGCCTCGGACTGGGCGCTGTGTGCCTGTCTCACGGTAGCCAGCGTTGATCTCAGGAGCCTTCTGAGCTCGCAGACCTCGGCCCAGGAGCTTCTGCCGGCACGTGGTGGGCCCTCTTTCACATACAGCAGTGTCGAAAGGTGAACTGTGTGGCATATATGTGTCGCAGCGACCCTGACGGTTTCTGAGTACCAGCAGGCTGAGAGAATCTTTCACACTGCCACCTTCGCTCACGGCGTCAACCTCGTTGCGGTGTGAGCTGCGCAGACCTGGCAGACATGTTCGCCATTCCAGAACAGAACCACACCCAGAGAAACGTGCCTTTTATTCATAACCCTACGCTAGCCTTGCGTACGCCGAGCCAGCCCACTATGCTAAAGATTTGGGGGAGAGGGCGCACATACGCGCTATGTTTTCGTAATCTTCCCTACTGACTGTACTATCATGGTTGCGTCCACTGTCCACTTCACTCAATAGACCATCAGTATATGTTGACTTGTACATGTACAAGTCTGTCCGGCACATCCCCTCAGCACTTTGCATTGTATACTTTTATATTCGAGAATCACTTGCCACCTTCGTACATACTTTTCTCCCATCTCTTCCCACATTCTGCATTGTGTGACAGAGGTGCCATGCCATGTTTGGTTTGTGTACATGGCTAGCCTCGGTTCCCACAGTACGTAGTGTTGTTGTGTCTGCTAGATGTACATGTTGTTTGTCATGTTGTATGTGATTATATAAGGTGGGACGTTTATTCACGAGCAGTGGTTTCTCCCATTTACATATCGCTGTCTTAAATAGGATACAGAACTTTTTCTCACAGGTGAAAAGTGCGACCACTATGGCAGTCATTCATTACTATGCAAGAATGTCCAACTGCACAACACTTCTAAGCTTACAGCCCCAAATCTTGCGTTCTTTCTTAAAAGCACGACAACTCCCACAATAAGACCAACATTCACACAGCTTTCTTACAGCAGTTATCTGCTTCTCAATAACATGCACTCCTACGGAATGTGAGCTGGCCGTATGTCCTTACTGTTTCAAACCGAGTAACTTCCTGTGGCAATGTCTATTCCCACCCACACAAAGTAACTCCCAAACTTCAAGTTGGCCTTCAATAACTACTTTTAAAATAGATTTCATTAAACTGAGCAAACTAAAAGCGATTTTGTTCAGAACAGAAGTGTTCCTCACTTCTGCAAAGGAAATTTATTGACTGCAGATAGCACAAACTTTAAGTAAAATAGATTCCCTTTTAAATACGTACCTCCCATTACATTTGTGAATTGTTACACAATTTTCAACACATCTCACACTCAAAGTCTGGCACACTTTTTTAACACGGTCTCTTCTGGCCTTGTCACAGGCTTTCAAACTGTTTTTGGTATAATACCAGACTTCATTCATTTGATCATTTCTGGAATAACAGCAACAGTGCCCATAATTCTCGCTGACTTTGCGGCCATCCTACTACTATTTTTACTTGTAAAAAATGGCTGCACTCCTGGTGGTAATAACCATGTCCGACAGAATACGCCTCTCCACGAAGCTACATCAATACCGTGAAAAATTGAACAACTTTTCGGCTGCCTGTCTCTATCTATTATCGGCTACAACATGACATTTATTTAGACATATACAATCTGCGTGCAACCATCTTTTTAATGCAAAACTTGCCCATTCAACTGGCGAATGGATGTATGCCTTGCCAACATCCCAACAATCGCTCATGATATGCAGCAGGTAATGGACTATCTTGAAAACCATGAACTGGATTGTTTGGGCAGTGGAGAAATGGTGGATGCAACACAAAAAGGTATCGTGGCGGAATGGGATTTCTGCGCAGCCGTGAAAGATCTCCTGCAATGTGCGATCTTTGACAACATCGCAGATTACCTGCCAATTCAAATTGCCACTCCAACATTTGAGGAATATTACTGTCCCTTCGAGGATATGAATAGGATCGCTTCGCTTTTCTCAGACGATGGCAACAACGACATCTTGGAAAATTACGCATCTCAAGCCGCTGAAGAACTTTCAGACTGCAATCTCCAAGACATGTAAGAAATTCACATTATTCTTGCATTGATTTTTTTCCAACATTTGTAACTTTTTCCTATAAATATTTTTAATACACTTCAATTGAACTATTTTCATATAATAACTTTCTAAGTATGCTCAGGCATTTGAACTCTGTTTTCATTTATGCCCCTTACGTCTCCAGCTGAACCAGGGATGGGTGCTGTATGGCCTTTGCAAATACGCTATTTACTTGCTAAATTAGCCTAAACCCGACATCCATTTTGAAAGCATGTCTATTCTTTGTGCACACGTCTCTCTACCTGCCTGTTATCCACAAAGCCCTTTCCCACAAATTAACTCATCCTCAGCCTCTGCTCACGAGCTGACGATCAAGATAAAAAAACACAACATTGTTTGGGAAATGGTTGGCACAGTGTGGTAATCGTATTGTACCTTTATTTTCATTATAGAATTTAGTCATTCATGTCTAATAGCTATTGTTTATGTCACATGGAACTGTAACATGTAATGTGGAATTCACTGATGCAGGAGCTTCGTTTTGAAAATAGCAGAAGCGGTTGAAATTTCCCTCAGCTCGATGCCTTCGCTCTTTGAACAAGAATGTTTTTTTTAAAGAGCTGAAGATAATAATGCATGGTTTGATGAGAAGGGTACCGAATTTGCTTCTGAGAAGTGAAATGTTTTTATTCCTCCTGAAAGTTCCGATGTGGGTAGAACTATTACCAATTCTGGCACGCACCAGATTGAATCTACTGTAGAAGAAATTGCTGACTATTCTACTGTTGATAATTTTGTGTTACAAAAAAGGAGTACCAGGGTATCTAAGAAGTTTGATGATTACATTTTGCAATTTTTTGTTGTGGTTTTCTTAAAGGATACATGTGGTAATCGTATCCTACCTTTATTTTCATTATGGAATTTAGAGTCATTCAAGTCTAATAGGTATTGTTTATGTCACATGGAACTGTAACATGTAATGTGGAATTCACTGATGCAGGAGCTTGCGTTTGAATACAGCAGAAGCGGTTGGAGTTTGCCTCAGCTGGATACCTTAGCTCTTGCACCAGTGGGTTCATTTATGGCACTTAAATAAAGACACTTTTTATAAAACTTTCAGACTCCATCGCTTTATTAACACAGACACTTTCTTAGACACACCTGATTTCACCATTTCTCTTTTGTGGCATCGCAACATTCTCCATTATATTCTTCACAATTATTTCTTTATTCCTGCTTGCGAAAACACTGCATTCAAGTCTTTAGACCTGTAGGGGTGAGTAGTTCGCTTCCCACTCCCTGTATAGTATAAATGCATACTAACACTACTCACAGAGGTATGCTACAGCAGCCAGTATACTACAGCACCCACAGCACATCACTTTACAGAAATCAGCTCACTGCTTAGTCTCACAGTTTCAAACCAGCGTCTTCAGACTGGTACAAGTGAGTAGTGTGCTTCCCACTCCCGCTATAGTCTAAACGCATACTAACACCACCTGCATAGCTATGCTACACCTTGCTATTCTCCTGGGGCCGGAGCCACGTATCATCAGCTGCCTTTAACCTAAAGAACAAGGTCTTAGGGGTGTACCCAGGATGACCTTGTTGTTTCCTGAACCGCACCCTAAACGCTTTGGGATCCATCCCTAGGTGATCCAAGATGATCTCCTTTACTTCTTTGTAGCTGATATTTCCCGTGGGATTTGCTACTTGGTAGGCTGCCTGAGCCTCCGCAGTTAGTACTGGCACCAAAAAGAACAGCCATTTTACTTCAGGCCACCCAAAGGCCTGAGCAGCCCTTTCAAAATTTAGGAGGAACGCATCCGGATATTCACCGGGCTGGAATTTCTGTAGCAATATGGTAGGATACCCTGCTTGTGCCCCTTGTTGGTTTTGTTGCCCCTGGGGAGGGAGAGCCTCTCCTTCGGCAACCCTTTGGATACAGTCCACCTGTTAAGTCAGAGGAGCTTTAAACATGTCTCCATCAGCATGGGCAGACGTCATTTGTCTCTCGATTTCCCATTCTAGCTTCTCTTGGCCGCATATCAATTTTTCTCCATTATTGCGAACTAATGGAGGGCTGTCCGCATTCTCCACCAAATGTGAAATAGTTCAATATGTGGGGGTTTGCAATAAGTAATACAGCGTTTGAGTTATTCTTTTATTTCTGTTATCTTTTCCACTACAGATCTTTGAATAGTCTCTCTTTTGTCTCCTTCTTCTTCGGGGTCTTCGGAGGCACTCCCTTGGGCGGAGTCCTCCTGGCCAGTGTTCACCCTCAGAGAAAGGAAAGGCTCCGGTAAGTGTTTAGGTTTTCTATTTTCGAAATAACTCAAGGGAGGGGAGTAGGAGCTCACCAGTCCAGGAAAAGGAAAGAACCCGGTGAAAGTGATGGTAAAGAAAAAAGAAAGAGGGGAAGAAAGAATTTGCCTGAGTACAAGGGAAGCCGGAAGGAGCAACTACACAGTAAAGGCCTTCAGGAGGAGAAAGGAAAAGAAAACAAATGAATGCCTTTTCCTCCTTGTCCTTCACCCTAGTACCCCTCTCCTTTGTGTTCTCCTTCCCTCGTGATCCCCGTTTGTCCTCCCCCTAAGATATTTTGTAGTCGCACACGCAACTGGAAGGGCCACGACACTCCGAGGCTGTGGGGGGACGTGCCAGCTTTGCTTGGAGTCAGTGGGGCACCGTGGTCTGGTTCGCCTCGCGGAGCACCCGCTCTCTTCTCCTTCTTTGCGCTCTCCTTCCTCAAAATGGGAGCAGCCTCCTTTGCCAAATACACTCTTCCTCCCTGTGGTCCGAGACCTGGCGTCTTCCATCTTTCTTCCTTCTCACTCTCTGACCCGTGGCTCCTCCCCTCCTCTTGTTCTCCTTCCGCCTGTATCATGTGACTCCCCACTGTCCTTAAAGGGACCAGACCTGCTCCTCTTGTCTTCTGATTGGAACGAAGAAATTTCAGTCACCAGACTCCATGCAGGCTGTAAGTAAAGATGGGGAGAGATATGAGACAGGTTGGGGTCTTAACAGTCCACCTTATGCATATAGATATACGGCAAGGTGTATTGAAGAATGAGTGGGTGCACGAGTTTCTGAATGGATGATTTAGTGGGTGCGTGACTGACTGTATGAGTGAGCGATTAAACATGTCTTAGTGAATGCATGGGTGAATGACCAATCTGTGTGAATGTGTGTATCAATCTGTGAGTTGGTGTATATGTGGCTGCATGGGTTGGTGAGTAGCTACATGAGCGTCTATATGGGTTAATAATTGATTGTCTGATTACTTGTATGGGTGCCTGAGTGTATGTGTGTTTGAGTGGAAGGTGTGTGACTCCCTGAATTGATGCGTGAGTAGGTAATTCACTGGGTGTATGGGTTCATGAGTGCATCTGCAAGGGGTTGTATGGGTGAGTGAGTGTGCATATGGCTGTGTTGGTGAGTGATGGATGTGTCATTGGTATATGTGTGAGTAACTACATATGTGAAATGCAATCCTAAATGGAAGGTGCACAACATTAAAGTCCAGACAAAAAGATATTTTTTTACAAATTCTTCTTTTATTCCATTTCTTTTTAGAAGAGAACTGGCACGGTCGAGCACGGAAACCACAAGCTACTTTGCTGTTTTGTCTTCGTATCACGGAAGTACTGACTCTTACCCAATGGGAGGCTGAATTACCACTTACTGTTGCTTGATGCTACAGGACCGGCTTGGTACTATATCGCGCTTATAAGGAGGTTTATTTTCTCTCCATCTGCAAACTTGCTTATGACTCTTACCCAATGGGAGGCTGAATCACCACTTACTGATGCTTGATGCTACAGGACCGATTGGTATTACATCACGCTTATCAGGAGGTTTATTTGCTCTCCATCGGCGAACTCGCTTATGGTGTGAGTTTTTATTGTTGTGTGGCCCCGGCGAAGGCGTGGTTATTGCTTGGCATTGCCCTGGTATATCACCAATTGATACCATATAGGCAAGTGTTTTCCGTCAACATAGTAACTGATACACATCGGTGTAGAATATCCGTTCTCATCTTACTCTGAAGAAGTGAAGTTTATAAGCGGGATTTTCAAACCTTTACTAATCTACTTAGAATTTGAGTACTGATCGTACATGTCTTTTCCTATGTAACTTTAAGAAATCCCTCACCGGTCTGATTGTGATTACTCGATATTACTTAAAGCCCTGACGAAGTTCCTGTAGCACTGGGGTACGAAACGCGTTGGCTGTGTGCCAGTTCTCTTCTAAAAAGAAATGGAATAAAAGAAGACTTTCTAAAAAAATATATTTTTTGTCTGGACTTTAATGTTGTGCACCTTCCATTTGGGTTTGTTCTAATTGTAAAAAGGCATCCTTTCAGCAGCTGATGTCGGAAGTTGTTGCACATTTTCCCATATTTTGAAACTAAAGGGGTGTAGGTGCTGGACCCTGGTCTGCTGCTGTGTTCATATGTGAAAGGCAGTATATGTGAGTGTAGGGGTATATAAGTGACTATATGTTAGATTGAGTGATTGTGAGCATGGCTGTATGGATGAGTGTGTGCCTGTATCAGTGATTTCATAAGAGAGTATGTGTAAGAATCTGTAAGAATAAGTGAGGTGTTGTGTGTATGACTGTAAAGGTGAGTAAATGGTGCTGTGATTGACTCGTGTGAGACTGAGTAAGTGTGTGAGTAACTCTATGGGTGAGTGGCAGTGTATGTATGTGTGGATGAGTGTATTTATCAGTAGTTGTACTGTTGAGTGACTGATGTATGAGTGACTGTATGGGTGAGTGAGTGGATGTGTGTGTAGACTCACGAATCAGTGAGGGGGAATGTAATGACTGGTATTGGTGTATCCATGGTTTTGAGAATGGTAGTCTGTATTTTAGAGTGGGTGTATGAAAGGTTATATTAGGGTGTAAAGCGGTGCATCAGAGATAAAGTGGATGATGTCATCAGTGATGTAATTTGAGATGTCATCAGTGATGTCATCAGTGATGTCACTGACCAGGTCATGAGTGATGTAATAAGTGACATCATCAGCAGTGCATTGCGGGGGCATGAGCTATAGTTAGCTCAGCTAATTATAACAGCTGGATTTCTCAGGTTTTGTATGAGCGAAATATCAGCCTAACTATAACGTCCCTGAAACCTGTGTTTTTTTCTGTGAATTTCCAAGGTTTTTTAAATGACAATTTCTAACTATAACGTCCCTGAAACCTGTTGTTTTTTCAGTGGATTTCTAAGTTTTTTAAATGCTAATTTCTAACTATAATGTCCCTGAAACCTGTGGTTCTTTCAGTGAATTTCTAAGGTTTTTTTAAATGCTAATTTCTAACTATGCCTACATAGGTAAGACATGTTTAGAAAGAGGAAAAAAGGAGCAGAGAAAGCAAGAGAGGTGCAGAAAGAGGCAAGTGGGGTACAGAAAGATGAAGAAATATGCAGAAAGAGGCAAATGAGGTGCATAAACATGCAAGAGAAGTGGAGAAAGAGGCGGCATAAGTGCAAAAAGAGGAAGAACGGTGCAGAAAGAAGGAAGAGAATTGCAGAAACAGGCAAGAGAAGTGCAGAAAGAGGAAGAAAGGTACAGAAAGAAGCAAGAGTAATAGAGAAAGAGAAAAAAAGGTGGTGCAGTTAGAAGGGAGGTGCAGACAGTGGAAGGGATGTGCAGAAAGAAGTGCAGAAAGAGGGAGGAGAGGTGCAGAAAGAGTCAAGAGAGGTAGAGAAAAAATCAAGGGAAGTGCAAAAAGAAGCAAGTGAGATGCAGAAAGAGACAATAGAAGTGTAGAAAGAGGCAAGAGAGGTACAGAGAGAGGCAAGAGAAGTGCAGAAAGAGGGAACAGGGTGCAGAAAGAGGCAAGAGAAATGAAGAAAGTGGCAACAGAGATGCAGAAAGAGGCAAGAGAGGTACAGAAGAAAGAAGCAAGAGAGGTGCAGAAAGAAGCAACAAAGGTGCAGATAGAAGGGAGATGCAGAAACCGGAAGAGATGTATAGAAAGAGACGGGAGTAATAGAGAAAGAGAAAAAAAGGTGCAGAAGAAGCAAGAGAAATTTAACACCCACATTTAGCAATAATAATAATATAATTCTTTATTCAGCATATAAAAATATGACCATAAAAGAGACATCTTGAAATATATATACATCAGGCATAATTATTTTCCATAAATATATCCAAGTATACATTAAAACAGCATGAAAGTTAGAGGTTGTTGTTGTCCCCCTCTCTTAAATTCATGTTACAGCCTGCAACCATTACTTCGGATTAAATAAGTGTTTGAACAATAATATCATCAGCTAGTGCTTGTTTAACTTGTAAAACTGAGCCTAGTCCTAAAAAGATAACTCAAAAATCAAGACTTTTATGGCAACCTCACACAGTGCATAAAAAAAATATGTGACCTTCAAATACCCCTAGCTAGTTGTTCTTCAAAGCAGATCTTAAAAAAGTAGAAACATAAAAAAGTATAAAAACATCTGATGACAGTTGTAAAAACAGTAAGGCAACGAGTGCCTGTCTGAATCTAAGCTTTCTTAGAAGCCCCTTAAGCAACACTCTTCTCAGATGTAAGTAGTGCGGAAAGAGGAGGACAAACTGTAAGGCGTCCTGTGAAGACCTATTGTCACAGTCACAGGGGCCTCTTTGTTCTGTGTGTACCGTAAATCCAGGGAGTACAGCCAATAGGTGATGAAATACATTTAGCCTAAAACGTGTAACTAAAAACCTATCATGTTCACTGGTTATAAGGGATAAATAGGGTTCCATGCCCTGTGTTGATTTAATTAAAATGTGTACTCTGAAGGTGGGTTTTTTTAGATTCCTTTTCTCACGTTGTGCGGTGACATGTTTAAAAAAACAGTTCTTTGATAAGCGCTTTTTCCTGTGATCCCACCCTATCAAAGTTGGTAAACAGATTTACTCGTCCTAATGTGGTGAGGGTGTCCTTTATATATTTTAACCACAGGATTTTTAGCACATGATTGAGGGAGAGACAGTACTGATTACCAGCCTATTGAAATCTGCCTCGTCATTGGACCAAATCTTCACCCAACACAGTTGGTATTTTACAGCCACCATATCAGAAATGTAGTTGAACCCCAAATCCTCATGAACAATGTACGCAGGGGTACTATCAGGGACTTTCAGCAAGTGCCTAAAATATTTGTTTTCCTCAATTTTCAGTTTATTAGCCACCTTAAAACATCACACCTCGCCACCATATAAAACTTTGGAACTACAAAAGGAGTTATATAACTTTAAAATCCTTCAAAGTGACCAATGACCTAATCGATGCGTGGACCTTGTCAAACCAAGGCACTTCTACTCTAATAAATGCTTTTCGTCTAATAAAATACCTAGATATGAGAAGGTCGGTACTTTCCCTAGAATGTGTGTGCCTATTGTGTAAGTATTAGGCTTCCTACACTTATTCCCAATTTCAATTATGTAGGATTTAGTTAAATTAGGGGGCAGGTCCATCATGTTCATAAAAGTCACAAACTCATCTAATAAAATCTGCAGGCCCTTTGGAGTACGTTCAAGGAGTACTGTGTTGTCCGAGTGAAGCAGAACAGGTACCGATCTTGTACCTCTCCTCGGGGTGTCTGTTGGTAAGGCCATCAGGGCAGAATCGACACATATAGTGTGAAGAGGAATGGCACTAAAATACAGCCCTGACTGACCCCACTAGAGCAGTTAAAATTATCCGTCTTTTACCCCCCTGTGTGTAGCTAACTACTGCAGAAGTCTTCGAATATAGAGCCATTAGGGTGTTAGATATTGCTAGGTCCACCCCGAGTTCTCCCATAAGTTTCCAAAGTTTGCAGCAGTTCACTCGGTCAAAAGCTGCAATGAGGTCCATAAAAGCAAGATACAAAGGCCCTGATTTGGCTATTGTGTATTTAGCAGTAACATCCGTTAATATTTGGTCAGCCTCTGCCCATTCCGCCCCAGAACCTTCACGGTCACATCCATAAGAGATATGGGATGATAGCAATGTGGACTGTCACTATCTCCTTTCTTAAAAATCGGGACAATGGTGGCAGTAGACCATGATACTGGCATTACTGATGCTACTGCTGCATTTAAAACCCTCACTAAGAGATGCGCCCATACCATTGTGTTGCATCGGAAGAGGTCTGGTGGGATCCCATCTGGTCCCGGCGCCTTGTTCTGTGAGAGACCCTCAATTCCTAATCTCACCTCATGCAGAGTGAAGGTCTCCGTTCAGGGTTTGGTGCCTGTGGTTGCTCCTCTCTAAAAGGATGATTATACAATCAACTGAAGTGAGCCTGCCATTGCTCTGGTAAAATGCTGTGGCTACGCCCTAGATTGTTCGAGTCTTTAAAACATGGGTTATTAATGACGCTCCAGAAACAGGTAGAGTCCTTTACCTCAGATGCCTCTGTTAACTCCTCCCAGGGCTTCTGTTGTAATTGGCGCTTCAGCCCCTTGACGACTTGCTTGTACATTTTACGGCAGCCCGCCACCTGACCCCTGTCTCTTGGAGTCTGTTTGAGAGCCATCTTTAGATCTCTAAGGGCCGAAGAGCATTGCCCATCAAACCATCTTGGGACATCTGTATAGGGGGAGTGAGCCGTCGCTTTTAGTAAACCATCACTAGTTGTGCGATAGCAATAAATGCCTGAACTAATTCATCCCCCTGCACTTCTGGGTCTAGACATTTCAGAATCTCCTGCTTGCCTGTGTTAAAACGTGAATTATTAAAAGCAACCATGTCAACCTGTGCCCAACATAACCGCCTACCCTGCTCAGTTGTGGAGACCGTACCCCTGGTTGTTCTGTAAGGTACTGGGTGATACCGAGGGGCAACAAGTGACATGGTCACCGGATTATGATTGCTAAATATGCTATGATCAATATTAAAAAAATATTTAACCCTCCTCAGTGTAAGAGACACAAATATAACATTGATAAATGATGAGCCGTCTCTACCTTTGTAGGTCGGTGGCACAGCTGTATCAGGATGGGTAGCAATCAGGTCCAGAATATAAATTAAACCATAGGTGTTTAGGAGGACACTCAATCCTGCCCTTCCTGAGTGTGTTCCTTATGTGGTCCCTCTCTTAGTGCGCAGGTAGACCATTCACAATGAGTCACCCTCAAGTTAGGGCACAGATGACAATTAAAATCTCTGGCTAAAATTAGTTGAGACTGTGACAGACCTTCACCCTGTATTTGCTCCAACCGTCTACTTAATTCATTGAGGCTAGCCAATCCCTGTGAGTGTTATTTTGCATTATAAAAATTTATTAAACTAGCCTGTAGATCTTACTTAAGAATGTGAGGCCTTGAGCGACATCTGAGTCCCACAACAGGGGCTTCCATCTTTTATGAATTCTAAGGTTTATAAATATAATTAGGCCCCCGCTGTTCTCCCTGAACTCGACCTTAATGCTGGGCTGAAAAAAGTTCTATAACCTTCAATGAAGAAGCGATTATCTGGCTCCCACTTTTCCTAGATGCATATTATATGGGAATCTCTGATGTAAGGGGAGCCACTGCTCATCCAAAAACTTGCTGGCTAAACATGCCACGTTCCATGAGACTATTTTTAAACTCCCCACAATACGCGCCTCCTGGGAGTGGGACAGGGTGATAGTGGCCCTCTCTATATTGTCTAGTTCCAACTGACGTTAAACCCTACGCTTGTGTTGTTATCCCAGGGTTGATCACCTTCATCACACTTAATTCACCTGGGAAATCAACTCGGCTGTCAATAGCTCTATCCGTGCCCTCCTCTTCTTGTAGTCAGTCTATATCATTCAGGTCCCTCAATGGTGCAAATGCATTTCTTAAAGCCAAGGCTATTCCTTCCAGGGTAGGACCCTCTTCATGCACATCAAAACATTGGAACAATTCGGGACTAGATGGTGGCCTATAAAAGAAACCTAGTGGTAGTGGCTTAATCCCTGAATCTGCTGGGAATGATTGCGAGGAGGGGAATAGGATCTTGTGGAACAATTCAGGAGGCCTGAGTGTAACAATCACATTCCTGAGAATATTTACTTTGTCCTGTCATTCCATGCTACCCTCCTGGCCATCAAGATGTGCTCAACGATGTTAAACTCAGCATGTTTGCATAATCAGTGGGTCACTTTATTGATTTGCACTGTTAAGTTCTGGGACGCCTGCCAGGGCCACTGTATAAGGACAGCTTGTTGGTGGAAGGTCTATGACTGGTAAGTCTCGAGTATTAGGGGCAGATACGGTTACCCTACTAATTAGCTGCTGTTGCAGTTGGCGACCCCCTTGGTGGCACCTATGAGTCGGCTCGCTGTTATAGGAAGTCAAAGGACCAGGCATAATTGACCCTGAGTTCATAACCTGTGTCACAGACCCTTTTACATCGGGAATTACTTGAGGGATCTGGATCTCAATATATGTCTCTACAGGAGGAATTACAGGGGGAATTATTTGCTGGGCATCCTTATTAGGAGCCATGGCCGGCGTTGCCTGGATAGAGGGAGACAATGTTTTATCAATTTTATCGAGCGTTGCCCTTGTTTCCACCAGAACTTCCAAAAATTCATTAAAAAAGTTATTTAATAAGCCAGACACTATTTCCATGATTTTTTGTTTCAAGCGCCCCCACAAATCTTCACAGTCCTTGGCTAACTTAGTTTCTAAGCCTGCAGTGCCCTCCCCTTTCTTTGTGGTAACTACTTTCTCGGTTACATTCTGTTGTCTCTTCAGAGCTGGTGGGCCACTGAGATCCACACCATGAGTATTAGACACCATAGTTCGATTCCGTGTTATCTGACCAATCACAGTGTTATTTAGACTGGCACCCCCTTTGGCTTCCCCTACCTCTTGACCCTCATGGCCTTGTGCCAGGGCACCCTCTGCTGATGTTTCAGTCACCTGGGCCACACCCTCCTCCAGGAGCGATGCAGCTGCCCCTTCCCTTTCCAGGGAGAGTCAGATCTCTGCCCTGTCTATTTCTTTGGTGATTGCCCCCACCGCTTTTACCAAAAAAGAGTCAATGGCTCCCTTGCTTGGGTCCTGTGGAGAATACGTGGGAGCACCTTTACTCTTCCCCATGGTTTTCTTAATCAGTCAACCTAGTGAACCCATCCCCCCCAGAACAAGGCACAAATGCTTAGGAGGTCTCATGGGGAAGGGATGGGAGGGACAAAGCACTCACACAAGCTGATTCAAAGATCACTGTCCTGGGCTCAGCAGTCAGCAGCCCCAAGCCGCTTCCTAGGGCTTCTAGCATCTTGCCGATGTACCACAGAGTCGCACCACTCCAGCCATAGATGACGGTTATCATCCCGCTAGCATGGGGCCAAGAGGGTGAGCCTGACCTCGATTGGCCGTGGATGGGTGCAGACGGGCCTGCCCACAGCCTGGGCTTTACCAGGGAGCTGCCAGGGCACGCCCACGCTGCTCGAGTGCCTGCTGCCTTTTCTTGTGCCTCCAGGTGCTGAAAGAGTGACTTCGGCGGCTCTCTGCTGCAAAGCAACCTGGCAATGGTAGTTCCCTGGTCCCGCTGTTGTGTCCTGGTATCTAACTCTGTGGGAGTGCCTGCTGCCTTTTCCTGCACCTTCAGGCGTGGAAAGAGTGTCGTTGGCGGCTCTCAGCCCCAAAAGAAGCCGGGACTGCTAGTCCCTTGGTCCCGCTGCTGCTGCCTTTTCTTGCGCCTCTGGGCGTGAAAAGAGTGTTGTCTGCAGCACTCAGCCGCAAAGGAAGTCGGGACCGGTAGTCCCCCGGTCCTGCTGCTGTGTCCTGGTTAGTAATAAGTAACAGGTGACCATTCCAGCTTTGCAAAGGACCTTCCACCACGCTGTAGCACTTCGTTGCATTTTTGGTAAAGTTTGAACCGTTTGAGCTTGAAACAAGTTTCTTTGTTGTTCAAATCTGAAGTCCCCTTGCCTCTTGAGGGTCCCTGGGAGACAACTAGCCCTCCTGTTACCTCCAGTAAACCGCACACTGCACTCTCTCTCTCTCTCTCTTTCTCTCTCTCTCTCTATATATATATATATATATATATATATATATATATATATATATATATTACCTACTGGCGGTCGCCAGTAGGTATATATAGTTAGGATTTTTTCTCTATGGGTTTTTTGAAAATTCTATGTCTAATAACTTTGGCGTTTGTGGACGGAATTGGCTGAAATTTTCAGGAAAATGGCACATTTTGTTTCTGAGCAGCCCCTGAAAATTTTGGGGGGGTTCGTCAAGGGGGGGCCGAGAAAAAAGGGGGGTCCCAAAACGCGTTTTTCCCATGTTAATTTCCATAGGGCGGTTGGCCTCACTTTTAGCCCGAACGGCTGAATGGATTTGCACGAAACTTGGCAAAATTGTAGGGACTGGTAGCCCGATGTGCCTTTTGTAGGTCTCAATATATGTGCTGCAGTGGATTTTGAGAAATTAACGTTTAAAAAAAGATATATATCTGTAACAGCGGACTGGGCAGCGGCCCAGGACGCGGACTTTTCGCGCAACGGAGCTTTGTGAAGCGAAGCTGATTGGTTCTCCGGCGTCTGTCAACATTCCAAACAGTCCGTAGCGGCCGCCATCTTGTCTCTCGGTAGGATCGAGAGACAAGAGGAGGTCAAAACAAAGGGGGAAATAACTATAAGGGGGCATAGTAGATCCTCGCTGACCCCCTAGGTTTGATGTGGAGGTTTTAAAAGGGCCCCGCGGGGCAAAAAATAATAATAATAATAATAATCGAACGGCTGAATGGATTTGCACGAAACTTGGCAAAATATTAGGGACTGGTAGCCCGATGTGCCTTTGCTAGGTCTCAATATATGTGCTCCAGTGGATTTTGAGAAATTAACGTTCAAAAAAAGATACTTATCTGTAACAGCGCTCCGCTTCGCGTAACGGAGGTTTGCGAAGCTGATTGGTCATTCTGTCACTGGGCTATAGTTGGGCTACATCTGGCTGATATTTGGGCTACATTTGTTTTTTTGTGTGTCTGGCGGCCATCTTTGGGCTACATTGGGCTACATTGGGCTTCATTGGGCTACATTCGGCTAATTAGCAAATAGCTCATCGCAAACTAGGAATGGTAAAGAATCGCTATTTATTCCTTAAAGTTCGCTATTTAGGAAATGCAAAAAACTTTGATGATACATATGGCGGTTCATCTCTAACAAGATAAGAAGCATAGGGATACATTTATGATGACTGGCGCATCACCAGGGATGTGTTAGTCATTCTGTGCCGCTGTTCCGTCACCTATGGTGTGCTGCATTTACAATGCGGCGCATCATGGGGCAAAAACAGCACAGATGCGTGATGTATCTGTGCCGTAAAGGTGGCGCATTGCTGGAGTTGTATCGCAAGTGTGATGAAGCTCCAGCAAGGGTCGGGGGTGCCCCTGTCGCAGGGTTTCTGTTCTCACACAGAACTGTGGGCAGAGGATTGGAACCTCGGCGAATGCATTGCTGGAGTTGTATCGCAAGTGTGATGAAGCTCCAGCAAGGGTCGGGGGTGCCCCTGTCGCAGGGTTTCTGTTCTCACACAGAACTGTGGACAGAGGATTGGAACCTCGGCGAATTAGGGTGTCCCAAAACTCACGTTAGTAATCAAAAACTCCTTAGCAAGCTAGGTACAGTGTCACATTGGCTATAACAAACTCTCAATGTTTAGACAATCCAGAATATGAACTTATAGTACCTCAGGATACGTGGAACTCATGAACAGTCGGTCGTTATAGATTTCTTAGAAACCAGAACATGGAGTTAAGAAGAACAGATGTGTATTTGAAATGTTTATTTACTAATGCCGTCTTCTCAGGCGTAGTACCTTAGATAATAAAAGTACACATATTATCAGTAGCAAAATTACCAGCATAGTTACTAGTACATAAAAAGCGAATGGTGACAGTATGTTAACATGCTGTAAATGAATAAGAGTTAGCAACACTTATAAGCAGCCGCGGGCCGTGGAGGGAGTTACGGTGGGGCAGGGAGGCGGGGAGGGGGAGGGGCAAGGTAGAGAGGGCTCCACCCTGCTTCTCCCCCTCCCCGCCTCCCTGCCCCATCGTAACTCCCTCCACGGCCCGCGGCTGCTTATATCTCACCCTCCCTAATACACATATTATATTATTTGCTAAGAAGGTCTCTTTGTGTTGGTTTAGGGCGTGCCCATACTTTAGTGTCTTAGATTTGAAGGAATCACATCAGCATACACCAGCTCTCTCTTCATGTGAACCGCATCAACTGTTGTGTATGTGTGTTCGGCAAAGCAATATAAAACCCGCCTCATGCCCAGAATTGGCAGAAGTTGCACTTATGTTATGAGTATGAAGTCGTGGAGATCAGACCTCATAACAATTCTGTATCGTGTTGTTCTTGAAACTTTAGCACTCGCTGTACAGATATAGTTTAACAAGTAAAGCAGATAGTAGACCAATAACATATTATTCTCATGTAAACCACGATGAACTACTAGGTGGAAAGCTAAAGCAACAACTAAGTGTCTTGTGCAGAAGTTGCAAAAAAGGAAAAATGGCGTTTAAACCGGTAATGAGCCCATGCTAACTTAACACGGTGTAAAGATATCCAGGACCTAGATGACACCTCCCCATGATCCGGAAACGAACTGAATAAGATAATAGAAGTGCCATCTCATGAGAGCAGATTGCAAGTTTATATGTGGACGGTCCGCAAGGTAAAGCATTAAAAACTAGGAAAATTTAATGCTAAAGAAAAATAAAACAGCCAAGTACTTTATCGAGTCTTAAGCCAATAGGCAAGGTAAATAATAAAAACTTGACAAATAAGTCAATGAATTGTCAATGAAATGCTAGTACTCAGCATATCAAACATGAAAAAGGTCTATGACATAACTGTGTATGCAAAATAAGCTGCAACAGCCTCCAATAGGAAGTCACCGTCTTCATCCGAAAACAGTTCAGCCATCCAATTTAAAAGCGGAAAAGAACATACGTGCTCTCCCAGCACCGGATCCTCTATCACCATCAGAGGACAGCTCGGTGGGTTTTCAAGAAAGCTCTGTTCCAAGAAAGACTGTGCTGCCGCCAGTAAATTCCAGGGACCAAGTAGTCCATGCATCAATGCCACAGCCATAATCCTTTCGCCAGGACAAACCAACTCGTGAGTAATGATAGGAGTCATCAGCTGATTAAAGTCGACGTCAGGAGAAACCGGTCCGCAGAGACACAAATCAATGGCCCAATCGAAATCACAGGTCAGGCAGTGAAATACAGGCTGGACACAGGTGAAGTAGGAGAATCGAAAAGATAATCCATATGCCGTGCTTAATATCGCCAACGGCATTGTGCCATAATATTCTAGCATGCGATTGCGGAACAGTGTCAGCAGCTGCAGGGTGTGAGGTTGCATAGGAGGGACATCCATATTTAAAAATGTAAAAAAGCTCAAGAGCGTCCGCTGGTAATGCAAGTAAAAATGCCAATCCACGAACCAGAGTGGAGAAAATGGAATGAAAGGAAGCAGGGATGACTCCAAAGATTTTCTCAAATGAAGTCACGAGACCACTGGTAACAACTTTAAAAAAGTGCGCCAGGGACTTTGTGGAGGATGCGTTAAAGATAGTCGGAAACATGTTGCTGAAATTGAAAGGCAAATCTTAATTGAAAAGGGTGTGCACCTCTGTACGGGTGTTCGCTATGTGAAGTACGAAAGTTTCACGGGCCGAACTCAAGGCCACCTCTCTCTGAGACAAAAGAGCTCTTATTCTTGCCATGCCGTTGAAACGTGTCCCAAGGTTGGTATTTGTTTCTATTTTAGCGAGGTCAAAAAGAGATCCCATTAGTGGCCTACTGATTTTACTCGATTCCTTTTCTTTTTTTTTACACGATTTTTCGTTATCTGCAAAGACTAAACAGAGTATTGCGACTCTGTGTTTGTTTGTAAATAGAGAATGAACCAAAGAGAACTAATTCTAAAACAGTAAATACTTGGATAACAATCAATCAAATGGAGAGAGAAGCAGGCACGACGGATTACAACGGGGGCAAAGGCCTGCGTTAACTACCTTTCACTATCTGCAAAGAGAGAGTACTCGTAATAGAAATGAGGGGGGGGGGCACCATTCAAAGCAGATCAGTGTGCATAAACACGAAAATGTTTTCACTTACCACGTACTTGACATTCGACAGCTTATGATATTTGCTATTAAAAAAACATTGAAATTCACTGAAAAAACCATAGGTTATAGACCATATATAGTTAGGAATTAGCATTTACAAAACCTTGAAAATTCACTGAAAAAACCATAGGTTATAGACCATATATAGTTAGGAATTAGCATTTAAAAAACCTTATTTTACTCACACAAAACCATTGAAATTCCATATATAGTTAGTTGCACTAACTATATATTGCGCACCCGCAATCCACTGCTGATGATGTCACATATTACATCATTCATGACATGGTCAGTGACATCACTGATGACATCACTGATGACATCTCAAATGACATCACTGATGACATCACTGATGACATCTCATTTGACATCAATGACCACATCACTGATGATATCATTCATGTGACAATACAATGCATCTCCTCACATTTTAATATAACCTCTGTTTCACCCAGTGTTAAAAACAGAGTATAATTTTTGAAACCATTGACACACCAATACTAGTTACTACATACGTACTCACTGATTCCTACGTCTACACACACATTCACTCATTCACCCATACAATCATTCATACATAGAATCACTCATGTTTAGAACACTATCATATGCACTCATACACCTATACAGACACTCACACTCTGCCACTCATCCATGGAGTTACTCACACACCTAGTCAGTCCTGTAAAGAATCAATCACACTTCCATTTTCTACTCTATACAGTTAAACATAGAGCACCTTACGTTTTCAACCATATACTAACACATACTTACTCTCTTATACAATCATTGATACAAGTACACATTGATCTGTACAGAGTCACACACCTCCCAGCCAGCCACACACACACTCAGTCTCCCATGCAAATACTTGGGCAATCAATCAATAACCCATATAGTTACTCATATAGCTACTGATCAACACATGCAGCAGTTTACAGAACAACAGACATAATGATGCACAAATTAAGACAGTTTAGTCACTAACCCATGCACTCAGTGAGACACATTTAATCACTCACTCATCCAGACACTTATACATCCACTCATTCTTCAATATGTAAGACATATTTTAACTTTACAGAAACATAGTCACTGGATGTTGTCATCAGTGATGTCATCAGTGATGTCATTTGAGATGTCATCAGTGATGTCATCAGTGATGTCACTGACCATGTCATGAATGATGTAATATGTGACATCATCAGCAGTGGATTGCGGGTGCGCAATATATAGTTAGTGCAACTAACTATATATGGAATTTCAATGGTTTTGTGTGAGTAAAATAAGGTTTTTTAAATGCTAATTCCTAACTATATATGGTCTATAACCTATGGTTTTTTCAGTGAATACATATATAAATATATATACATATATATATATATATATATATATATATATATATATATATATATATATATATATATATATATATATATATATATATATATATATATATGAGCTCAAATCAGCAAAAGCTTTCCGAAGTTGAGCAAGAATCAAAATCAAAATCAAACGTGCTTAAAATCCCGGCTCGGACTTGTAAAATGTTCCAGCTGCAGAGCCTGTAGATTTGGAGCAAACACTACAGAATATTCCACCCCATTCCGTTCTGACATGGTTAGGATCAAGGGGTCCTACAACTGCAAAACGGAATTTGCTGTCTATGTCCTGACATGCACCTGTGATTGAGGTATGTGGGCAGCACAAAGCTACAGGTGCATTTCAAGATTCTACAGCATCTCTGGGCTATCGTCAACAACGATAGCTCTAACCCAGTGGCAAGGCATTTCAGAGCTGTGCACAATAATGACTTACAGTGTCTCAGGTATTTTGTGTTAACAGCCATTGCCAAACCACGCAGGGGAGGTGACAGAGAAAAAATGTTAAGAAAAATGGAATCACAAATGATTTTAGAACTTGACAGCAAATTTCCAAAAGGACTCAACACTACAGAAGACGTATATCATTTTTTTGTAATATACAGCATTAGAATAATGATCAATTAATCAATACTGATTAATTAAAGGCAGCTTCCCTGTCGCTTCATTCCTTCTTTTTCACCCTTTTTTTTACTTCCAATTATATAACACTTTTTAAGTTTCAGTTTGGGATTTTCTCAATTTATATGCATGGATTGCACATTATACTGTATCACTTTAAAAAATCAGCTCAGGAAATACCAGGGTGGGTGTTCCTCGGCAGATCTGGTAGATAATAACAGTTCATCTCTTCAAACAATTAGTATCAAAATATAATCATTCCGGCCCTTTGAATTATTTAGCATTTATGCAAGTAAAACAACTAATTATGTTCAACCATTAATTTATATAAACAAAACAAAGTATTAACAGCCTTTTCTCCATACTCTTCTCTGAAACTAGAAGCACATTTTGTGCTAGTGAAATACCAATAGTTTACATTTCAGCGTATTTTTGCACATGTACAATAGCTATTTTTTGCACAAGGATACAATATTTGCGGATTTTGCATACAAAATATATGAATGTTTGCACATATTTATTGCATTGTTTGCACAGAAAATTGCGACAAGTTTGCACATTCTTTTACAGATAAATGGCTGCTTTTTGTAATTGCTACTTGGTTTTATGGCAAAATGCGCTACCAGTATTTACATTTTATGCTATTTGTATTGAAAAGATAGATAAAACTGTTGTTTGTCGTATTCCTAATATAACATGCATTTATGCAGCTAAATATAAAAAATACGGAGATTATTTTATACCCAGATATGTCAAATAAATTCAAACTATCAGACAATAGAGAAATTAAAAAAAAGAAAGAAAGACTCACAATGCAGGAGAAAGCTGATAGATTATGCACTTGTGCTCAGTGTGTTTTCCGTGTTTATTGTCACATGTGGTGTTTGTTAAAATATTTATTTAAAAAAATGGCAAGCCAAGTATTGACTATCTGTGATCAAGGGCAACTGCCCGAAACGCATCAGATCGTGCATCTTTGAAAAATAAATTCATCTGTGTGGGATTTGTGTTGTCTGTTTGGAACTACCGTATTGAAGTTCCTAGATGGCAAAATCTCCTTCATGCAGAATTCGGAAGGTGGTTGCTTCCGAGACGAATCCACTCCCTGGAAGTTGGCTGCTGCTTTCAACCAGCATTAGGATTTTCAGACAACGGAGTTCGTAGCAGCAGCCCCCGGTTTCAGCTGGACACATATCCGTGGCAAAGGGAAAACGACAACGCGAGCAACACAATTTGTGCAGGGACGTAACCCGTCCACGGTTAGTGCAACAGAAATGACAAACGGTGGGGAGGATTAGAAGGCAAAAGCGGAACCTTTACTTTTTTAAATAAGCATCACGAAAAAGGCGTCCGCAGTAATATCACCTGTGAAATTAGAAGTCTGCAAAATCATGTCGGTAGAGGCAGTCCACGGCAGGGAGCAGCCGCCGATGCTTTATTTGAAAATTTACCAAAAGTAACAGGCCGAGGGGTCTTGGCAAAGACAACGTCCGGGAGTGTTGAAACCACGAGTGACAACCAGATTAAAAATTTGCTCATGCGCTTGGAAAAATGCATGCGCTCAGAAGTCACCAAATGGTGGGAGCATAAATATTTGTCAAAATATCTTGAGGAGGGGCGAGTAGCCAGAGGGCTCCGCATCTTATTGGCTCCAAGCTATGAGAGCCCAAACCCTGAAATGCTAGAGGAGAGGGGACACAGCAATTTAGAAGCATCAACCAACTTAGTCAAAATTTTAGTAAAATATGCAACCATTGACAGGGAAGCATTGTTGAAAGAGATTGATGAACTCAATGAACAACTAAAAAAATTTGAACCAAATGAGCTCATAAATAAAATCAGAAAGGAAATGCCAGAAAGGCTAACCATGCAAGAAGAAAAAATTAAGGCACGCAAGGTATATAAGTTCGCCTGTGACAAGGAAGATTATGAGCAAGGGCGCCTTTATACTTTCGCACGGAAATATGAGAATGCGAAAAGGTCAAAATTCAATCAGCAAACTTCATCCAATATGCGAACAGGGGCACCAGTGGAGAATGTCGAAACAGAATTAGAGGCAAGTAGTAGTGACGTTGATTCTTTGGTGAGCTCCATGTCATCTGGAGAGGGAAGCTCAAGCAGATTGGACACAGCTGACAAATCAAGAATATTAGACCTAGGAGAAGAGGTCGATTTTTTAGTATTCGACCGTTTGCAAACCCTGAGACCACGCAACCAAAAGAAAAAAGAAAACGAAATAACAAAAGACGGGGAGAGCGCTGCAAAAAGCGGAACTCATTCAGATAACCAAAAAAGCAGTATTGGCGGAAAATCAATAAACGCAAACACTGTCATCAACTTGTCTTCTGTTGTTCTTACCAAGGCCGAACAACAACTACTCAGCCTTGATTTGTCATATTGTCCTATTTCGGATTTCAACTACACAACAACACGTGTAGATATTTTTTGTTATCTACGAAAGTTGAAGTTGCAGAAATTTTTCAGTATAAAAGAACGTCTCAAAGAAATGGAAACTCTTGCAAACAATTAATCTAATCTCAAGCTCACAGCGGCCAATACTAGAACGTTTCTTACTATGCACCAGCTTGGACAAAACAATACTGCTGCAGAATCAGACCAAAGATCGACGCAGTCTGAATTAGCTGAAGCAGCAGTCACGCAGATTGGAGCCAACACAAGTCCTTTCAAGCCCAAATCTGTATTCATGCCCAAAATGCCTAAGGATGCCATAGATAGTTTCCACAATGTCATCTTGGAGGACTTAAAGAAATTGCACTTTAAAATCAAACATAGAAGAAGGTACAAAAGCAAACAGGAACTGGAGTATGAATCTCTAACCAAAAGGTTAAACAATGACAATCAAATCATTGTCACAATATCTGACCAGGGTGGAAACATTGTTATCTGGCCGCAAAAAGAGTATATTGCAGAAGCGCACAAACAACTTCGGGATCCGAGTTGTTATGTTAAAACCAACTTTGAACAATACAATGCAGCCCGATTTTAAATTAAAAAGATCCTTTTCAAGTGGAAAAGACAAGGTATGATATCCACACAAGAGTTTCAATTCCTACAAGTGGATAACCATGTTTTACCAAGACTGTACCTAATTCCAAAGGTGCATAAAGGTATATTCTCAGTCCCAGGGCGTCCCATTATATCGGCGATTCAAAGTGTTGCGGAACATATTACAGAATATATTGACTATTTTTTGCAGGATTTGGTAAAATGCTTGCCAACATTTATTAAAGACACCAGTGATTTCCTCAGAAAAATCAGACATGTTCCATGATCTGAAGATTTAATATTTATGACACTTGATATCGAATCGTTATATGCGAGTATAGAACATTATATGGGAATGAAAGCGTTGGAACATTTCTTGGGGACAAGACCAATACATTGTTATAATCGTAACAAAATGATTTTAGAATTGGTAACATGGTGTCTAAATAATAATTACTTCATATTTGGTAATGAAATTTATCTGCAGAAACGAGGTGTGGCGATGGGGGCCTGTTTCTCCCCCAGCTACGCGTGTTTACACGTGGGCTGGTGGGAGGAGCAGGTCCTCAAGCGCACACACAATGCAGCATTTACGGCGTTATAAAGATGACATTTTTGTCTTATGGAAGGGAGATAAATGAAGTGCCATGGAATTTGTGAATGAAATTAACATAAGTCATAAAAATTTAAAATTTACATCATTTATTGACAAACAGGAATGTGAGTTTTTAGATGTGAAGGTCTTTATTCATGAGGGACAAATCACCACAAAACTCCATAGAAAAAGCACTGCCGGCAATACCACATTGCATGCCAGCAGTGCCCACCCGAAACATGTTATCAATATTATCCCCTATGGGGAATTACTAAGACTAAAACGCATATGTAGCACTGAGGAGGATTTCAAACATTTGTACCTCACAAGCATTGCAATGTTTCAAAGAAAGAGGGTACAAGGATGCTATTCTAAATCAAGCAATTAAGAAAGTTCAAGCTAGATCTAGGGATTCACTATTGCAAGATGGGGAGAATTCAAAAACAACGGCAATGGTGATTGATCCAGATCCTGCCCCTAGACTCATAATGACTTTTAATCGTCAGAAAAGAAAGATCAGGTCCATTGTCACACGTAGTTGGCCGATTCTTTTAACAGACACAGTTTTAGCTCCCAGACTTCCCAAAACTCCAACAATTACCTATAGGAAGGGACCTTCCATGAAAGCTCAAATCAGCAAAAGCTTTCCGGAGTTGATCGAGAACCCAAATCAAAATCAAACGTGGTTACAATCCCGGCCGGGATTTGTAAAATGCTTCAGCTGCAGAGCCTGCAGACTTGGAGCAAACACTACAGAATATTCCACCCCATTCAGTTCTGACATGGTTAAGATCAAGGGGTCCTACAACTGCAAAACGGAATTTGCTGTCTATGTCCTGACATGCACCTATGGCTTGAGATGTGTGGGCAGCACAAAGCTACAGGTGCATGTCAAAATTCTCCAGTATCTCTGGGCTATCGTCAACAACAATAGCTCTTACCCAGTGGCAAGGCATTTCAGAGCTGTGCACAATAATGACTTGCAGTGTCTCAGGAATTTTGTGTTAACAGCCATTGCTAAACCACACAGGGGAGGTGACAGAGAATTTTTTTTAAGAAAAATGGAATCACAAATGATTTTAGAACTTGACAACAAATTTCCAAATGGACACAACACTACAGAAGACATATCATTTTTTGAAATATACAGCATTAGAATAATGATCAATTGATCAATACTGATTAATTAAAGGCAGCTTCCCTGTAGCTTCATTAATTTTTTCCCCCCTTTTTTTACTTCCAATTATATAACACTTTTCAAGTTTCAGTTTGGGATTTTCTCAATTTATATTTATGCGTGGATTGCACACTATAGTGTAGCACCTTAAAAATCAGCTCCGGAAATAACGGGTTAAGTGTTCCTTGGCAGATCTGGTAGATAACAACAGTTCATCTCTTCAAACAATTAGTATCCAAATATAATCATTCCGGCCCTTTGAATTATTTAGCATTTATGCAAGTAAAACAACTAATTATGTTCAACCATTAATTTATATAAACAAAACAAAGTATTAACAGCCTTTTCTCTGTACTCTTCTCTGAAACTAGAAGTACATTTTGAACTAGTGAAATACCAATAGTTTACATTTCAGCGTATTTTTGCACATGTACAATAGCTATTTTTTGCACAAGGATACAATATTTGTGGATTTTGCCCACAAAATATGTGAATGTTTGCACATATTTATTGCGTTGTTTGCACAGAAAATTGCGACAAGTTTGCACATTCTTTTACTGATAAATGGCTGTTTTTTGTAATTGCTACATGGTTTTATGGCGGAATGCGCTACCAGTATTTAAATTTTATGCTATTTGTATTGAAAAGATAGATAAAACTGTTGTTTGTCGTATTCCTAATATGACATACATTTATGCAGCTATATATAAAAAATACGGAGATTATTTTATACCCAGATATGTCAAATAACACGTTATTTTTAATTTCAAACTTTCAGACAGACAGAGAAATTTAAAAAAAAGAAAGAAAGACTCACAATGCAGGAGAAAGCTGATAGATTATGCACTTGTGCTCAGTATGTTTTCCGTGTTTATTGTCACATGTGGTGTTTGTTAAAGTATTTTTTAAAAATGGCAAGCCAAGTATCGACTATCTGTCATCAAGGGCATCCGCCCGAAACGCGTCAGATCTTGCAGCTTTGGAAAAAAAAAAACGTATCTGTGCCTAAGTTTGGGATTCGTGTTCTCTGTTTGGACCTACCGTATTGAAGTTCCTAGACGGCAAAATCTCCTTCATCATATATATATATTGTGGTGTTACTTGGAAACCTGAAACACACAAGTACTCACCTCTGCTTTTTCTTCTATAGAGCAAATGGGAGAAAGAACAAAATAATACTTCATACACTGTCCCTTTAAACTGGAGTAAATGACTGAAGTCCGTTCTCACTGCCTAATGAGATACGTTATTTAAATCAAAACGAACCCACGGACACTGCAGCTTGGCATTTGAGGAAGAGTTTTGTAAACTCGAAACGCGTTATGCCTGTCTTTTAAATTATATTAAAGATCTTTTTCAAGTAAACTGTTGGTGTGGCTCGTGCAGCGTGAGGTATTGCGTACGTCTTTCTTTGATATATATATATATATATATATATATATATATATATATACACTCCACTATTGCTGGTAGAAGGGGTCAGCTGTCACGGGCGGTCCTGCATCAAGCTACCAGCCAGCCACGTAAAATTCTTCAACAAAGCTCCAACAATTTTTGGAAAAATGCAGGACACTCGTAGTTCAGTGGTATCAGATTTATTCCGCAGATGAAAAGTTACGACGCGTTTCGCCAATACGGAGCGTGATCAAGCCGTATTGGCGAAACGCGTCGTAACTTTTCATCTGCGGAATAAATCTGATACCACTGAACTACGAGTGTCCTGCATTTTTCCAAAAATTGTTGGAGCTTTGTTGAAGAATATATATATATATATATATATATATATATATATATATATATATATATATAGATATGTCGGAAAGGACGCCATCCAACAAGTTCCCAATGAAACAAAGGAAAAATAACGTCAGAGCGAAGCCACAGCTGAGTGCTTATTTTTTGGTGCTTTATTTTGTGCTATATCTTTGGCCAGCAATCTGTCATCATGACGCGTTTCGCCTCCCAAAGAGGCTTGGTCACATAGTTTGTCATTGACATAGAAGAGGGTATAAATAGTAAAAGCCACTACAAATTCAGCTGTAAATTATTAGAAAACAGTGAACATGGAAAAAATACTGCCTGAAGCATCATGGCATAAAGCAGCAAATTAATCCGGGGCATGGTGCCCGTAACAATGTAAACATCTTTCATATACAAAATATGTTCAAATGTATATTACCCAAAAATTTTTAAAAATTGTAAAAGAATCATTTTTTACACAATAAAATCAATTTCATAAGTTATATTTATAAGGCTAAAACCCATATTTCATATAACTATATATTTACATTGATTTACCCTAGGATGTGCAAATGCAATACAAAGATATTGGGAGGAGTGGAAAACCCAAAGTTATGTTATTTTCCACCTCGCAATCCCAATATTCCAATATTCTGTACACAATAAAATCAAATTTATAAGTCATATTTACAAGGCTAAATCCTATATTTCACATAACTATATATATTGATTTATCTAGAATCGTGCAGATGCAATCTAAGGATATTAGGAGGAGTGGAGAAACCAAAATTGTATCACTTCTCACCTCGCAATCCCAATATCCTCAGCAAGTTCATTGTTTCCTGTATATCCAGTCAAAAAGTCATAGACTAAGAATTATAATGGCTTTTTTTTGGTCAAAGTTTAAACTCATATACCATACAATATTTTCATATACCTCTTCCATGTATACTGGAGAGAACAACCTAACGTGAATATAGTGTACATGTGATTTTAAAATCGTACGTGAAACAACCACCCCATTTCCTAATCTAGTTTAGTAACACCTGATCCCAGGTGATTCGATTCATATTTCAAAATTGGAGAAAATACGGGGTGCGAATGGAATATTGTGTTGTCATGTTACAAGAGATGTCATTCATAAGCACGTGTACATGTCCTCACTGGCATTAAGGCCCCCTGGATTTTTACTGTTAAATTCCAGGATATATCGTGTTTCCAAAAGTCGTAGCTTCGCATCCCTATTACCTCCCCTCTTCAGTGGCGGGATTGTGTCGACCAGATAGTATTGTAATCCATCTGGATTACTGTTATGTGTCGACTCGAAGTGGCGTGCTACAGGATATGTTTGATCCTTCCCGGAAATGGCTCGTAAATGCTGTAGGATTTGCTTATGGGCAGGAAACCGAGTGCTGCCCACATAGCAAAGCCCACATGGACATTGTAATACGTATACCACATACTCCGTTTTGCACGTGAGTCTGTGTCTTATAGCGATAGGATTTTCGTGAAAAGGAGTGGAATAGTGAGTTTTATTGACACCCTGTCTGCAAGCTTTACAAAAAGGACACTTCTTGAAACCCTTGTTCAGGTCCATCCAGGTCCCCGACAATTGTTTGTCCAAATTGTTGCTGACTAGTGCATTTGCCATTGTGATCGACTTGCGAAATGTAAGTTCAGGATTCGTGTTCTCTGTTTGGACCTACCGTATTGAAGTTCCTAGACGGCAAAATCTCCTTCATCATATATATATATAAACAAAGATTAACAAACGTTACAGCTAGGGGTGAAAATAAAAATAGGAAAATGTCAGTTAAAACATACCATTTTAAACAAACAAAATCACTGAATTTCACCAGTTATCTCAACTATAACAGTTGTGTCATCAATGATGTCATTTCAGATGTTGCAGTGATGTTAACAATGACGTCATAGAACATGTAATGAGTGATTTATTATGTGAGGTAATTAGCAGTATATGGCAGGGGTGTGAGTTCTAGTTACTTTAAGGCACGAGTTACAGTTACTTGAGATAATTATAACTGGTAAATTTCAATGGTTTTGTTTGGTTAAAATGGTATGCTGGCTTTTTCACCTAACCACAATGTTCCAGTTACCTTTGAATATTTAAGTGAATTTCTAAGGTTTTTTGATGCAAGGTGAGATAATATTACAATTCTTAACTATAATGCAAGTTTAACCTTTGATTTTTTTCAGTACAATTCTATGTTTTTTTAAACATAAAATAAGATGTCCATCAACTTCTGCTGCATGAGTTTGGGTGCGTGGCCTGTGCCCAAACCGTCAAAACCACGCAAGGCTAACTAAGCCATGTAACAGCTGAAAGATCAAGACAGACCTACTGGCTTTGACAAGGTGGCAAGTCTATTGGCCTTATCAAGGGGTCAGCAAATCAACATAATAAAGCAGATCCATTGGCTTTGCAAACAAGCATTGGAAATACAATAGGTCTTGCATTAGAAAAGTTGGAGCTATTGGTCTTGTACCCCGCAGCTTTTAATTATTGCTAAAATTCGTACCATTAAGGGCTCATTACAAAGTTTTTAATAGACCCCTTGAAACCGAGAGGGATGGACGAGCTGCTCTCCCTGCTGCGCCCCTCACTTACCTACTTATGACTGGGTGACTGTCACTGGTTTTCCATACCTAGGGCAGGGGAGGGGGCGGATCGGGTAAAAAAAACAAAAAACAAGACGGAGGGAAGGCAGGCCAGCACTGATCTAGTTACTGTGGTCAGACAGACGGGTGATTTTATTAGAGCCACCCCGGTCACAATGGAAGGAGACACGTAAGTAATTGTATCGGATCGAGGACATCGTGGTCACGCCAATTCTGAATGAGTTCAGCAAATTAATGACATAAAAATATTCACCTTCATTAAATTAAAACATCACAGGGAGCATAATTTTACTTAAAAGATGGGATTTGAAAGAGAACAAACACTCCAAGAGCACATGTGTGTTCAGTTATTTTTTTGTAAAAATCAGCTTTGATGCATGATTGAATAACTATGTAAAAAGACGGAGGGAAGACAGAGAAGGGGAGGGGGGGAGGAGAAATGCGACACGGCGGGCAGGGGAGGGGCGGAGCGGGGTGTGGGAGGAGGGAGAGCGGATTAAGGAGAGCGGGAGGAGGCAGCGAGTAGTTTAGCGAGCCAAGACGGAGGGCATTGCTGTGGGGAGGGGGGAGGAGAAATGTCACAGGGAGCATAATTTTACTTAAAAGATGGGATTTGAAAGAGAACAGACACTCCAAGAGCACATGCGTGTTCAGTTATTTTTTTGTAAAAATCAGCTTTGATGCATGATTGAATAACTATGTAAAAAGACTGAGGGAAGACAGAGAAGGGGAGGGGGGAGGAGAAATGCGACACGGCGGGCAGGGGAGGGGGCGGAGCGGGGGTGTGGGAGGAGGGAGAACGGATTAAGGAGAGCGGGAGGAGGCAGCGAGTAGTTTAGCGAGCCAAGACGGAGGGCATTGCTGTGGGGAGGGGGGAGGAGAAATGTCACAGGGAGCATAATTTTACTTAAAAGATGGGATTTGAAAGAGAACAGACACTCCAAGAGCACATGCGTGTTCAGTTATTTTTTTGTAAAAATCAGGTTAGATGCATGATTGAATAACTATGTAAAAAGACGGAGGGAAGACAGAGAAGGGGAGGGGGGAGGAGAAATGCGACACGGCGGGCAGGGGAGGGGGCGGAGCGGGGGTGTGGGAGGAGGGAGAGCGGATTAAGGAGAGCAGGAGGAGGCAGCGAGTAGTTTAGCGAGCCAAGACGGAGGGCATTGCTGTGGGGAGGGGGGAGGAGAAATGTCACAGGGAGCATAATTTTACTTAAAAGATGGGATTTGAAAGAGAACAGACACTCCAAGAGCACATGCGTGTTCAGTTATTTTTTTGTAAAAATCAGCTTTGATGCATGATTGAATAACTATGTAAAAAGACGGAGGGAAGACAGAGAAGGGGAGGGGGAGGAGAAATGTGACACGGCGGGCAGGGGAGGGGGCGGAGCGGGGGTGTGGGAGGAGGGAGAGCGGATTAAGGAGAGCAGGAGGAGGCAGCGAGTAGTTTAGCGAGCCAAGACGGAGGGCATTGCTGTGGGGAGGGGGAGGAGAAATGCGACACGGCAGGCAGGGGAGGGGGCAGAGAGGGGGTGTGGGAGGAGTGCGGCTGAGTGAACAGGCGGCGATTTCAGGCTGCGATGAGGGTGTGAAGCAGCAGGGGCTGCGGGAGGGAGGCTGGGCTGCCTTTGATGTGTAATGCAAGGCAGGCGGCTGGTGGCATGTGCACGTGCTTTTAATGTCAATGCGCTTGCGCATTGAGCTTGAATTTCACGGGCACTGCAAGGAATCGCCATCGACTTGCAAGTTGGTTAAAGTCTGTTTAAGCCCCCATAGTCTCGCAAGCTCAATGCGCATGCGCATTGACAGGCGAGACCTAAAAATGACCAATAACTATAATCAAAGGTATATTTCATAACTTCACACGTTGCAATGTTTAATAATAGTGATTGTCAGAATTTGTTTTCAATAAAGTTATTCTTAAAAAAAGATTATGCAAGTCGTTATGTCTTTTCTTAAAAATTTCCAGGCTACAAAGAACCAACCAGAAAGAATCTATGCACTCCAACTGAAGAGAAGACAGCTCCAGCTTCAGTGCTTAAAAGAAATAGTACATTCTCTTGGGTCATGGATTAAATAATTCCAGAGACTTACTGTTTGTTTTTTGAAATGTTGCTGGGATGCTGCTGCACTCCCTGCAGCTCTCCACAGCATTAAAAAAATGATTGTTGGTGCTTCTGCCATTTCTAGGGGCACCACCAGCATCAAATATTATATTTTTTTCAAAGACCTTTGCACTGCAATATGGGACGCTCCCCAGCTGGAGCAGTGAATGTGAAATGAGCGGCTACTTATTTATTTATATCGATTTGGGTGAGCAGGGCCTCGGGACCCCATTCCCTGGGGCTGATGGTTATATTTCCAGTAGGGTGTTGTGTGGTCACCCCTCCCCTCCTGAAGGCACTGGGGACCCCATCCCCGGAGTTGAATTACCTTTGTGGTGAGGGTGGTGGTTAGCCCTTCTCCCTAGCTATTCAGTGACCCCAGAGACGGATTCCCCTGGGAAATTATGGCAGGAGTGTCCTGGGGACCACATCTTTGGGACAGTGTTGTTCCCTGCCTCCAAGAGACTTCAACTCCCTGAACGCTTTCTTCAGAACACAGCCTGCTCAGCAGAGAAAAGGTGCTCATGCTGGGGGACAGCAATCAAATGTAGCCAGCTCCTGCTGCAACTGGGATGGGTGCAGGGTGGGGATGTATCAGGAGTTGCGGGGACCCTGGGGCTCCCCAATGAGTCAAGGGCTGCTGTTGCTGTGGGTGCCCCAGGTGGGACTGGAGCACATACAGCAAAACTTAAGTTGGTTTAGCCGATCAGGATGGGCTCCCTGATGCTATTTTATGGCTCGGAGAGGGGGCTGCAAATGATCTCCCCATACAAAGTAAAGCGGTTCAAAGGGATGAAGGCCTTTTGAAGGCTGAGGAAAGAGGACCACACAACCCTCCCCATAAATTAGTAGTTCGAGGAGATGAGGTCACTGGAGTCTCCTCAAGTGTTGGGAAAGGGGGCCACCCCCCCCCCCCAAATAATTGCCCTAATACCCATAGCTCTGGCACACACCAGGGGGCTTCGATTTTTAAGAGGATGGGAGGTAGCCCTTTTTTTAAAACATTTACTGTGGATCCACCTTCCATTCATGGTAAATTATTTTTGGAATACTATGTTTTTGACCCCGGGACCTCACGCACCAGGCTTAGGGGGGGGGCAGTTTATACCTACCTTGTCCTATATCATTATTTTTAAACTTTTTGCAGGGAAGAGGATTGAGTCCCCTTGTCCTAAAATGGCTGGCACCACATCTTTGTTGATGTCATGACAGCCAATCAGATCATATCTTTGAATCTGTTGGATTCGCAGATTCTCTTCAGAGTGATACATACTTACATTTTGAACCATCATTTCCCATAAACCACTGAACAGATTTAAACCAAATAACAAAAAGCAGTCTTTCTGGACTGGAATCTAGCTTTATGCCAAATTGGGTGCAATTCACTTAGCCGTTTTTTGTTGTATTGCTGTTCAATTTTCCTTTGGAAAATTTACATGGGGAAAACACATTATCTGTATATTTTCTGTACCCCCCTTTTTCTCAGCCCTTGATTGACGGATCACTTCAAACCTTTCTGGTAAGGAGTTGAGGTGGATGAACTTTCTTTTGATTAGTGAAGAACACTGCCTCTCTCCTCCTTTTATGTTATGCCAGTCCTTCCAAGGACCCCTGACGCAGCTTGAAAGTGTCACAAAGTGCACCTAAGCAGCAAGGTTTTTTGTCCATGCTGGAAATTGTTTGCTTGTTATTTTCGTTAACTGCACTAAATACACACATACCGATTTGTGATCACAAAGACACACACACTTTGATTTTGCATTCAAAATTAAAGTTTGTCAAAGTGCAGGAAGTTACGCAAATGGTAATAAAGCTTTACTGGTTAAGGCAGCAACCAACTCTTTCTGCTTGCTGTACAACAGTTGAGAAACTGAACATTTAATTGAGGTATCTATTCCTCCTGAAATGTGCAAAGGCCATCGCTGTGATTACCAGCCTCCACCTGTGAAATCCAGACCAGACTTCAGAACACGTTCAGTGTGTCTGAGCCTGACTGATGTTGTCTGAAAAGCACCTCATTAAAATCATGGATGCTTTTCCTCACAGATATCCTTTCCCTACTCTCACTCTTGTAGCTGCTTTACAGAATGGCCTCTGGCTGAGAAGGTTAACAGCCCCTTCCAAGGCCACAGCACCAGATCAAATTGGCTGCCAAGATGCACCGCAGGCTGATACAGTCTGCTGCTTCACTTTGCTGCCTTCCTAAAGTCTCATATCTGCATAGCTGGCCAACGCTGGGCATCAAAAGACCCGCGCATTCCTGAACCAGAGCCCATATTGCTAATCACATAGCCACTGGGCCAGTTGTCACATGCAATTGCCTGATGCCCATACAAAGGTTATAAATGGCATCTGCCTAGCTCTAGATTACAAACTCTCGTTAGGCTGCTAGATTTAATTTAAATCAGCGTGTCTCATTAGTAACTCACAACTTCAAATTTTATTTTACTATATTTTTTCAGGACATTGAGAAAAAGAACAGTGTCCTTGTGTACTGCTTTCAACTGAAAGTTAATTGGATCACTTTATTTTGTGTCTCACCCCTAAAATGGCAGGTTTGGCAAGGTTCTGCATTTTATGTTTGTTTTGAAATGCAGATATATGCAGATAACTAAAATGAAAATTACATCATATTGTACTTTCGTCTGTGGGATATTTGTTATTTTGTTTCCCTATTCAGGAAGTATATCATTGGGCATATAATAGTTATGGTTCTATAGATGAATAATTGATATTTCCTCATAATATTTGCAAGAGCACCACGAGAACTGTGCGTTTGTGTGAATTTGTGTTCTTCTCCCTCTGTGAAGCGTATACATTAAAATAACAAATCTCAAACTACCTTCAGTGAAAATATACTTACAAACCTCAATGGTACATTTTACAAATATGTTTCACTTTAAATATATCATGTTGATTATTCTTTGGAAATTATTTGGATTCTCCTGCTACAAATTTCAACTAAAAATGTTGGTGTCGTTTTCTTTTTCAAAAGCTGATGGACAGACATTTGTGTTCTTATTAACCGTTATTTCTCCTCTAAATAAGTTATTAGAATGTCAAATATACTCTGGTTTTAACCAAGTGACAACTGTGGCAGGAGGGAACGCAGCAGTCCCGCCAAGCATATTACGACCTCAAGACTGCGGCACCACTGCCAGGGATCTCCGATGCCTGGCAGTTGTGGAAGTGCAAGTCTGATCCAATGGCTCTAATTGCATTGTAGACTGAGTATTTCAACAACTACTGGATACTGTACCTGCAATCAGCTGTTCTAGGTATGCTTTCTTATTATATGGACATAGGTGCATTAAAGGTTAAGGGTAGCAGGAATCGCATTGCAGAACGTTTGATCGTGTAGGACTTCATAGGAATAACCGTGTCTCTTAGCAAAAAAGCGCTCACTAATCTTCTACTTTCGACTGATGGGCAAAGGGGCATGATATTTACACTGCAGTAAGTAAACACTGCCCCAAATGCCATGGGCTCTTGCTGGTCTTTGCCAAGGGTTTAATGAGCAATGTCAGGGTATCAAAGTGCAAGCTTGGGGTTGTAGCTGTAATCCTTACCTACACTTAAATGACAAGCAATGCCATGCTTTCAGTTCCCTTCACCTGTTCTAATGGCATAACATGATTCTATACGTATGTTCAGAATTTGCTTAAGATAATTTGTAACAAAGAAACTTATTGCATGCTAAAGGAACTATTCGTATATATATATATATATATATATATATATATATATATATATATATATATATATAGAGAGAGAGAGAGAGAGAGAGAGAGAGAGAGAGAGAGAGAGAGAGAGAGAGAGAGAGAGAGAGAGAGAGAAAATAAATCACCTCTCGCGCAGAATGAAATCCAGCACTCTGTGGGGAAAATTTAAACTTGCTTGTTTATTTTTAAAGTAACAGCAACATATATATATTTTATATGTTGACTAATATAAGAAGTTACAAAGGTATTAACTTTTATTTAAAAATGGTAAATATAATTATTTTTAATATATTACATTTGAAAAATGATAATATTTCTGAAGTATATTTTAAAAAATTATACTCTAACGTAAACAAAAATTGTATTATGTATTTTAAAGTATTACAAGTAATGTATGGGATTAAAAATGTTCATATTTAGAGCAGCAAAGTGAGTGACTATGATGACGTGTACAGTCTATTCATGAGAGAGCACATGTTCAGTAATTACTTTGCAGAGCTGTGCCAATACCTGATTGATTCAAGGTTCACTGTACCCAGAGTGCTTGCAATGGAGGCTGACCTCTTGTAAGTACCAGAGTGTCTAAAAAGGTACCTGGGGGGACCCAAAAAAGGTGCACAGGGTCTCCACCAACAGAAGACATGGGTAAATGGGAAAATCAAAAAGAGTTCTCTATGGGTCCCAAAAAATCCCAGTTCAATCCCGAGCGGGAGAAGCATGAGTTTAATGGACTACTTCTGGCCCGGTGCCATCTATGTTACCAGTATGGGCAAATTAAGGAGAATTCCATCCATCCAGCAGGAAGTATACCCTCCAATGGTGAGCCTATCCTTGGTGCTATTGTAGTGCAGGGGGAGAAGGTTGCCACAGTTAGTTTTGAGGGGAGTGCTAAGGTTACCCTAGCGTCTCTGGGTGAGAAGGAGAAGGTGCCTAAGGCTCACATATCTGACAGTACTAAAATGTATATACAGTGCATCAACATCAATAGGCAGAGGGCTCTGAGAGACACAGGAGCAAGTATGACTCCTGTTATCTGGTTTCCTCATAGCAGGTGAAGTGCTGGTCTGATAGAGGGACCATGTTAGGCACAATTAACAAAGTGCCATAGATCCTTGTTGTGCATCTTTGTGAATCCCTGTGTCAAGGATGTATCAATTCAGTGGTAGTTCCGAGGAGAGGCAAGGCTGCAATGCAAGGTCCTCTGTTGTCATCGAGGATGCCATAGCTGAGGGGCTTGCGATGTGAAGCCCTGAATCGAAGATGCATCATTCACTGGTGGCTTTGAGTAAGGTGTGGGGATGCAATGCAGAATTTTGGATCGTTGTTAAGGATGCAGTCAATGAGGGACTTGCGATGGGGAGGTCTGCTCGAGGATGCATCGCGCAGCAGCGGTTCTGAGGAGACTATGGGCTGTGATGCGTAGTCCTCCTGCATGGGGATGCATTGTGGAGCTGTGGTTCTGAAGCGGAGTGCAAGGCAATACTTCCAGTTACATCAGCGCTGCCCAAAGGACCACAGCTTGGTAGGCAGAGCACCTTCAGGTCCACTTTCAAGGGTCCAGAACTGGTGTGGTACCCCTTTGGGGCATAGTAGTCACAGCAGACAGAGTCCAGGTGCTCGGTTCAAGGTGGTTTGAGCCTTTTCTGTCCCTGAGGCTATGATCAGGAGGCCAGTCAACCAGTCCTTGGATTAACTCTGGTGGTCGTGAGGTCAAGATTCAGGGCCAGTGCTTTACTCAGGCAGCAGGGCAGCAGTCTTTCTTACACTGCAGCACAGCAGTCCTTCTGCATCTTCCACGGGTCCAGAGGTGTACTGAAGAGTTGGGTCTGAGGGTCCACTATTTATATCTAATGCCTTCTTTGAAGTAGGAGACGTTTCTAGAAAAGTCCCATTTAAGTCCTTGACGTTCCCTACCTCCGTTGTCCCAGCTCCAAACTGGCTGGATGAACAATGCAGAGAAGACAAATCATTTGTGTAAAGGCAGGGTACGGACTATTTAGTTGCAAGTGGGGCTGTGCTCAGCTTCACCCTTCCAGCTTGCCAGTTGATGGCCCACCCAGGCAACGTAACCCCTCTAATGTATGTCTGAGAGGAATAAACAAAGTCCAGCTGCCAACTTCACCCAGTCATGGGACTCAGGAAACGGCTACAGGCATTAAATAGTAAGGGTAGGAAAATGCCAAATCAGCTAAAGGTGGCCTTTTCAAAGCTGTAACTAAAAATTCGACTTTACCATCAAAGAGGATTTTTTTATTACATATACTCATGCACCAAACATGAAATGTTTACCTGTTCCTAGTCAAAGGTTTGCATTTATTAAATGTAACAAGGCAACCCTATGTTATTTTATAGGGGAGGTCATTCTCACAGTAGTAGGGAAAAAAAATCAAGAATTTTTCACTACCAGAACATAAAAAACTTACAAGAACTTGCCATCTCAGCTTAATAGGGCCTACCCTAGGGTTGACTTATATGATTTATAAATCAAAATTTACGTGGCAGTTTGAACTTCATACACAGGCTGATGTGAAAGGCCTGACACATGTTTAAAAGGCTACTTAGATGGATGGCACAATCAGTGTTGCTGACCCACATGCAGTATTTAACTTAAAGGGCCCAGTTACATGTAGTACCACTTTACTGGGGACTTACAAGTAAATTAAATGTGCGACTGGTGTGCAAGCCAATTTCCTCATGATTTAGGGATAGAGCACAGGCACATTAGCACTGATTAGCAGTGTGCAGAGCCCTGAAGGCGAAAACAAAATGGGTTCAGAAAAACAGTAAAGCGAATATGTTTGGGAATTACCCTGCAGAAAGAGCCAAGCCCAACATAGTGACAATGCTAATTAGCAAATACCTGTTGTACTCCTGCCTGCTGGGGCTGTTTAAGGCTTCCCAGACTGCCTCTGTGCAGAGCACCTAACAATAAGAGACATAACACATATATAGAGGCATTTTAAGCATGTCTATTTTGAGGGTGAGCTGAGATGAAGAGGCCACCGTTTACCTCAAAGGTGGCAATATATCTCCTACAAATCACTTTTGTTTCAAAGTAGTATTATGGGGAATGTATCTCTTGCCTTGGCCACATATTAGAAAGGAATGCAGGCTTCCAAAAATGCAAATAAACTACAAAATTACAGTTGATTTGTGATAAGGTCGATTTGCTTGTGAGGTGGATGCCTGTAGGCAGACAGACAATACAGAGGGTTGCTATGATACATTAACATATAGGGGCCTATCACATACTGCATTTTGTAGTACATTTAGAAGTATTTCAATAGTAATACTGATGTACTACAAATGCTTTTCACAGATCTGCAAGCCTCTTCAATCTTTTCTGTGCAGAGATGTCTGCCCCTACTGCAGAAATTTCTGCAAACATACTCTTACATTTTAGTAGTAAATGCGGGAATGGAGGGGAGAGAGTGACTTACTACTAAAAAAGAAGGCTTTGGGATGAGTAGAATGGGTGATTAAAGAAGGGCTCTTTAGGGGATTAGGGAGAGACATGCACCCACCACAAAAAGGTACTACTGTTGCTATTCATAAACTGCACTTTTAAAGTTACTCCAGCCAAAAAGGGCCCAAAACAGTAGTTCAGTTCAGTTCAGTTTACTTTATTTCGGTGGTTAAAAGCCATCATAAAAATACATAATACAAATCAACAATCACAAATTACATTATATCATTGAACTTTACCGTGTTAAAATTTTTAAATATCATATTCATATTAGTTTAAAAAGGGATAAAATTAATTCATTTCATCCTACATCAACCCCTAGTATTTCGTAATTTGACCACAGTTTTAAAAAAACTCAGAATGGCACACAGAGTACCCGTATCAGTTGCTCTTTGTAAAAATAACAATGCAGTTTTAGCATGATAAATTTTTGACTCCTTTAAAATGTCCACAAGAAATCTCTTGCGCAGAATACTGTAAAAGGAACATAATAATGCAAAATGAAGGGGGTCCTGCGGAGACCTATTGTGGCAGCCGAAGGCACCCTTCTGCTCAATTGTTAAGGTAAAACCAGACGGGTATGCTAAAATATTAGATAACAAATTGAGCCTAAAACGGCACATTAAAAACCTCTCTTGTGGGCTATACACTAGAAATAGATATGGTTTCATCCCCATTTCATTGCTCACAAGAGAGTGCGCTGCTACAGATGTTTTGGTGGTGTCAGATTGTTTCCTACTAGAGTCATATTTTTCAAGTAGCTGCTTATGAATGCGATGTTTACAGGAAGTGTCGATCATTGATGGGTCAGTAAATAGACTTTGATGATCTATACAGACTAGAGATTCCTTAACGTATTTAAGCCATGGGATTTGTAGGCACCTATCTCTTAGACAGCAATCTTTAATTATTTGTCTACTGAGTTCGGCATTTGGATTTAACCAGATTTGAAGCCAGGTCAGGATCGGTCTCACTTTAATCAGGTCAGAGATATACGGGGTGCCCAGTTCCTTGTGTATAATTGTTGCCGGAATGCTTTGTGGTAATTTCAGCAATTTCCTTAGGAATTTATCTTCCTCAACTTGTAACTGGTGTGCGGGCCTAAAGCCCCAGACCTCTGCCCCGTACATGGCTTTGGTGGTACTGACTGCTCTGTAAAGCGTCATTATTTGTTCCGGGGACCAGCGGCCCAGCCTGCGTGCGAAGTTTAAGATGGCACCATTGGCTGATACAAGTTTCCTACACCTTTCCTCCATCAATGGGGCAAACCTTATATTTTCATCAAACAAAAGGCCCAGGTATGAGAATGTATTTACAGTGTCCATGGTATGTGTACCTATTTTGAACACAAATTTCTTGGACGGTTTCTTCCCTGCGACCATGACAAATGACTTTGTCAGGTTTACCGAGAGGTCTAAATTCTCCATGAACCTAACAAAGCCACTGATTAGCTGCTGCAAGCTCACTGCCGTTCGTGCAAGCAGGACCGCGTCATCCGCATATAAAAGTACCGGAACGTGACGCGATCCTACTCTTGGGCAATCAGTTCCCAATATCGTCAGAGAGCTCTCCAGGTCATTTATGTATAGGGAGAATAGGAACGGGCCAGGATACACCCCTGCCTCACCCCGCCAGTGCACGGGAAGGGATCGGTACTCACCCCTCCCGCGCTATAGCGGACTTTGGCAGAGGTGTTCCAATGGAGTTCCTTTAGGATGATTATAAGATCTGGGTCAATTCCCAATTTGAACATAAGTGCCCAGAGTTTAGTTCTATTTACATTGTCGAATGCAGCTGCCAGGTCCATGAACCCCATGTATATTCTTTCTTTTTCTGATATGGTGTATTTGGCAGCTAGTAGATATAGATTCAGGCATTGGTCACTAGTTGACTTACCTGCTCTAAACCCATACTGAGTGTCTACTAGGGTGTGGTGTACTTCTGTCCACTCAGCAAGGCGGTTTAAAATTGCTCTACCTAGTAGTTTAGCTGAGACATCAATTAGCGAGATTGGTCTGTAGCATTGTGGATTATCCCTACAACCTTTCTTGTACATAGGGATAATCAATGCTGTTGACCAAGAACGTGGGAGTCCTGTTTTAATTGCAGCTTTTAATACTCTAGTCATTATCGGTGCCCATAAATCACTATTACTTAAAAAAAGGTCTGGGGGGTGCCATCCAGGCCTGGTGCTTTATTACGCGTCAGGCCCTGGATTGCCTTAGAGATTTCTAATAAAGAGAATTCTAAATCTGTTGCTCTAGGGCCCTCCCACGGTCCTTCCCTAGCTACCACGTCCTGTTGGTTATAAAGACTTTTGAAGTGGTTAATCCATTGTTCGGAAAGTATGTTGGTGCTAATTGTTGGGGAACTGGAGTCTTGATAACAAGGTCTATTTATAATTCTCCAGAATTGGGTGTAGTCCCTGTTTTCTCATGCTTCTCTAAGATCTGCCCAAGCTTCCTTTTGGAGTGTGGTCTTTCTTAGCTTAACCTGCATTTTATAATTACGTCTACAGAGAGCGACTTCATTCTTTTCTCTCGGAGACTTCTTGAGGCTCTGTTTTAATTCTCTCAGTGCCCGTGAGCAGTTAGAGTCAAACCATCTTGGGGTTGTCAGTTCCTTTATCGGCCGCTCAGTTTTTAATAATCCCTCAACTACTCTAGTTAGGGACTCAAATGCCAGAACCACTTCTCTACCCTCTATTGTAGGATCGAGGCAAATCTCTATGTGTTCTTTCCCTCTTTCCACTAGCGTACTATAGAATTCTTGTGGGTTGATCATTGCCCATCTTATGCGCCTCCCCTGGTCAGTGGGACAAATGACAGTATCTTCCCTGTGATGTTCTACAGGTAGGTCGTTATATACTAATTTAAGAGTTAGGGGATTATGATCACCAAAGGGGTTCCACTCTGTTCTGACCTCTTTAATCTGCTCTTTAGCGAAGGCAGATATTACTATAAAGTCTATGATAGAAGAGCAACCTCTTCCTTTAAATGTTGGTACAAGAGTGTCCCCTTTTTTCAATGGCAACAAGTCCATTGTGTGGGTGAGGGCAAAGCTTCCCAATAACTTCATTAGCATTGGGCCTTCTCTTTTATGTTCAAAGTGTGGTCCACTTTCTTCAGCACAGGATGACCAATCAGGTGACATAGGAAGTAATTTAGGGCACAGGTGACAATTAAAGTCACCCATCAGCAATACAATTGGTTCGGTGCCCCCCTGCCTTTGGTCTATTTCATCGTTTAATCTACATTCTAATTCTTGTAGTACAGGGAAATTTCCTTCGATTTGTCCTGAATTATAGAAGTTTAAGATTAAAAATCTCGGTCCTTGTCCCTGGAATGTCACTGCTTGTGTGGTATCTGATACCCATGTAGGTTGTGACAAAATGCCTTTTAAATCTAAGTCCACGTATATAACTAGCCCTCCCTTCGCCCTCCCCGATCTTACTTCCTGTGCTGGCCTGAAGAAGCATTTATAGCCCTCTAGTTGGCATGAGTCGGCGTCTCGTGCCCATGTCTCCTGTAAGGCTATAATGTGGAAACCCCTTGTTTCCAAGTTTGCCCCCCAGACCTGCTATATTCCACGACAAAAATGCTAGCCCTGCCCTATTTGCTTTCCTGCCCTCTGAGTTGTGGGTGTTTGATCTAGATTCGCCTATATTAGCGGTTTTTAGGGGGATACCAGTCTCCTCCCTCTGCTTTGGGGGGTCCTCTATCCTCATTACTAACCCTTTCGTAGTGTGAACGATTCCTTCCTCTCTTAAGGTACTTACTTGCTCCCCTACTGCAGTACTTATTTGCTCGTTATTTGTAGGGGGTAGTCAATCGTTATCTTCGAGCGACTGCAGGGGGGGCAAATCTGTTTCTCCACTGGGGATAGTCCCGGGGAGGTAAGAGTTGGTCTGGGTAGTTCATTGCTCTTTCCTTTTGGGTATAGTGTGGCCTTCCAGAGTTCCACATTTGGTAATCAGGATTATTACTGCTCTGTCTCCTGGGGTAAAAGTACCCGAGGGGGAGCGCACAGATTGTGCTGGTGTGATTTCTATTAGGGCTTCTCAATATGTATTCCACCAGTCTAACATCTCTAAAGTTTGCCACAATACAATCCCCTCTTATATCTTTTTTCTTGCCTCCTAGCCAGTTGACTCTTCTTACATGCACTATCTCCCCCTTTCCCCATTATTCAATGGCCTGTGGATGTCCAGCCACTTTGCGATTTTCGAATGAAGCTGAGAGTGCGATTCTCTATCTGATGCCCTGAGTTCTGGTACTCCTGCAAATACTATTACATAGGGGCTGGCTTCTGGTGGCAGGTTTATATGTGGGGGGGGGATTTCTAGGCTGCGGAATGGGTCAAGGTCCTTATCAAATGAGTTTGAAGGGCCATTACTTAAGTGATGGTCTTCCTGGGCCCTTTGTATGAATGGTTGCTGGGGGCCTTTTACGATATTTTTAGTGCTCGACCTTTGATTTGATACCCTTCCCGAATCCTGGGGAATTTCTGGGGTGTTATGTACCTGGGCGATCGTGTGTTGGATGTTACTGACACAGCAATTAATACTTGCTATTTTGTCAGTAGCCACACTTGTGGGTTGATTAGGTTGATTAAGACCTGAAGGAAAATTCTTACTTATCAGGTCTAATGTCTTGCCTTGTTTAGTTAATTAGTTGGCTATTTTATCCACCCTGCTTACAATTGGTTTCAGCTGGGCGATAATGAATGTTTCCATATGTTTCTTAAATTCTCCTAAAACCTCCTCAATCCAGCCTGGTGGATTTACGCTTGTGTGCGCTCTATTGTCTGTCAGGGTAACCTCTTGTCTCTTTTCAAGACGACCAGCTCCTCTAAGTGATTTATTTTTCCTCTGTTATCCCTTACTCTCTCAGTTGTTTGGGTTGACTGTGGGTGATAAGGCTACTGTGGTCTGAATTTTCTACCCCAGCGAGTGGTATATGTTGGGCGCAGGGAACACCCTCAAATGGGTTACTTGCCGAGAGTATGTTTTCAGTCATATTGGGACTATCAGCTACTATTTGATCCCTAGATTGTGTTGGCGTAGCTACTATAAGAATGGGTGAGGCAGATAGACTCCTTTCCATTCGATTTATCTCCCCCGTTACCTTCCTTAACATCAAATCAATTGCGGTGGTTTTTTTGTTTTATTAGTAGGTGCACTGGTTTGTGTTGGGGTTTGAGCTAGGTGTGCTCTGCTCGTAACCGAGCATGTTTTAGGGGGATTTGACATAGTGAAAGTATTTTTTGGCTAGGTCTTCCCCCCTATGTGCAGTCCTAGCTTCCTTCTTGTAAGTGACTAAGCTAACCTATAGAATGCTATAATTACCCCTCGCCCCCTTCTCCGTCTTGAGCAAATAACTGTCAATGTCTTCGGTTTCCCTGTCGAGCAGACAACCAGTCCAGTTTTACAGTACCTGTCGCAAAAGCAAAGTCAGGGGGGGTGGCCCGTCCCGTCCCTGGCCGGCCCCGGACGGCCACAGACGGCCACAGACGGCCCGCCCTCTGCCCGGGCTCCGCCCGGCGTCGCCCGCACGCGTCCCACGACGCGGGAGAAGCGTTGCGTCTTTATGCGCCTCTGGGCGCGGTTCACTGACGCTGCAGGCGGCGTCCCCGAATCCCAGCAAAGGACCCTGGGAGATGTAGGCAGGCAGGCTTGATTTCGCAGAATGCTCCCCCCACTCGGCGGCCGCGATGGCTGAGGCGGCGGCGGGGGAGAGCAAAGCGAAAGGCGAAGGTGCGTGGAGTCCAGGCGGGCTTAGAGGTCAGACTGGAAATGCCCCCAATCGTTGTCAGGCCCCGCTCCCCAGCAGGAGCGTCGCGTCTTTATGCGCCTCCGGGCGCGGTTCAGTGACGCTGCAGGCGGCGTCCCCGAGTCCCAGCAAAGGACCCTGGGAGATGTAGGCAGGCAGGCTTGATTTCGCAGAATGCTCCCCCCACTCGGCGGCCACGATGGCTGAGGCGGCGGCGGGGGAGAGCAAAGTGAAAGGCGAAGGTGCGTGGAGTCCAGGCGGGCTTAGAGGTCAGACTGGAAATGCCCCCAATCGTTGTCAGGCCCAAAACAGTAGTAAATGTACTCCAGCTCAGACCTGTAGTAGGTTCACCACCACACATGGACAACCACTAGTTCTGCAACACCCTACCATAGAAAATAATTTAAGAGAGAATTAAGAGAGTACCAAATAGGAAATAATGTTAAAATAAATTAAATTAACTAGACTGCTTAAAAACATTTAAATAAATTAGGCGTTAGAAATGCATGAATTAATTTCACATCTATTTTTTAATAACAGCAAATAATGTTAAAATAAATTAAATTAACTAGACTGTTTAAAACAAAAAATTAATTAAACGTTAGACATGCATGAATCAATTTCACATTATGTTTTTTATTTAATTTAAAAATAAATGTAATTTTATTTCTTTAATTTATTAAAAGTAATTAAAATTCACTCTAAATATAACTGTTAATAATTTGTAATGCACAATAAATAAATATAGACATCCTACCGTAGGTCTTTTTATTGATAAATCTATAAAAAAATACTTTTAATTGTATTTATTATAATACAAATAATTACATATTTCATTCAAAATATTGTTATTAGTACTGTAGCAGTTTTTTAGTTTGCTCTACATTCACCATAAATATATAGGATTAATCTACATTAATATTTTTCTTAGAAATATTACTACAATTTGTTCTAGACTTTAATAAATGGTTATAATTTTCCCTGTAATTTATCATATGGAAATATACACATACATGTTAAAAGTTAAAAGTAGTATTTTACATTTGTAAATTATATATGTAAGCCTATAATATGCACAACATTTTCACACATGTAATTTTGATTAGCCAAAAGTATTAAATGTACTACAAATTGTAATAGTAAACTCAAACATGCAAATTCATCTGCAAGTTTTGTGACTAGGCCCCATTATTCTGATTTATTTCAACTAAAATAGTTTTCACTTTTTTTAGTTCATTTTTGTTTATTTTTTTGTTTTTCATTTTACATGTGCATTATTAGATATTGGGAAGAGCACAGTGAAACCTTTTTCTAACATTTTTACACATTTTTTGCTTTTTTGCTTTTCAGTTAGACTCATAGACAGACCCAAGCACTTATTTGGCAACACTAACCATTATCCTCAATAAATTTAAATTTAATGTAATTAATAATTACACTTAACTTTCCATAAATAGTGACCTTTAAATCATACTCTTAATTAATTTAAAGAAAATTGATCTTAACTAAATAAGTATTGGTCTCCCATTGTATTATTTGTAAGTGATCATAGATGAATGAATAAATAATAAATATTAACCTAATGTCAACTCTAATCTTAACTGTTTACCAATTTAGACAGAATTACTTTTTATTAACTTTAATTAACTTAATTTAACCTAGTCTTCAAAATTCATTTAAATGCACTAAATCAGTTATTATGACGTAATCCTTTTAATACATTTAAATTTGATTTTTGCCATCATAATGTACTTACCTTAATGGATGTAGTGGTGTTCTGAGATCTGTTAATCTCTGTCATGTTCACATTGATGTAATCCCTTCTATTGTGATCCGTCAGTATGGTGACATTGATACAGCTGGGTTTACAGTGGAAATAAACAGCAAAGCGTTGTTTACATTATTCAGCAGGACCACTACCTTAAGTGAAGGAGGAAGTCTTCCACTCTGGTAGCTTGCATGCATGTTATTTGGGGATAGTCAGGGATCACAGCTGCGACCCCCAAGTACTAACAAATGACGTCCAGAGTAGCCAAGTGACTTTAAAGCATCAAGTTGCATCTGCATTACATCTGAAATTCTGCCTCATCATTTGTCCAGCAAGTCTTTCTATGCCAGGGTATAAACGCATTCTTAAATTTCATGGGAGTGGAAACCTTTTGAAACAAGAACTAGTCCCAATTGTTAATGAATTTGGCGCTTCCAGGCAGCTGCGGCCTGTGCAGGTAGGAGCAGTTGGGCACTGTGGCCGGGTTGGGGGGATTCAACAGCTGACCAAGAGGGAAAATTAAATAAATAATACATTTTCCCTCCTCTGTCTAAATACCCCTCCACTCAGCCCCACACTCTTACTTGCTGCTTCAAGCTATTTTGTATTCACTATCGCTACACTATGCCGCATTGTCCTCTCTCGCAGTGCTGCACCAGAAGCACTATTTGCAGCCATTTAAGAGAAGGTGCCTAATAAACATATGTTGCCGGGACGGTGGCCAGAGACAGCTGTGCAGAGCAGAGGTGTCTGTGAGTACGTGGAATGAGTGGCAGTGGTTCAGATATGCTGGTCCTGCGTCCTGGAGGGCTTTGTAGGCGTGTGTGTGAGGAACTTGAAAGTGATTCTTTTGTTGACTGGTAGCCATTGCAGTTCTCTGTTGTGTTCAGTGATATGGCTGCAGCCGGGGATGTTGAAGACCAGTCTGGCAGCGGTCTTTTGAATGTTCTGTACTTTCCTGAGGTGTTTCTGAGTGATGCCGGCAGAGAATGTGTTGCCATAGTTGAGTCTGCAGATGATATGTGAGTGGGTTACCGTTTTTCCAGATTCAGTGGGGAACAATGTGAAACTGTTTCAAAGCAGGGGAAGCATGTGGAAGCAAGATGAGGATACAGAGTTTATCGATGGTACATTGTGAGAGAGGAGTCCAGTATGGAGCAGAGGTTACATGCGTGGTCTGTAGGGGTGGTCAGGGTTCCCAATACGGAGGGAAACCAGGAGTCATCCCATGCTGAGGGGGTGGGTCCCAGGATGAAGACTTCGGTCTTGTCGGAGTTGAGTTTGAGGCAACTGTTTTTCATCCAGGTGGCAACGGCCTTCATTCCACTGTGGAAGTTGCTTTTGGCAGTTGTGGGTTCGTTGGTGAGGGAGAGGATTAGTTGGGTGTCGTCGGCATAGGAGACGATGAAGAGTCCGAAGCTCCTGACAATCGCACGAGTAAGGCCATGTAGACGTTCAAGAGGGTGGGGCTCAGGGAGGAGCCCTGGGGTACTCCGCAGCTGATCTCCGTGGGTTTGTAGAGGAACTGAGGGAGTCTGACTCACTGTGTTTAACCGGTGAGAAAGGAGTGGATTCAGTCCAGGGCCTAGTCGCAGATGAAGTTTTGTGAAGTCTCATGATTAAGGTGCGGTTGGAGATGGTGTCGAAGGCGGCTGAACAGTCCAGAAGGAAAAGGGCTGCAGTTTTGCTCCGGTCGAGGAGAGAGCACATGGCGTCAGTTTAGGCGAGAAGTGCAGTCTTGGTGCTGTGGTTGCTTCTGAACCAGGATTGGGAGAATGGAATAACATGGTTTGCTTCCATGAACTCAGAGAGTTGGCCATTGATGGCCTTCTCGATGACCTTGTCTGGGAAGGGGAGCAGGGAGATGGGTCTGAAGTTCTGGTGGTCTGTAGGGTTGGCGGATGTTGATCTTGGCATGTTTCCAGTACTCGGGGAAGGTGGCGGTCTCGATGAAGAGGCGGAGTTTGAGGCCGATTACGTGGCTGCACTATGGAAGATGTGGTGCAGACATGAGTCCGAGGGGTCTCTGGAGTGAATGTTCTTCACAGTCTTGAGTGTTGTCTTTGGTGAGTGGGGTCCAGCTGAGCAGGATCGGTTGTGGTGCGGCATGGTTGGGTGCGGTGGTGTCTGACTTGGTGAGAGGGGTATGGGTGTCGAAGCTTTTATAGATCTGTCTGATCTTGTGGTGGAAGAAGGCACCGAGATTGTCTCAGAGGTCTTTTCTCTAACTCTATTCACCTCCATGATGTTTGTTTAAACCTCACTCTCATTCTTCCCTCCCACAAACTTTCACTCACTATTTCTCTAACCTACAGTCTTTAAGTTCCATGTATCTCCTACTGTAATATCCCGCTCCAACACCTTGTGGAAGTGCAAGGAATCATGCCGTCCTGGGTGAAGGTACATTTTTCTCTTTCATTCCTTTTAGTCATGATGCCACATTTGTTGCACTCAACTAGTAATCCCTGCCCCAAAATATGTCCCTGCCATCTCCTGTGTCACACACACCATACTACCTTGCACACACACCCACTCTTCAATTCTTTTCCATCATGTATCCTTCTTCCTCTTCCTAACCCACACTTCTAAAACCTTCAGTTTCTTACATGGTCACCTCTCTAGCTCTCATACACCCTCTTCAAATCATATTTCATTCTTTTCATTTACATACCCTATCTCACTATATACTGACAGCATGTTCTCTCTTCTTTCTAGCTCAATACACATGTACGTGCAACTCTCTTCCTGCCTGTCATGACACCATTCTCTAATATCTTCATTTCGCACAACCTCGGTTAGCATATCTCTATTAATTTCTTCTGACAACCTTCACTCTGGGGGGCATATTTATAAGCCCCTATCGCCACATGAATGTAACTTTTATTGAAGTTCCTCTGGCGATATGGTCTTCACCTTATTTAGAAAGCAGTGTTAAGCCACTTAACGTGGCTTAACACTGCCTTGTAAATAAGGCCCCCTTTCACGCTATACTTTGAGTGAAAGGGGTGGGCAATGGGTGTTGCGGTGGGCGTTCCACCACAACACCCATTGGTTTTGACGCTGCACCATATTTACTAGTGTGTTGTAAATATGGGGCAGCTCCGAAATTAAGACCAAAAAACCTGGTCTTAACATGTTGCAAGAAAGAGAAATCCTTAATTTCTCATTGTTTTGGCTGTTTTTATGTGTGCTGCATTGTGCAGCACACCCAGAAACAGCAAAATGCCATAAATGATTGTTTATGTGCTGGAAGGTGTCCTTCCTGCCCATAAACAATCATTTTAAAAAATGACGATTCGCAACTTCTATATGTCCTGCACAATGCAAGATCAGACGTGGATGTTTTATTTTGTAAAATAAATAATATAAATGCTTTAGGGGCATTTACAAACTGTTACACTTTGTGTAGATCCTTTAGTTTTCTACTTATTCAGGAGTGGCTCTAGTCTCTTGGGTGAGTGTTATGTGGCGCAGCTCAGCCACCTCCTAACTACTCTCTGGACGGCTCACACGTGCTAAACTGTTAGAAAGTATTTTAGCGAAAAAGGCTTTATTTCGATACGTAAATATCTTAGAAGCAATACATTACAAAATGCAATTTCAAGAATTAAAAAAAATGACATACAGTTATAATTTCATAAAACAGTCAGATAAAAATACAATAAATAATTAAAATAAGATTAAATTGAGATGGAAAGCCTTTTTGCTCGAATCATCCAAGCCCATTTTAGGAATTTGGAAACAGCGCAGACAATAAAAGGGGAAGTATCAGTTAATAAAATGCGGAGAGCCACCAAATGTTGTCTAGTGCCAAGGAGCCTGCATAGAGGTACCAGCCAGCGCTTCCTTGGGGCACGGTAGTCGGGACATTCAAAAAGGAAGTGTGCCACTGTCTCAACCCTTGTAAGACACACCGCACAGAAAGCTGAGGGCTGAGCCGTTGGGGATCTCCACCTAGACACCAAGTCAGCCAGAGGTAAGGTGCCCACTCTGAGTTTAAAATAGAGGGCCCTATCCAGGGGAATGGAGATTAAGTCCAGGTAGGGCTCAAGTGCTACAACGTCTTTAATTCGTAGAAATGCAGCGGTTGAATTGCAGTGGCGGGGATAGCAAATGAGTTTGTTGGTTACCCAGTCCCAATATACCTTTTTCAGGATGGCTTTTCGAGGGGCAGAGCGGGTAACCCAGCAGTCTTCCAAGCCCAACTCCACCAGGAGGCTCTTGATGTCTCTTAACCATTTTATGCGATGCCATCCTTCCATTGCAATTACTTCAGACAGGCCAGCTGCGTAGGAGGCTAGCTCCGGTACCCTCCATAAACGGGCCCACAAGAGCAGAGGCCGCAATCGCGCCTGGTCCGTGATCGATTTGCAGCCCGTGTCGAGAAGCACTGGGACAGTAGGTGTGCTTGTTGGAAGTAGCAAAAGATCTTTCAAAAATTTGTTTTCTGCTTTACCCAGTGCCTCTAGGTTTGTGGAGCCCCACAAAGTATTTTAAATAATTGGATGTTCCTTTTACCTGGTGCCTCCAGACTCAGTGTAGCACCCGTTGTTGAGAGCCACCATTGCTATCACCAGTGCTTTAAATGTGCCAGTACTGCCCAGTACGAGGTACCGGCACTTTTCGATTTTGACAGGAGAATACCGGCACTTCTCAAGAGATACGTAATGCTTTTATTTGGAGAGTACCGGCACTTCTCAGAAACAAGCTGCTACTCTGTTACAGAGTACCTGCACTTCTATTTTTCCATTTCAAGCACTGGCTATCACCTAACTCTGAATTATGCCACAAGGGTCAAATCTTGAATTACTGGTTCACTTTTCAGTCACTAAATCAAACGTGCATACCTTTCTTTGACTAAGCAAACAGCCACTGGCGTAACGAAAAGTGAGGGGTCTTCCCTGCACGGTACTTAGGGGGGCCCCCTCCGGGCTCAATCAGGCCCCTTGGAGCAAGGCCCCCCCCCCCTCCCCCCGCACCGTGTGGGCTGCGGGGGCCTGTGTTATGCCCCTGCAAACAGCATATTTTTTCTTGCGTAACCGAACCATCGTAAGCAGTACGGCGTTTTTGCACAATCTATTACTAACCTGATATTTTCGACCAAGGAAATGTTGATACTTAGTGAAAAAAATAACGTAACATTTGGTGATCTTTTGTACTAAATAGAAGTCGTATTTTGAGTTACATATCACAGTGTTTACGCCTACTTCTGTTTAAGTTCGCCTTCGAGGTCTAAGCAGTGTTACATCCTCGGTTTTTGTGCCGGTCACTGATGAGAATGCCAAGCGAATGACTGAGTTCAAGACATGAAAGGGAGCGCGTTAAGCGTCATTTGGTCTCCAAGTTCTATTTGCAATGCATTCCTTTTCTTCACCTCAAAAAACCCGCCTCATTTCTATTGATGTCCCCTGAGAGATGTGACCAGAATATTAACGTTCATGTTTCCACAGACAAATTATGTCTTTAAAGAGTTTGAAAACAGAGAGCAGACGAGGAACATTTAAACTTTTTCGGGCACATGCTTCATTGTCTATTGCATTCGCAAATGGTGCGAATCGCAATTTTCGGCCGTTTGCGCATGAAATTGACAAAATTGGGATGCATCATGTTTTTCGCAAATTTAGAAATCGCAATCATGTTGCGATTTCTAAAATTGCGATTGCATTTAAGAAATCGCAATTTGCGATTTCTTAAATGCAATGCATGAACATTTTCAATTTGCGAATTCGCAAATAGGGAGAGGTAAATTACCATGAAGTCAACCTTCATGGTAATTTGCGAAAACTTTAAAAAATGCACAAAAGTGCATTTTTGAAAGTTTCATTTTACAAACACACAGGGCATGTGTGTGTGAAAAATGCACTTAAAGTTATATTTCAGGGGTGCAGGGGGGGTCCATGCACCCTTGAAATTGCATTCTCAATTTGCGATTCGCAAATTGCTAATGGCAAATTGAGAATGACTTCCCATTCATTCCTATGGGCCTCTAGGCCCATAGGAATCAATGGGAAGGGATTCCTAATTCGGATTTGCAAATTGTGAATCGCAATTAAGGAATTTTAAGAAATCGCAAAAGAAATTGCGATTTCTTGATGCATAGCCATTTGCGATTTCTTAATTGCGATTTCTTGATTTTCACAATTAAGAAATCGCAAACGGCAACAATGATGCATGTGGCTGTTTGAGTGTTACAAAAGTCAGAAGCTACTGTAGCTTTGGACTCAAAATCTGCATAGAATGACATATTTTAAGTTCAGGTTCAGCATTCTGTGGTGCATGTATGACTCAAATAGCTTTTACTAAGCAATGTTTGCATCGAATGTACATGCGCTCGAGTGTTGGCAACAGGACCTGGATAATTTGCCAAATCAGACCTGAGGTGAGGATTGCTTATGGTCCCAACTATTCAGGATACTGGGTAATGGTCTGTGATGGAAGGTTAACCTCAAAAGCCTGCATTACTTTCGGAGTACCTTTCCTCGAGCTTTTATTGAATAGGAGTTTATGGGGTTGTGCCAGGCGAGAGTACATCTGAATTACGACAGTTTCTCTAAATATAGGGATTACTAGTCTGGGTTGTGAGTATTGACAAATACACAACAAACAAAGTTAAAGGGACTCGGTGGCAAAATATGCAGCAGAGATACAGTAACCTTGTAAGAGCAAAACTGATTCCTTGGGGGCATATTTACTATAAGTGGCGCATCCCTGCATATCAGCAGGGATGCGCCACTTATTGTGCGCCATGCCTCCGCCACCATGGATGCGCCATGGGGCAAAAATGGCACAGATGCGTCACGCATCTGTGCGCTAAAAGTGGCACACAACCAATCAGGTTCCTGGCAAACGACGGGTGTTGACTACACCCTAGGGACTACACAGGGAGGAAAATAAATCGTGGATCTTCTCAATTTCAGAGCTCACCAAAGGGGTCAATGAGGAGCACTCAATCTGCAGTTTTATGGTGTTTCGGGATCAGGGAAACAGCACCTTGTTGGCAAAAAGGTTAAAATGCTAAAGAATTTCAGAACAAGGGGGAACATGGTGGAGATAGTACAACTGTACCTGAATTGCAACATTTGTCCTTTCAGTATTAATCTGCACTAATGAACTTTTGTAGATACAGACGAAGGCAAATCTCCACAACTCAAGCTGCATTAGGTGTGAGTTACCCGTATATTTCCAGGAACAAGTCATGTTTACTTCATAAAAGCATGGTTGAAATATGATCATCAGTAATTCTTGAGTGACACTTATGCATGGAACACGACAGAATGCCTTACAAGAAATGATTTATGGGATGGGCATGACTGTCCTGTGGTAATTTTCAGCAAAGAAAAGAGCAAGACACTAAAAAAAAAAAGCTTTGTGTGTCAAGCCTGCTCTGTCTGACTTATCCGAGCCTCCCTACAAAAAGGAGGACAACAGTGTGATAATGTGACATGAGATCGCAAGGTGCCACTTGTGCCTCCTTAAGTGTACTGCAAGCAAGCAGATAAGGCGGCACAGTTTTATGCTATATGGCACTTTATTGCTCATTATCACTGAATCGAATTTGACCTCTACTTAAAAGCAGTCCACATAGCCAGTCTCAGGACTGAAAAGTTCAGTCAGTTACAGTGTGGCATTCAGACATCTGAGTCCATATTACACGTGGTGCTCTGGGTACCCAACCCAACAAACGTCTGTGACTGATTTTTTGCAACCCTGCCACTTTCGTATTAGATATGGTGTCACAGATACGTATGTGGCATCATTTGCATGGAGTTTGTCTACTTGCAAGCACGGCCCATCTGGCATCCCTCACAGGTGCATGCGGAACACAAGGCACTCACCTGTGAGATAATCCCTACCCCTACTCAAGTTCAGATTTTGGCCCTCATCATTGAATGGCAGACTGGCGGTTTCAAACTACTGGTTTGCTTTAAAATGCTGCCCTTTCCCTAGTATTATTGCCAGTGCACAATTACATTAGGAAAAGCAGAATTTAATATGTTGCTTTGTCCCATTATGCCTGGGGCGCAGCTTCTGACGGTGTGGTATCTTAGATCCAGACAATGCATTATTTTTCATGTAATACATCCCCAACCTTTGTGAAAGAAAGGAAAATAGCTTTCAGAATGGGGGTACAAGATAATTCCAAGTCAATTGTACACAACCCTATGCGTCCTGGGGTTCCCTTCCACAAATCATTATTTTCAGGTTGGTTAGCCCAACGGTTTCAAATGAACTGAACCAGGACTGAAACTTCCAGAACACACTTACAGGCACATGCATCAATGTCGGCTTTTACGATTTCTTAATTGTGATTTTTAAGGAATCGCAATTAACGAATTGCAAAAGCCTACGCATGTAGAAATCGCTTAAAAAATAGCGATTTCTAAACTTTCCTTAATTGCGACTCTGAAATTGCGAGTCACAATTAAGGAATACCCCCCCATTCATTCCTATGGGCCTATAGGCCCATAGGAATGAATGGAAAGACATTCTCAATTTGCGATTCTCAATTAGAGAATTGCAAATTGAGAAGGCAATTTCAAGGGTCCCTGGGTGTCAAAAGGACACCCTGTTGCACCCCTGAAATCTGCATATGAGTACATCTTGCACACACACATGCCCCAAGGGCATGTGTGTGTGTAAGATGGAACTTTGAAAAATGCACTTTAGTACATTTTTCAAGTTTTTGCAAATTACCATGAAGTTCAGCTTCATGCTAATTTACTCCCCCTAGAAGCGAAATCTCCACTTCAAAGTGGTTCTTGCATTGCATTTAAGGAATCACAAAATGCGATTCCTTAAATTCAATCGCAATTTGAGAACTCGCTATTAATTGCGAATTCTCAAATTGCAAGGGCCTTGACTCTTGATTGATCGCAAAAACTAATTTTGCGATCGCAAACGGACGATTTTTGCGAATTGCACCGTTTGCGATCGCAAAAGGCTTTGATGGATTTGCCTGATAGTTCTGAAATGTAAGTTGATGACTGATCAGATGGTACCGTGTCTCCTCTTAGTGATAAGGTAACAAAGATCTAAATTATCTAATTGTCAGTATTTTGCACTGGAAGGTGCATTGGCTGAGGAAAGTTAACTGTTGTTTTGTTTGACTATAATTTACTCTTTCTATACTTAGAAACAGGAATCACACAATAAAAATGTGCAAACAATCAAATAAAGCGAGCATTACCTCCATTAGACTGAGCTGCCCCATTTTACAGAACAGTATCATTAGGTTGAAACTTGTCACTCTTTTAGCTTTTCTTTGCAGTCATGGTAGCACTAAAGAACTAGTAGCTGCCCAGTTGCTTCAAAACCAGACGTGTTTACAAGAAAGGAAGAACTGTAAGACCAAAGTTACTTGGTTACTATTTTTTAACACCCAACACAAATAATCATTTTTATGAACTTATGAAAAATTATTCGTTTTCCAAAACAAGTAACTTAGGGGTCCATTACAATGTCGGGCGGATCGCCACCGCCATGGTGTTAAAAAGGTAGGGCCGATGTCGACCAAGAACCCTTCAGTATTTGCCTGGCGTTAGCCGCCTCTCATACCATTCGAGATTTACCAAACAAAGAGGCAGGCGCTGGAGACAGAAGGCAGGAAACAGGCGTTTATTCCGATGGAGCAGAACACGTCAAATCAGACAACAGGGTATCTTCTCGTGGTGCTCTCTCCGCATCTCTGAGGCCTGGCCTCTTATACACAAGTTTATGGCTTGATTACATTTATGACATCAGTGGTATTGCTTTGAAGTACGAAAAAGGCATCTCTGGAATCCCCGGTTCAGGCTCGTTCTCACACATATCTACAGTAGGGGTCCCCACCCAAATCTCAGCATGATGGCTATCGCGCAGCTGGACATTCCGCTGGGAACAGGAATGCGAGTGATCGGTCGGATCTAAGGGTGTGAAGGCATTGATTAATCCCCGCTCCTTTGATGTGAAGCGAGGTCCTACTGTAGGGGGCAATAAACCATATCTGTTGGGCTAGGTGATGGCCTGGGATCAGGCCGGACAATCGGGCAGGGAGGAAGAGGTTATCAAAAGGGCCTGTTCTATGAATGAGATGAAAGAGTGAGGGGGTTCAGCACGGGATGTGGCCCGGGGACAGGGTCGCGCTGGAGGTGCGTTTATGGCCCAAGCAGGAGAGACCGGGGGCTGGGGGGTGGATGCTTGCGAGGCCGGGGAGTGAGGGGGAGAGACGCGCAGGCTATTGGCAGTGGGCAGAGAGGCCACGGCACACAAAATGGCTGCCACTTACGTGCACGTATGGATCTGAAAAGGACAAGATGGCGCCGATAATGTTTATGCCACAATCCAGATTTTAACAGTCCTCCCTTTTCAACATATCTAGCCAGCTTGTCAATTTATGTCTATCCCCATTATATTACGTATTTCGATATCATACAGAGCTTTCATACGTTCAGCTTCGAAGTTCGGAGTCTTAGGGCAAATACAGTTAGCAAACAGTGAGCACAGAGGCGGCAAGCATTGAATACCCAGGCAGAGTCCACATATTACGACGATTGGTATCAGTACGATCATGAACAACCTCCATCCCCAGTCTTTAACAGCACTCCAGAACCAACTCCCAAGTGACCATCCGTCTTGTTCCTGATGAACTTCTGAGGAGAGTCTGTGGAGGTGTTCAATGGCTTTGTAGACTGAGGGCGAATTGTCTGGTATGTAGGTACAACAGCTGGACCCGATGATACGGCATGCTCCTCCACGGTCCGCCAGAACCACATCTAGAACAAGGCCGTTTTGAAGAGCCACCAGACGGACCGCCTGAAGCTCGGCTGTATTGTTTGTGAGGATACCAGCTGTAATGTTCATCGTTGTTTCGACTGCCTGGGACAAATGCCAAATGGCACGACTGTTCGCCATCGGACCCCAAAGTGGAACAAGTCCCTTTATTGCATCCAAGAATTGTGCTCCAGTGGAGTCGGCCCGCTCAATGTCCTTTGCTCGTTTTTGTCGGTGATGGTTTGCCAGGGCCACATAGGTCGGAGGAAGGATGAAGGCAATGTAGCAGGTACCTCCCCAGCACTTTGGGAGCCAGGTGAAGGCTTTTGTACCGCAGACGAAGTACATGTTTGGAGAGGTGACAAAAGAGGGCGGGTCGGTTGAGTCCAAAGTTCTGGTGATGCGGCAAGCGCTGTGGCCCACCAGTTGTGTCCCATGGCCTGTGATGCATACAAGGCCCGAGACATTGACGACAGATAGGGCCACAGTCAGGGTGGCAGCCGTTCGTTTCCGGAGGTAGGAGAAGGTGGGTCTGGCTGGATTGTTGAATACTTGCATCTCCACCCTTTCTTTGGCGGGGATGTCCATGTGAACAGAAGCATTGGAGGATAGAGGGCAGAAGGGAGCAGCAGTTCTTCCGGTTTTGTTCAGCCAGACCCCATGATAAAAGTGCGACATAGATCTGCTGGAAGTGGCATTGTCTCTGTAGCTCTCTTGCAAGAGGATCAGCCAAGCAAGGCAGGAACCATGAACAGAGAAAGGTGAAGGGATGAAGGGGATGGAATGTCCGGTGGCATGTGGTATCAACCCACAGATCCAGCAATTCGTGGCATTGGCAGCAAGGTTGTGTTGGTGCAGCAACTGTATGAAGGAGTTGTTCCAGAACTCCTTACGCCTTTCTTGGATTTGAGGTGAAAGAGAGACCAGGTAGTGTTCTTTCATGGTGGTAGGCTGTGCAGTCGTTAGAAATGTCTTATGAGCCGGTGCGTTCTCTTCCACGATCCAGAAGGTAGTCATGAGGAGGAGGCAAAAGAGAAGAGCGATAAAAAGAGCAATAGTCTTTGAGCTGTGCAACCTGTCAGTTTTCGGGTTTCTGTAGTGGGTCTTCGGATGTCCGGTTGCTTCCATCATCTTCGTATCGGGCGCTTCCATCATCTTCAAGGTGCTCGGTAGTGGGCAGAACCACAAACTTCGTTGGGCTTTTCTCCTGGCAGCCTTAGTAGTGTTAGGCCACCAGTCTGAGAATTGTAACTTAGTCAGTGGTCTGCTTAGCCGAAGCTCCCTTCTTTCGTCGCAGGTTATACCCTTCTCTGGATGGCACAGTGGGATCAGGGAATTCCGCCAATTCGAGTGTCTCTGTCTCAGGGTAGCAGCTCAGCTTCTTGGGTTGTCACGTCTTCGGTCGACGTCAGGGTCGGAGAGATTTTCTTGCAATGATGTGCATGCAGCCAATTTCGCTTCCCCTCCACTCGAAGAGCTGTTCGGGTGGTGATCAGGACTTGCCAGGGGCCCGTCCAGCGGGGTTCCAGACTCTTCTCCCGCTGGAAGTTCTGAATCAGGACGAAATCTCCAGGCTGGATGGTATGTCCGGGGCCCCTGGAAGCATCGGGGATGGCCTGCAGCACCTGGTGATGAATAACAGACAGTGTTTTAGTTAGGTTATACAGATAGTCAGAAATTAGGACGTCCGGGATGTCGTGAATAGATGTCGGTTTGGGTGCAGACCAGATACTCATGGGTCGGCCAAAAACAACCTTGTAAGGGGTCAAGTGGTGTTTGGTGGGGGTGGAACGCATTGACAGCAATGCCAGGGGAAGAGCGTCTGGCCATTTTAGTCCTGTGGTAGCCACTATTTTTGCCAGTTTTAGTTTCAATGTGGCGTTGTGTCGCTCGACCAGTCCAGCTGATTGGGGGTGGAAAACTGCGTGGAACTTCTGTCGTACCCCCAGCCCCTTCAGGATAAGCTGGATAACCTCGGCTACGAAATGGGGGCCATTGTCACTCCATAAAATACGACAAAGGCCGTAGCGAGGGAAGTACTCTTTCTGTAGTACTTTTGCAGTGGCAATGGCAGTGTTGTCGCGCGTCGGGTAGGCTTCCACCCATTTGCTAAAAGCGCATACAACAACAAGTACATGGGAAGCACCGCTTACAGCGGATATATCGCATCGCGCTGACATTGCATCGCGGATGTTACATCGTGCACGACATCACATCGCATGTCAACAGGACGCATGCAAGTGCATCGCAGTTCCTTATACATCGTTAACCATTACATCGTGCATCGGGAACCATTACATCGTGCATCGGGAATCACGGGCATTTGTTTATTTAAGAGACTTTTGCATTTTGAATTATTGAATAATTGAAGCAGACCAGGGAACCATTACATCGTGCATCGGGAATTACGGGCATTTGTTTATTTAAGAGACTTTTGCGAGGGAATTACGGGCATGTACGGGCATCGGGCATTTGTTTATTTAAGAGACTTTTGCATTTTGAATTATTGAATAATTGAAGCAGACCAGAGACGAAATATGAAATATCGGCATCTTTATTTAAGAGACTTTTGCGCGAGCAGAATATGATTTTCTTTATTTGAAACATTTCTTTATAGATTCGCATTTTGATAATTGAAGCAGACCAGAGACGAATAATTGAAGCAGACCAGAGACGAAATATGAAATATCGGCATATCTGATTATTGAAAAGGCACAGTGTCACGCAGCAAGGATTTATTAATTATTGAAAAGGCACAGTGTCACGCAGCAAGGATTTATTAATTATTGAAAAGGCACAGTGTCACGCAGCAAAATGGGCCTCTCTCCACCTGCATCCCCAGCTCACCTCTATCCCAACGGTCCCACCATACCTCTGCCCCTCTTACCTCACTGTCTCATCTCACCTCTGGCCCCCATCCCCACTATGCCCCTTGTCATCTGTCCCCCACCCCCTGCTGTCCTACCTCACGTCTGGCCATCTTTCCTCTGTAGCTGCTTTGCTCCACCATCCCAATTGCCCTATCTCCGACTCCATTCCTCCCCTCAGCATTTTCTCTCCTCTCCCCCCCCTCCTCAGTTACCACATGTCACATAGAGACACCCTCTCCCTTAGAGATGTGCATTGCAAGCTGCCCACTTTTCCTGACTCTCCTACGGCTGCCTTCCACCACTGTCCCCCTCACCTCGAGTCCCACTCCCCCACTCTCTTGCTCCTGTGACCCACCTCACCCCAATCCTATCCCACCTCCTGGCACAGCCCTCCTGAAGATTAGTGGCACCTCTGACCCCTTCCTCACAGAGTGTGTCTCCTCGGACTCCTCTTACACGGTAGTTCACCTCACCTCCCGCCCACTATTCCCACTGCCCCATCTCACCTCACGCCCAGTACTCCCACTGCCCCATCTCACCTTGTGATCTGGCTGCCTTCCCTTCAGTCCAGGTTATCCTCTGTCCCTCCTCACTGGCCTGTCTCACCTCTCGCCCTCACAACCTCCTGTAGTCCACCTCCACCCGCTGTCCAATCTCAACTATAGCCTTCTGACCACCCCTCCTCGGCTGTCTCCTCTCACTGCTGACCCCACCCACATCTTCTTGTCCCACCTCTTGTTCCCTCTTCCCTCATAACCATGTGTCTCTTCTGTTCATCCCCCTGTAGACCCCTCTTACATCTGAACCCACCTTTCACTGTCTGTCACACCTCTGCCCCGGCCCCTGTGCACCATCTCACACTGCTGCCCTACCCGTCCTCTCTCTCCCATGTCATCTCTGGTGCCCTGCCCCGGCCGTTGTCCACCCTCCACCCACTGGTCGCTCTCCGCGTGCTGTCACTATTCATCTCTGGCCTCCCTCGCTCTTGTCGCCTGGGCCTCTCTTCCCTTATAGAGCAGTTTCATGGCTGCGTCACTTCCCTCAGCCCCTGGCCTGATTTTGCCCCCTCCCTCGCTGTCCCTGCTCAGAGCAGCCCTCCCCTGTCTCCGCTCACCTCTGTCTCCATGTCAGTGCGGCCTCTCACACCTGCACAAAGGTGTAAGATTTACTACATGTCTGGCGCGGACAGAAGGCCTTGTGGAGACCCGAGCCAGGGCCGGACTTGGCTCCAAGAGCTCAAGGCGCTATACCAGTCTTTATTGTTAAAGGAGGCAGCATTGGAAACTGGACTTTTGTTCGCTGCTGTGAATTCATGCCACAGAATAGAGGATTTCCACTACGGTCTAACTCGGAGAAGGGAGAAGGGTCAAGCTGTTGCCGCCGGGAAACACCCATTACATCGATGTAAATGTCGCGCGATGTAAAGTCGGCGATGTGGAATGCTGGGCAATTACATAGCCGCATTTGGGTTGCAACAACGTTCGATGAAAAAAATGCCGCTGTGATCGCCGATGCGATGTAAGTGCCGCGATGTAAACGCCCGCGAAATAAATAATTGTCGGCGATGGATCGTCATACAACCCAAGTACATACTTCAGTCCTTGCCATCTCTCTAACTGAATATAGTCCATCTGTAGGACTTCAAATGGATGGTTGGGGACCCCGAACCCTCCCCGGAGTACGACAGTTCCTTTCCCAGGGTTGTGTTGCAGACAAACTAGGCATTGTTGGACAAGACGTTTGGCTGCGTCTGTAATTTTGTCGTTATGCCACACTCGGGAGACAAGTTCAACCATAGGGGCTGCTCCTATGTGTGCAGGGGAGTGAGCCATAGTCAGTATAGGGATCAAGTATGAATTGGGTAGCAACCATTTGTTCGTGTCTTTTGTCCGCCAGCAGCCTTCATCGTCCTTCAGTCCCACCCGTGCCCATTCAGTCAATTCGTGTGGTGCACTGGCTATCTGGATGTCCCTAATGGTCTCCCTAGCGTCCTTCCATTTTTCTGTTTGTGACCTGGTCACGTATATGCGTGTTGTCGTCCTATTCTCTGCTGTCGTCCGGGCGGTGATGTCCGCCAGTGCATTCCCCTGTCCGACAATATCTGTCACCCTTTTGTGTGCCTGACATTTGATCACAGCAAGTCGTTTGGGAAGGAGAACTGCTTCTGTCAAAGCGGAGACTAGATCTCCGTGTAGGATGGGGGTGCCGTGTGAGGTCAGGAATCCCCTTTCTTTCCACAGGAGCCCAAAATGATGCACCACCCCGAAGGCATACTGGCTGTCCGTGTAAATGTTTGCTGTCGTCCCTGCTGCTAGGATACAAGCTCGTGTGAGGGCAATCAGTTCTGCTGCCTGTGCAGATTTCTGTGTGATGCGGGCGGTCTCAACTACAGTTCGGGCTGTGGTGACTGCATACGCAGCTGAGGTGGTGCCATCGGTGAGTTTGATGCAAGAGCCATCCACCCATAGCTCTCCGTCAGGATCTGGGAAAGCTGTGTCTCAAAGGTCCACTCTACTCCTAGTCTGCTCGTCCGTGAGGGTCACACAGTCATGTATAGGGGGCACATCGGGATCATTCTCAGGCAGAGGCAACAAGGTGGCTGGGTTCAGTGTGGTGCATCGTTTCAACGTGATGTGAGGTGCGAGCAGTGTCAGTTCGTACCCAGTCAGTCGTGCGCTGGTCAGGTGTTGTGTCTTGGTCGGGTTTAGAAGGGTGTCAACTGCATGGGGCACTAGTACAGTGAGGGAATTCGAGAGTACGATCCCCTCACTTTGTCGGATAGAGACAGCAGCAGCAGCTACTGCTCGAAGGCAGGCAGGCAAAGCTCTCACTACAGGGTCAAGAGTGGCAGAGAAATAGACACATGGTCGTTGTTTGGGGCCGATGGGTTGGGTCAGGACAGACAAAGCGCATCCCTCCCTTTCGTGAGTGTAGAATGAGAAGGGTTTTGTATAATCAGGGGTTCCTAGGACTGGTGCTGAACAAAGGGCGTCTCGTAGTTCCTTGAAGGAGGATTGGCATTCAGGGGTCCAAGGGAGCGGGAAGGGGACATCTTTAGCCAGTAGGGAAGGTAGTGGTTTCACAATGAGGCTGAAATTTGGCAACCATTGTCGACAGAAGGAGGTGAGGCCTACCAAAGAGCGGACTTGCTTCGGGGTTTTAGGGATAGGGGTCTCTAGAATAGCCTGAATTCGATCGGGTGTGAGTTTTCTCCCATCTTTGGACAAGAGGTGGCCTAGGTAAGTGACTTGAGGTTGGCAGAATTGCAACTTCTTCTTGGAGACCTTGTGGCCGTTTTCCGCGAGGAAGTGCAGGAGTTGGATGGTGGCTGTGACTGCGAGTGGAGTGGTGTCGGCCGCCAAAAGGATATCATCGACGTACTGTATCAATACCACTCCATCCGGCAACTGGACTGCATCCAGCTGTCTCTTGAGGGCCTGACTGTAGATGCTTGGACTTTCAGTGTAGCCCTGGGGTGCTCTACAAAATCTATATGAGCGGGATTTTAAAGTGAAGCCGAAAAGGTAGCGGCTGTCTGGGTGGATGGTGATGGAGAAAAATGCATTCTTGAGATCGATTACCATGAAGGTGGTGGCAGTGGAAGGAATCAGAGTCAGAATGGTGGTGATGTCTGAGACTACAGGGTACTGAGGTACGACTACTTTGTTGACTTCTCGTAGGTCGATGATGAAGCGGTACGCTTTTTCATCTCCCTCACCCTGCTTCTTTACAATGGGTAGGATAGGGCTGTTGCAAACATTGCTAACTACTTCTTCTACCACTCCTGCGTCTACCAGGGACTGGATGATTTTTACCAATGCCTTCTCGCCTTCGGGCGATATCCGATACTGTGGGAGTTTTGGGAGCACTGCGTCCTGTCGAACAGTTATGTGTACAGGGTCTATCATCATGCGTCCTACGTCCGAGTCAGTCTTTGCCCATAGGTACAGAGGTAGGGTGTCGAGTAAGGACAAGTCAGCGTCAGTGATGGAAAACATGCGTTGTGGGTGACAAGATCTGAGCAGCGTTGGGTTGTCGTACAGGATGACTCGAACTCCGTCTTGTGAACACCTAATAGTAGCTCGAAAATGTTTCAACAAGTCAAGTCCCATAATAGCGTCGGGGGTGTTGGAGGAGAGCAAAAAGTAGTAGTAGTAGTAGTAGTGTTATTGTCCAAGTTAAAAGAGATCGGTGTGGACAAGGGATTAGTGGAGGGCGTTCCATCAAAACCTATTGATGTCACATGTGAGCCAGACAAGGGTGCCCTGGGAATCAATCGTTTAGACAACGCGCTACGTGTTGCACCAGTATCTACCAGAAATGGAGACTTCGTACCTAGGACCTTAGCGGTGACATAAGGACCTTGCTGGTCAACATAGAGCTCGACTGGATCCCTTCCTTGCCCTTGGCAGTCCTATGCAAAGTCGTGGGCATTGTCACAGTCAGACTGTTGGCACTGGTTCTGTCGGGGAAGGTCAAACATGTTCGGTCTGCCAGGTCTGTCATTGTTGGTGTCGTTTGTGTACCCTCGTCCCTGTCCTCTACTTCTCGACCCACCCGCTACGTCTCTCGTGTCTTTATTTCTGAGTGCTTCTTGCAGAGCTGGACATTGAGATTTCTAATGGCCAAATCCTTTGCAAAACGCACACTGGTTCTCATCGAGGTCTGTTCGTGGAGCGCCGGGTGCAGGTGTGCGGTCTCTAGGGGGTGGATTTCTAGGAGCATTCGACTGGTAGTTCCCTCTATACTGTTCCCTTCCTATAGTCACCCCTTGCAACTGAGCAATCATCACCCTCTCTTTCAAGTCCTTTTTCTTTTTCTCAGTCGCTTGATCGTTCTCGTTCTTTTGTCGCTCATAGTATTGAGCCATCTGAAGGATAGCTGCGGACTTGGAGGCCGCCCAACTACTCTCGCTAGTCTGTAGTTTCTGCGAGACTTCTGGTGTCAGGCCTTTCACATAGTTCTGGACAAACAAGTGCTGTCCGGTTGCAGTGGTCATGTCCTGGCCACTGTAATCGGAGAACACCGTTTCAAACCGGGAGAAGTATTCTGATACGTCTTCCTGGGGTTTCTGGCGACAGGCCGTTACTACCGACCAGTCCACCTTCCTTTCTGGGACTAAGGTTTTTAATTTCTGCACGATTTTCTCTGGTAGGTCTAGAATGGCTTTCATAGGTTTCTGTCCCGGCTCTCGCTGTTTGTCTACATCACCGAGTTGTATCCAGGTATGTCCGAACAGCTCAAGGTGGTCGACTTTCCGGATTTGCTTCCACACATCAGCTGGCAGACATAACCCGAAAAACAAATCGATATCCGCTAGGGTCATAATCGTTGAACCCAAAGCGGTGGCTAATTCTGTATAAAAGGCTGTGGCGTTCTTTCGCAGATCAGGCAAGGACTTTCGGAAAGTCAGGATGTCTTGCCGATCCCATGGTTGGTAAACCCAGTTGTAAACTACCCTCCCTCTCGCATCTTGGTGGTTAATATCGTCGTGTGTTCCCTGTCCTCGTGGGGGGACCCAATAGGGAGCGGCCTCCTTTATGGGCATCATAGTGTCAATTTTTTCTACTCTGGCTTCAGTCGCTGCAGGAGTCGTGGTGTTAGTCTCTGGTTTCAGTTCCGTGAGGTGGCGGAAAACTTCAAGCGTACGCGTGAAGAGGTTCGCCACATCACACTCGCCTCCATCTCCGACATCAATTTTCCTATACAGAGTCGTTAGGTTTTCAGGGCCTTTTCCTTGGTATCGGTCCTCGTAGGCATTAAGGGTGTGGTAACAAAGGTGTATGACAAAGTGTCGTCTGTGGCTATTGGCATATGTATTGTACATATCCGTTACATAATCCTCACTTTCCTTTCGCACCACCAGTGTCTTTACAATCTTATCGATCCCAGCTCGTTCGTCCTTACTTAATCTATTCGATCTCGTGGGGTCTTTCCTCCCCGCTTCGGGATCACCTGAAGTTGCTGCTTGTGCTGCGCTGAGTGCAAGGGGTTCGGTCGGCGCAGAGGCCGTGAGGACCGAGGCTCAGGAACTACTCTCGCCTGTCGTTGGGGGTTGCGGGTGCTGTGCTAAGGGTTGGGAAGGGGCATATGGAGGGGGCATGTAGATGATCGGGGGACCTAGTAGTAAATCATCGTTCGTTCGCTGTTTCGAAGGTAGCTCGGGGTAAAGTGGAGAGGGTGTCCTGACGGGACACTGGCCCGATGATTCGGAATCTTGTTTTAGCTTGGTTTCCTCTCTTCCTTTTATTTCTTCCTTCAATTTGTTAGCGGCTAGGTGAGCTGCTTTGCGTAATTCCTTTTCTAACCTGACCTCATTTCTCTTTTTCCGCTGTTCTGTTTCTTTGCGCCACATGCCGAAGCTATCGAGCATAGTGGGTGTTGTCTTATTGTTATAAAGGGCTGTTCCCAGTGCGTTTATTTTGTCGTTATCAAAGGATCCTATCAGTGGCCACTGATTTTCTCGATCCTTTCTCGTGTATTTATGCCACAGCTTACTATAAGCCACGGCGACTAGTCCATATTTAGTAAACATGTCCTTATTAGGGGTGCCCTCCAGTGGAGCCGGATGGTTCACCTCTAATAAGCGGTCCGGGCTGAACCAACTACCAACAAACGGGGCGAAGACAGGCATGACGGGTTACAAAGGGGACAAAAGTCTGCACTACCTATCCTTCACTATCCGCAAAGACTAAACAGAGTATTGCGACCCTGTGCTTATTTGTGAATAGAGAATAACCCAAAGAGAACCAATTCCGAACGATCAATGTTCGGATAAACAATCAATCAAATGAGGGATAAAAATAGGCACGACGGATTACAACAGGGGCAAAAGCCTGCGTTACCTATCCTTCACTATCTGCAAAGACTAAACAGAGTATTGCGACATTGTGCTTGTTTGCAAATAGAGAATGATCCAAAGAGAACCAATTCCAAAACAGTAAATGCTTGGATAACAATCAATCAAATGGAGAGGGAAGCAGGCACGACGGGTTACAATGTGGGCAAAGGCCTGCGTTACCTACCCTTCACTATCTGCAAAGAGAGAATACTCCTATTCTTCCCTGTTTGCAGACAGAGAATCTCTCAGAAACAATCAAATGAGTAATACTAGTATTTTCAAACAATCAAACAATCAATTCGCAATTCGTCGTGTTACACGACCTTACCCGGACCGCATGGACGGTTTCTCGTCTTCCGCTTCCAGCGCCCGATCGTCCTCTATTCTCCGTAATTGCTGTGGCACTCCTGATGGTTCCCAGTCAGGACCGTAGATCACTCGAGAGAGGTCTGCTCAGAACCGGTGAAGTTCGGATGATCGGCTGCCAGACGAGGGTCTATCGGGCAGGAGCTCTTCCCGATCGTTGCAGTTGTTCACACTGTCGTCGGGACCTCTCCCACTGGATCCACGTGTCGCCGATGGGCCCCACGTTTGGGACGCCAATTGTTAAAAAGGTAGGGCCGATGTCGACCAAGAACCCTTCAGTATTTGCCCGGCGTTAGCCGCCTCTCATACCATTCGAGATTTACCAAACAAAGAGGCAGGCGCTGGAGACAGAAGGCAGGAAACAGGAGTTTATTCCGACGGAGCAGAACACGTCAAATCAGACAACAGGGTATCTTCTCGAGGTGCTCTCTCCGCATCTCTGAGGCCTGGCCTCCTATACACAAGTTTATGGCTTGATTACATTTATGACATCAGTGGTATTGCTTTGAAGTACGAAAAAGGCATCTCTGGAATCCCCGGTTCAGGCCCGTTCTCACACATATCTACAGTAGGGGTCCCCACCCAAATCTCAGCATGATGGCTATCGCGCAGCTGGATATTCCGCTGGGAACAGGAATGCGGGCGATCGGTCAGATCTAAGGGTGTGAAGGCATTGATTAATCCCCGCTCCTTTGATGTGAAGCGAGGTCCTACTGTAGGGGGCAATAAACCATATCTGTTGGGCTAGGTGATGGCCTGGGATCAGGCCGGACAATCGGGCAGGGAGGAAGAGGTTATCAAAAGGGCCTGTTCTATGAATGAGATGAAAGAGTGAGGGGGTTCAGCACGGGATGTGGCCCGGGGACAGGGTCGCGCTGGAGGTGCGTTTATGGCCCAAGCAGGAGAGACCGGGGGCTGGGGGGGGGATGTTTGCGAGGCCGGGGAGTGAGGGGGAGAGACGCGCAGGCTATTGGCAGTGGGCAGAGAGGCCACGGCACACAAAATGGCTGCCACTTACGTGCACGTATGGATCTGAAAAGGACAAGATGGCGCCGATAATGTTTATGCCACAATCCAGATTTTAACAATGGTGGCGGTGGCGATCCGCCCGACATAAATGCCCGCCCGCCACCCTTTTCCCCCCGCCACATTACAATGGCGGGGGGACCGCAACGGAGGGAAACACCGCCCCCCACTTTTCCGCCCCGGTTGCCTTGCGGCCGGGCGGCAAAGGAATAATATGGTGGCGGTGTCTAATAGACACCGCCAGACATATTATGATGTAAGGTGTGCAGTGCCTTTCCGCGGCGGCGCTGCCGCCATGGAAAGGCATGCGGTCTTCACTCTGGGGGCCCTCTGCGGGCCCCAGAGTGAAGTACAGGTGGGGGGTGCACATGGGGGGTACCTGTGGTACCCCCCTTCATTGTCATATGCAAAGCGGCAGGCACCGCGCGGTGCCTGCCGCTTTGCATATGACAATGTGCAAGTGCATTTTCAGCATTGTGGCGGGCGGTGCAGGGAGAACCGCCCGCCACAATGCTGAAAATACAGGATGTGCCCGCCACTGTGGCGGGCACATCCTAATGGCACACCCGGGACCCCCGCACTTATGGCGGGCGGTCCCGATTTACGATAGGATGACGGGCGGGCAAAGTCCGCCCGTCATGCTAATGGACACCTTAGTCTCGATACACAATTGGCCAGTTACAGGAAATACAATAATCTACAAAATGTAATTTTTTCAACCACCACAGACTGTCCTCATTCTCAATTTGCCCATGTATCTCATACTCACTACCCATGTTACATCTAGAAAGGACACAGCTTCATTGTCCTGCTTCTTAAACGTTGCATTTTGGTCTATACTTCCACATTTCGCAAGTGAAAGCTCTTGTCGTTTAGCTTATTTGTCCTCATCCGTGTTTCAGTCCAGTTATCCTTATACTGAAATCTATATGTGTATGAGAATTACATTTGTCAGTATTTCTTTCATCATTAACTCAGGTCTTGACACTAGTTTTCAATAACAGCTTCCTTTCTTCTTGAGAAGTTACATTGGATTTGTATGGAGTGAAGTTTCATCCACGGTGAATACTTTCATCTACAGAATCAGTCTCAGAACATCATTTTCTGCAATTGATGATCTATTACTGAGGCTATGGTATTCCAGTTTGATATTTGCCTTGAGTGTGGATTTCCTATGGGCGGGAGGAGTAGCTACTTGTATCTCTTACCGCAGCTTCAGTGTCCCAGCCTGATGATAACCAACCTCTTTTAGGATTGTGTGTATTTTGTAGTACTAATGACTTTCTCTACTGGCCCCTTTCCTTATGATCATAAACTTTTCTCTGAACTCTACATTTCTTCTTGATAAGGTATGCTGCCTTCATTTTGCTTAATTGGTTTATATTATGATTTTTTTGTGGCCTAGTGCTTGAACAATGTTTGTAGCAGTTAAAGATGCAATGTGTGGGACCCATATCTGTTAATCATGCTTCATTGTTCTCGCTGTTACCAGTCTCTTGCCTTTGAATTTGAAAATTGTCATTGCTCAGAGCTCTCTCAATACTTGTTTCTTAGTACAGCTAGCAATAGTAGCTGGCACTAATATCAATACCCATAGAGGTTGCTGAAGTGCCTATAATAGAAGGGATGATTTTATTGTGCTTTTTAGCATCATTTTACAGCATATACTGTAAAGCAGTGATCAATTCAGAGGCTACAGTAACCAATACCCTATTGTGTTACTTAATCTGGTGAAAGAAGGCAGAAGAAGTGTCAATGGAATAGGATTGTCTTAAAAGAAAAAATGGATTACATTTAGAAAATAATGATTTTTTGGATTTGCTGGAGGAAACTGCATACAATAGGTATACCCACAGCATTATTAAAGCTTCATGTATTGCCAATCATGCAGGTTTACATTTGTGTCATTTAAGAAAATAACTTATATTGGTTTTAGAAATGTAAAATCAAGTAAACTACAAAGATGCAGGTCTGTGGTATCCTCTTTAATTAAGAGTTGCATCTAGACAGCAGGTCACAACACAGCTCTAGCTCCACGTCTTAACACCAACCGCAATCCCTCGATCCATCATTCCCGGGCATTCTTTCCCCATGGGAACCTTAGCATTCCGGATAAGAATAAAAGACCCAACACATCCTTCCCCTTATATAAGAGAGATGTAAAACAAGAAAACATGGATGGTAAGACATGACATTAAAACATATATACATTGTGAGAAATAGCACATTTAACTTACCCCAAAAATAAATGTAAACACCATGATATGAAAACAATATGATCATTCTAACCTCTATACAACGTATGGTAATACTACATTGAATTTACCCAATAACAATATCTTGTAATTTATTTGAAAGATTCCTTCTCCTGGTAGACACCCTCCTAAGCATGCCTTCATCTATACCTGTATCACACATCTCATCATTACTTCGAGCAACATTCTGACTTCATGAGCAATGGCAAGTTTGTCCTTATTCCACCACTTGCCATCATCCAATTTGACAACATACTTCTTCACCACCACCACTTTCTTAAGTGTTGAGAACTGAGAGACCCCCTTAACAATGACTCTAGGAATTTTAATTCTCACAAAGTCCCCAACCTTCCCCCCTTTATGTCCATCCATGTTTTCCGACAGATTTGTTCTGAGCTTGCACACTTTTCCTTCCTACATCATCCAACTTGTCAATTTGAAATGGAGAACTCCCCCATCCACTGTCTCATCATTTTAGACGTGGAACAGTCCACACTAATTTTCGTAACTCTACTTTACAGTTGAGTTCATTCACTATTGATAACTGGATATTGTCCATGAGAAGTGTATTGAATCTTTCCACTAGACCAATAGTACTGGGATGGTATAAAGAAGTACTAGTGTGCTTGATTCCTAAGAAATTTATAAACTCAGCAAATTGAGATGATGTAAACTGGCACCTATTGTCCAACAGGATTTCTTCAGGTATGCCTTCCTCATCAAAAAGGGAATCCAAATACTCAATGATCTTAGAAAAATTTGGTGATTTCACAAATTTAATTTCATGCCAACAGCTATAATAATCCACCACAACAATGCCATATTCCAACACTTCATCAGTTAAAACCACGGGATCAATAATATCAATTACTAATTTACTCCAAGCCTTGGATGGTACCTTCACTGCTCCCACCGGACTGGGGACTGTAACCTGGGATTTATCACTGATGGCACCATTAATGCAATCCCTTACATAGTGCTCCACGCTTCTGTCCAACCCCAGCCTCCAACATTTTTGTTGTATCCTTCTCTTCATAGCTCGCATACCTATGTGTCCCTCATGGGCTAGTGCCATAATCTTACATCTCATTCCCTCTGGCCCTACAAACACACTTGACCTAACACAAAACCATTACCTATGGATAATTCTTCAAAGGCATGCTTGTACACATCCCGCTTCACCCCATCAGATTTCCATTGTGCCCAACCTTAAAAAATGCCCTCCTTGGCCTCCTTTAATTGCTCATTCAGCTCAAACACAGTAATCCAGTCATTTTCAGATATGGCTCCATGTCACTGTTGTTCTAGCATACATACTAATTCAGCCTCTACACCTTCTTCATCCATGGTTTCATCATGCCCCTGCTGATCACCAAGAGGAAAGCGAGATATACAATTTGCAAGCACATTTTTAGCTGCAGGTACATACTCCACACAATAATCATATTGTTGAATTCTGTATTGCCATTTTGCAATTCTTGGTATGGCACGTTCCATACCTTTGGTGGTAAACATCTGAACCAAAGGTTTGTGATTGACTTACACTGTAAAATGTGGATCCCACAAATACATTATAAAATGTGTAGTACCCCACCAACAAGCTAAGGCCTCTCTCTTTATTACAGAATATGATGACTGCACCTGTTAGGCTTCTAGAGGCAAAGGCCACAACTTCATCCTTGCCATTCCATCATTGCAGAAGCACAGCAACTAGGCCCATATGACTGGTATCAGTCCTAATAATACTTTTGTCTTGATATTAAGCGGCTTCAAAGGTATTGCATACATGACCTCCCTTTTGACATCTTCAAATTCTAGGTTGCACCCCTCACACCACAGAAATTGGCCATTATGTTTTAATAAATTGCACATGTTAAACTTTTTTCTGCACATTTAGGAATGGATCTGGTATAGAATTCCATAAGACCTAAAAAGGATATTAATTGATGTTTGTTCTCAGGATGTTTACTTTGACCTATGGCATCAACCAATTTGGACTTAGGCTATACTCCCTTAGCAGACAACTTGTAACCTAAGTAGTCAATGCTTCTCCCCCCTTCTCTGTCTCTGCTATTATGTTGCTCCTGATCCTTGCCAAATACTAGGACATCATTCTGGAACACGATGACACCTTCCAGACCCGTGAATAACCCCTCCACAACTCTCTGACGGCCGCGGTGTGTCCTTTGGGGCGTAGGGGCGCAGCCCCACTAAGCCTGGACGTACCGTGGCAAGTTGCGTTGCAAGCTATATAAACATTCTTCAATTAGCGCCACAGCGCAGCGCGGGACACACAGGACGGATAATTTATTACGGTGCGGTCCGGAGTGCGCAGGGGGTGGGGGCGGGGCTGCTGGTCTGCTGCTGTGAGTGACAGTCTCTGCAGCAGGCCAGCAGCACACTGTGCGCATGAGAAATACTGGGCTGTGACTTGCCCGAGCATGCGCCGATGTGCTGACAAACAGTTGAGGCATAGAGAGAGGGTTTAGAAGGGGCCGGGGTGCTGTTTCAGCCGGGCCCCGGGTTTTACAAAAGCCGCCGGGCGAGTACACAATGTGCCCCCCTAGCCAATCCTGGTGCTGCATGCAGCACCAGGATTGGTTGGTCCACCTCGCAACATCCATTATTGGATGCCGCGCGTGGGTGGGGACAGAGTGGCAGACACTGCTCAGCACTGTGGATAGATCTGGCCAATCACTGTGTGACTTCAGCATGAAGCCAGCAGTGATTGGCCATTCATTCGGGACGCGTGCGCCGTCGTGACGTTGTGTAAATTACTGTTTCTGTTACAGGTGGGTGGTGCGTGCTGCGAATGATGATGCTTGGAGAGGAGATCGTCTCCGTTGACCGTCGGCTGCTATGCCACATGTAAGGTTGCCAGCTGAGGTAGGCGGCATGGAGGTTCAGAAAATATACGCGGTCTTCAGCATCATGGTCACCATGCCAATTTCTTTCTGACGATTTCAACTGATTTGGTTCGGCTGAGGCTGGCAGCAGTAACCCACCGAGGCAGATTTCAAGCGAATAACCTCAAGTGAATGTTTGAGAAGTGCGACCAGCTGAACTGAGGAAGATAGTGCTCATACAAAAATATCCAGACATCCCTTGACAAAAATGTGGTTAAGGACTTAAGCTGTATCTTATTTCTATGGTGTGCAAAACAAAAAGTGGCGTCGTGAGTGGATTATGGATGTGTGTTATTTTGAATGCTTTCCTACTAAATTGAAGGCCTGCCAGAGTTCGTTCATTTGCTTTGCATAACTTGTGCCACACCCTGCGCTTGTGAGGATTGCACTTTTGTTTGCTAAACTGTAAGAGGTAATCCTACTGTAATCTTATCTGCATCTACATTCAGAACCTATAGTTCTGGTGAGCTTCTCCCATTGGAAATTGCATCTTTTTGTTTTGTTTATGTATTTTCTTCCTTAAATTACATGTTCATATCTCCCATATTTCTTCTCCTTCAGTTTATACTTTTAAATTCTTGAAAACCTCCTCCCGGAAATTGTGGTATAAAACACCACCGCACATATTGGAGACCATAGGAGTCTCCGAGTCTGTGCAGATTCTAATTAATAGGACTCTTGGGCAATTTGTGACCAATTACAGTCCTGTCTTTGTTTTCAGTACATTCCAACAGAAAGATTATAAAAAATCCCAGCTAAAATAAACCGCACCAGCTAAAGTGGTATTTTGTCTTCCAGAGAACCAAAGCAGCGATCGTTTATTTGTTCATTTTTTTTTAACAGTGATTGTGATTGCAGCAGCTTGAGGCCGGAGTATATGCTTCGCGCTACTGACTGAGCAATTGTTCGCTGTTGGCTTAGATAGTTAACACGCCATTGTTGTGATGTCATGCGCATGGGGTAGCAAGCACATGACAAACTTAAACCCGCATGGGGTAGCTAGCAAGCACATGGATCATCATGACTCATGTGCTTGCTAGCTACCCCATGCGGGTTTAAGTTTGTCATGTGCTTGCTACCCCATGCGGATGCGGGTTTAACTGCTAGGAACACGACATCGTGCCGTCATGCTTACCCGGCTCTGACTTGAATCCGAGGGAGAAACTCAGCCAATTCCGCCCACCCCTGCGATTCAGTTGTATTGCACATGTCATTTTATCATTCCGCATGACATCTGTTTTGTGGCACATGAAACACTCAATGGGATAGGCCTGACTGACACCTTTGTTGGAGTTGGTGAGTTAATGGCATGGTGCACCTGGGTGGATGGGATGAAGCAATCATGACTCTAACGTCGTCTGAGATCGATGTCGGTTTCTGAGGCATAGCCGCCGGCAGCTACCTCTTTCACTGTGGCAATCTACCACCTTTCATCTGAAGAGGGCTTTTGCTTATGCAGATTGTCAGCTAAGTACTGCTCTTCTGTGCATTAGAATTCTCTGCTGCACCAAGGAGTTGACTCTTGGGCCTGAAGAACCCCACCAATCAATAGTGTCTGAGAGTGAGACAGCAGTTCTGAGTTCTCATCTTATTCCCAAATAATGTGCAACGCTTATTCTGTTGCTTACAGAACAGAAAATACATTGAGTTCATGTCTATTGAGAAAAATACTGCGCTTGCAATCTTTATTCCAGTTACAGGTTGAGTCGCTATTGATTAGTTCTTCTCGGTATTGGCAGTCCCCCGAAGTCGCTGAATCTCAAGATTATTGGCTACAGACTTGACTTTGCAGTCTCTCTCTCTATATATATGGGTACCAAGTACAATGAATTAAAAAAAATACTAAATCAATTATTAAGATGATTTGGGGCACCAGTGTGATGTCCTGTCAACCCTAACATATCCAAAACCATCAAGAAGAAGCTGGTTAATCTATCACATATTTTATTTTATAAATGCATGCATGTACCTTTCATATATTTCATATATTGTGGTTATAATCCCATACAAGCAAGCAGGGGCGTAGCCTCAGGAGGATGTTTGGGGTGGGGAACCCTCTCCAAATAAATGCATTTTGGGCGTGTTACTTGGGTCTGCTAGCCCTAAATTGGGTCTACTAATAAGACAAACAGTGACTTTTGGAGAAATAAAGCAAGGGAGAGGGTGAGGGTGAGGGAGAGGGCGAGAGAGAGGGAGGGAGAGACAGAGAGAGAGAGAAAGAGAGAGACACACATCTGGTGGGCAAATCTCAAAACATAAAATCAGCTAACGTGCAATACCAGCTGCTACCTATGTTATGCCATCTATTAATGTAATAACTGCACTTTCACAATTGCTTTATTAACCTTCCTGCTTTCACAAATTAATTTGCTTGAAAATGCAAGATTTTCTTCTCTTTTTTCAAAATTTTCTCGGGGGGGGGGGGGGGTAACCCCCCCAAACCCCCCTTATGGGGTTCGGGGTCGCTCGCTGCGCTCGCTCGCTATGGTGCAGTATGCAAATCAGTTTACGCTCACCACTTTCAAATGTCACCAGCCGCCCCTGCTCTCTGAAAGACGGCAGAGATAGTTTTCCTGAAGTAAAATGAAACAAAGTACCTTATAGCATGAAAGCTATAGCAAATAGGATTCCTTCATCAGCGCAGGCTGGTTCACACAGTGGTGATGCTCAGCAGGAATTTCCCGTCTGATGGGAATGGAAACCGAGCCGTGCAACGTAGTACACAACGAAGTACACTATGAATGGATACATGGGTCTTCCGTCCTGCTGCCAACTCGTGGCCACTACAAAGATGCAAGTCTGGTATCCTCTTTATTTGAGAGTTGTATCTAGACACCTGGACACAACACAGTTCCAGCTCCACCTCTCACCACCAACTGCCACCCCTCCATCCGTCAATCCCCCAGCAATCTTTCCCCATGGGAACCTTAGCATTCTGGATAAGAAAGCAAGGATCCAACGTAAACATTATGGTAGACTGCATAAGAGCAATACTGTCAAATAATAAATGGAGCCAACAAACCAAATTTTATAATAGATAAAATCCTCAATCTCAAAATTCCAAAAGATTGTTCAGTGAAAAGTGAGAAAAGTTGAACTGGCGCGAGCAAAATAATCTATAAAACACTAACACAACATCATTGTACTGTACTAAAAGAAAATGAGTGTCATAAAAAATTTCCTGCAGGACAATATATCCTAAAACATGTTGGCACCGATAAAATTTTGAATTTGCCCACATTACTATACAACTGTATACCAACATTGCTGGAATTGTGTCATAAAGTGATTTTTTTCTAGACAGCTTTTTACAAATGATGGGATGTGATAAATACGATTGATTAACAGTATGCGTGGCCTCATTTTGATTTTGTAGGCAAAGGGTGCCACCGACCAGGCATGCTGATGGACAGGAAGACATTTATACATATACTGGCAAAACTTCCCCTTGAATCGGGTCAGCTGGATGTGAAAATTGCGGTTGTGTTTACTCACTCTAAAATAGCGTGATCAGAGCCCCTTGGCAATGATGTTGAAGGTCTCGTCTTTCTCCCCAGCTACCTACTGCTAAACTCTCTTGGAGCACATATTCAGAGAGCCATGACATCCCGGGTGTGAGAATCCCATAAAATGTCAGAAAAAACAAACAAATATGGTAATTTCCATAATCATGAATAATAATGGTCTCCACTCTTGAGGCAGCCAGTTCAAAACTCAGCGAGAACATTTTCCTCGGAAAGCACGCATACCATAAACATGGCATTCCCCGCTATGCGTCTCATGTTGAGTAGCTTGAATAGTAACTGTATATGATACAGTGTTGGTAATAATATGCTAATTGTATGTTTCTTTTATTAAATAGAAATCTGTCCTGATGAAGGTGTATAACATTTACCAGAACGCTGCGTCGACAACTTGTGTTTTCTGTTTTTAATCTTTTTAATATGTCTATATGAATTGACACTTTTTTTAAATCTAGCTTAATGGTACTTCTGTACAGAATAATGTATTGTTATTGAATAAACCATGTATTTTTAAACTATCACTGTTTACTGATCAGTATATTGTTTTAATTAGTCTCTATGAATATGTAATGCTGTACTTTTAGGTTGTGTGAGGTCAGTGGATGTTATAAAAAAGAAAAAAAACATTCTTGTGTTAAAAAACCATATCCAGTTGGCAATATTGCAGGGACTACTTTTGTTTCATTCCCCACTATGCTACATGTCATTTTAGAACAAATCAAGGGGCCTATTAGAAACAACTTGCGATAAATATCGCAAACCTCGCTGAGCGTGAATTTGTTTAATGCCCCCTATCGCTGGATTTTATCGCGGAGATAACACAGTATTACCAATGTTTATTTCCAATGCGATATAAAATCCAGCGATAGCGCCAAAACCCATGTTTAACATGAGATTTCCAGCAATAAAAATCCTATCGCTAAGAAAATCTCGCTAATAGGCAGGTGGGGACTTAGCCGTAGAATCCACCTCCCATTGACTAATATGGCTAAGTCAGGTTTTTACCAGGAGTAAAATCCTGGTGCTAATCGCGGTTAGCACGCGTTTTTTTATCGCGTCACAGGTATTGCTAATAGGCGATAGCTGTGTTAGCGACTGCTTTCAGTCGCTAACAGGTTGGGTATGCCCACTTTGCATGTCATTAGCGATAAATATCGCTGACATGCAAAGCGGGCCCCAAACCAGTCGCTATCACCTAAAAGCTGTCGCTAACTGCTGTCAGCGATGCTGATAGGGCGATAAAAATATAGCCACTCTAGCGGGGAAAAGTCCAGCTAAAGCGGTGATATTGCCCTCGCTAATATGCCCCCATGTTTCTCACTATTTTATTCACATTAAACCTGAGAATTCAAATTAAAATAAAATGTGTGTAAAGACAAATAAAAGACATTACATTTGAACAATCATACGTATAAAATATATATGGGCACATTAAATTAATTTCCATATAAACTAATCAAATACATAAAATTATGCACATCGCATTGAAAACACTAAGCTGGTAAAAAACAAGATAAAAAATATCTACACACCATACTTCAGTCAGCCTGGTTTTATTCATAGTTAAAGCAGCATCATGCATTGTACTACTATAATTGAAAAAGATGATGCATCTCATCTCTAATTTCCGGAGGTAATCCAATGTACAACTTTCAAAATACTTTGCCCCAATAGCACATGTGTGACACTTTGCCAGCCCTGAGTTGGGACGTAGCTTGAGACGTTCCTGATCAAACAGTCCAGAAAGAGCAACAGTATGCAATAAAAATCATTGTATGTTCCTTAATAAACATTGGAGTGGCCGGAAAATGTTAAAACTTTCTTAGTACATTGTGTGCCAACTACTTCACCATTTAAATCTAATTGCATTTCAATTGTGAGGAACAAATATGGCCATTTGTTAAACGCTTGCATTTCAAGACGCTTGTGTGTGAAAGCAAATGCCATAATGAATAGGTAACCCTGGGTCACTATTCTCTAAGAAATCACAGTAAAAGTAACTATTTCTGAGATTGCAGTGCTCAGCCAGCATGACATGCTGCCCACAATGTCTGTGTTCCTCCTAACCATCTACACTCCGGCATTTTCAACCCTACAAATAGACCAATTAGTAGAAAATACTGCTTGTGTCTGTCAGAAGTACCTCTCATCAGGACAAGCAATGGAAATTCATTATCCTGAATGAAGTCGTTTATATCTATAAGTAACCCAGTGGGAATAGCACACGCAAATGACAAAGTGCTTTTAAAAAATGGACTTAAATTCGGAACTGCAGTGCTATCTTACATTTTCTGACGCACACACGTAAAAATAATAAAGGATGTAAGTGTCATTCAAGTGTTCTTGTACTGAGTGAACATACACTGTAACAATACTTTAAAATGTGTGTTGAATTATTTGTTTTCAACCTCCATGCGAGGAACGGAAGGCTTTAAGCGCTAGAAAAAGAGAGGGGGGAGTGGCAAGGTAGAGAGAAAGAATCAGAGGAAGAAGAAGAGAGAGAGGAGAGAAGGAGAGAAAGAGATTTGGATGGATGGAAAGAGAGTGACTGCACAAGAAGGATATGGTAACGGGCTGGTTTGAGCTTTTTTGCCAGGGCTGCTTTTGGTTAGGAAGGTTCAGTAACGCCTGCTACCGGACCTGGTTGGTGGGGCATGGGACAAAAAAATTAAAACTGAAACGGTCTCTGCCTCTCCTTCGTCCTCTGTCCCTTTGTCATCTTCCTGCACTCCCGGCCAGCAGCAGGAAGCACCCGCCATCCCAGACTCCCCATAGCCAATCACAATGCTGCAATGCAGTGTGGTGATTGGTCTGCGCTCATTCATCAGTGCTCAGACGGGGATTGGGAGGGTTTGCCTGCTCCTCACCAGGCTGTGTAATGTAACCTAATAGGGAAGATGCAACGTGCACATGATTGCTTGGCCGACCTAAGAGGGCCGGCCAAGCAGTTGTGCGCACTTCAGGAGTGAAAACCACTCCTCTCCTTGCTATGCCAGCCCGCCCGCCCGAGAGCCACTGAAGTATATAGGAAAAATAAAATGATGATAAGGATAGTTATTATCATTTTATTTTTCCTTCTGTTCAGTGTGGCGATGTTCCTGTGCCTTCGCAGAGGAGCTGCCACTGGGAAGGTTAGGAAAGTGACAGAGGCACGAGAAGCGGCCCTGGGCTTCCTAAATCAGTGTACAAGGATTCCAGTTCACCCGGGAAATAACCATTGAAATAAAAAAAACTATCCAGCCCTGTTTTAATTTGCATGCGCAACTAAGGATAGTCTCTTCAATGGGAGAGGTTGCCCATAGTACCAAAAGCCATTGAGCGGTCCAGGACACTAATATGGTAATGAGTTAAACATGGGCTAGGAGGGTAGTGCCTAAAGTTGGCTTTTTCACAATAGGATGACCAGTCCTTTTTTTAGGTGATCTGTAATGGACCCTGATGGAGGGACATGTTAAACAGGTGACTTATGGTAGGTGCTAACAAAGAGTCCAGATCATAAGACATTGTTACAAATCTGTACCTGCAAAGTTGCACCTCACATGGGCATATATCTCAGACTATTGGAAATTAACAACACTTTCCAGATGTAGGGAGAGAAAGGTACATTAGTCAAAGGTTACCAGATGTACTTCAGGAAAACATCTGTGAATTTCTGCTTTACCCCGTGTGTATTTCAAAATCAATGTAGAAAGGATCACTGGTCCTGCATAACCAAGGTCTGCAGGTAGGTAAATAGGTGTCTCCCAAATAAAAGACCCTCATACACGTGTTTTAAAAGGTCTCGTAGCAGTATATGATGTGTCCCCGCTCTTTGTTACACGTGTTTGTGCATAATCCTTGGGTCAGTTTTTGTTTGCACCCTCCGCCAGGAGGTTTTACCTTTGGTTAAAACAGTAGTGATCGTGGATTGTGGCTAGTGAAATAAGTGAGGAAGGATGTTAAAATACCCGGACAGCCAGGGATTCAATTTTAATAAATCTGGATTCGGGCAATATAATAATAGTTGTGCAGCTATGGAATTGGCTATGGATTCGAGCGCACTGGTTTGGTGAGATTAAAAGTGGTCGACATGTTTCAGCCTAAGTTGCCAAATGGTCAGTAGGCTTTCTTCAGGACCGTAAAGTGATAAGGTGAATGTGAAAGAATAGGTAAATTTATAACCTGATTCGTCTGACAGTAGAAGGTCACACTGTACCTATAATGAAAGAAAGAAGGGGGGGTGTACCCAACATGTAGGGAAAAAGGTAAGGGAAGACACACAATTATGTACATTGACATAGTCTTAGGAGGAATTGTAGCACAGTCTCTGACTATAAGAGCCAAGCGAGTGATCTGTGCGACAAGCTATTGGTCCGTCAATACCCCAAAAAAGTGATCAATCCTTGTAAAAAACGAGCTCGCATTCAACCAAGGGAAGCCCTACTAGAGACTTGTCCAAGACCGAAGGAAGAGAGGATTACATGTGTAACCACCTATAGCCCGGTCACAAATCATGTGAAGAAAATAATCAACAGAAATTGGAGAATAGTTACATCTAACAGCCTGAACTGGCCTAAACCAAGGTTTGCTAATAAGAGAAGTCGAAACCTTAAGGACTTACTGGTACACACAAGACCACCGCCAAAGAAAAAGAAGGAACAACCAGGATTGTGGAACAACCCTCCAGTAACGGGACACTACCCATGCGGAACCTGTTCAGTCTGTGACACTACAAAACCCACAAAAGAACTACAGTTACTCCCTGATTTCAGTTGGAAATTAAAAAGACATACCAACTGCAATACAAGCCATGTCATCTACATGGTTACTTGTCCATGCCAAATGAGATATATTGGCATAACATGCCGAAAGGCGAAACAAAGGCTTTGCGAACACCGCAGTAATGTTAACTGCAAAAGAACAACCACGAAGATGTCAACCCATTTCAAGGAATTAGGCCACACAGTGAACGATCTACAGTGGGTTATCCTGGAGACCCTTGAAACAATAGACAGGAATGCAGCGAAAATCCTGTTCGAAAAAGAGCAACGCTGGGTGCACAGGCTTAAGACAGACAGTAGTGGCCTGAATGATGCCGTTCCGTGGCTATCCCTCAATAAATAACCCACAATAAAACCTTTGTAACAAGATGCCTTCATGTCATGAAAAATTCCAACTGATTTCTCCGACCAATCCTTTTTGAACGATCTTTGAGTAATATGATCTCTAACCCAATGCACAAAGTACCACACAACAGTGCCCGCCTATACCTTTTTAAAAGTGCGATCAATGATTTGCCTCATAATGCAAATCGATCGCAGTGAATTTCAAAATAAACACTGTTAACATGTTTTCTCCTAAAACTTGTTTTCTCCTAAAACTTGACAATTATACCTGAAGGTATGTAAATACGATTAAGTAGCTCATCTATTTCTATAGTTTTGAATTTAACTAGCCCAGAAACACACCAGTGACGTATTCCGGGTCATCACGGGCAGAGACAGCACATGCTGCAAGAAGGGTGTAGAAGGCTAGAGGTACTGAGGGTTATCGTCCTCAACTACTCGTAGAAAACCGCAAGTATTATATACCCCTATACTAAACTGTTTCCTTCACTCCTAACCGTGAAGCCTCCCCCCTACCTGCCGTAGTCCCCGAAGAAGCAATGCTTGAGTACTGTAGAGGTACGAACAAATTGATTAACTCGCTTAGCACCGCTTGCGCAAAAACAACGTGAAACTACATAGTGCGTGCATGTGTCAAGCATTGAACAAATTTTGTAATTGAAGAACTTAAACAATAAGATCTTTTAAACACGAAGGGCTACCGCTCCAGTAACACACGCCCATTCTGAGCGCATTTTTGAAAAAACGGAAAATACCATCACGCCAGCGCGTGCATGTATCAAGCATTGAACGAATTTTGTAACTGAATACCTTAAACAATAAGAACTTTGAAACACGAAGGGCTACCACTCCAGTAACACACGCCCATTCTGATCGCGTTTTTGAAAAAACGGAAAATACCATCACGCCAGTACTAACAACACGATAGTCGTTTTGTACGTATCATGATCATCATTAGTACTAACGAGCATGCCACAAATCTAACCACCACCTAGAAGGATTGTGCAATTACATAGATATCTTTCACTCTAGTACCAATGAGGTACCAATAGACATTAGGAACAGTGCCACCATGAACACAGCACTGTAAGAATCCTTTTAATGATATTCACTTCTTACTGAAGCTTGAGAATGAGATAGTTGACGCGTGATATGAATGTGACTCTGTGTAAAGTATTGCCATTTTTTAGTTTCTTTTTCAAAATCAATTAATTTTGAAACTATGTCAATGTACATAATTGTGTGTCTTCCCTTACCTTTTTCCCTACATGTTGGGTACACCCCCCCTTCTTTCTCTCATTACAGGTACAGTGTGACCTTCTACTGTCAGACGAATCAGGTTATAAATTTACCTATTCTTTCACATTCACCTTATCACTTTACGGTCCTGAAGAAAGCCTACTGACCATTTGGCAACTTAGGCTGAAACATGTCGACCACTTTTAATCTCACCAAACCAGTGCGCTCAAATCCATAGCCAATTCCATAGCTGCACAGCTATTATTATATTGCCTGATTCCAGATTTATTAAAGTTGAATCCCTGGCTGTCCGGGTATTTTAGCATCCTTCCTCACTTATTTCACTACCCACAATCCACGATCTCTACTGTTTTAACCAAAGGTAAAACCTCCTGGCAGAGGGTGCAAACAAAAACTGACCCAAGGATTACGCACAAACACGTGTAACAAAGAGCGGGGACACATCATATACCGCTACGAGACCTTTTAAAACATGTGTATGAGGGTCTTTTATTTGGGAGACACCTATTTACCTACCTGCAGACCTTGGATATGCAGGACCAGTGATCCTTTCTACATTGATTTTGAATTACTGAAAGGAGATTGAAAGGATCTTCACTCTACCTCCCTCCACCAATTGATCATACGTTACCCTGTGTGTAGGCATTTCTTCCTATTTAACTGTATGTGTGTACTATTACACATGCGGAAATGTCTTTGACCATGTTCATTGGCAAATTCTGAAAAAAGCTTTCCACAGGGAAAATAGTTTTCCCTATGAAGAAATTCCTTCCCCCGACGTGCCCAACAATATTTGAGGTCTTCCTTTCCTACCATGAAAAGAGATTAAATATTTAAACATGTCTTGGATGGAAATGAGTCAGAGAAAACCCATAAACTCTTGGGATAATCAGTGTTCTAGCTAGAGATACCCCACCCTAGAATGCCCACTTACTACCTTTTGAGTTCCATTTACTTTTATGCTGTAGTGCAAGATCTAGCTATACTCGTTGTAGGAAGGTAGGTTCCTTCTGCATGGATACCACCACTTTTTGCTTGGTACTAAGCTGTGCTTTGACTAGTCTGACTGGGATCCTGCTAATCAGGAACCCAGTCTATCTGCTTTCTCCCTAAACTGTTGTGTATGTACTTAGGTACACCCCAGATTGGATACTGGGATACCCTTGTCAGTCCCTAGTATATGGTACCCATGTACCCAGGGCATTGGTACCACAGAGGTCTCCCATGGGCTGTAGCATGTATTATGCCACCCACTAGAGACCATTCAAAATTGAATTACAGGCTTGCCATTGCAACCTGTGTACGTGGAAGAGGTGTGGCGCAGTGGCCAGGTTGCCTGACTCCGGACCACGGGGTTCACAGTTCGATCCCCGGCGCCGGGGCAGGTCAGCCAAGCACCATGTGACGCTGGGCAATAGCTTGCCTAATCTTCCAGAGGGCCTCCAGCGTGGGAAACCACTTGGGAGGTAGCTGTGCGCTTTACAAATTTAAAGTTATTATTACGTTGGTGCATGCACCACTTTAGAGATAGGTTTACTATATCTAATGGTCACTTCATTTAAAACCAATAAGTTACCCCTATAGCATGCCTTTACAATCCTGAAGGCAGGGTGCTTGGTTCTAAATAAGAGGGTGCCCTTGCATGAGTAGGACAGTGCTGCAGCCTACAGAGTCCTTTCTCCTAGGTTGTCTGTGAAGCAGCCATATACTAATATACCGCGTGATGACCATCTCGAAAACTGCTGCAACAAACTCCATCGTTTATGGTGTCAAACATGTTGGAATCATACCTCCCACACCAGTAACCGGTGTGGGAGGTTTGATTCCATCCACCTAGAAAGCCCTCCGTGGGGCTCTCTGTGTGCCAAGTACCAGCCTTCTATCTCTGGACAGCACAACATGGTTGCGCCGACCAGAGACACATTTCTGCCCTCCTGCTGCTGAGCCAAGGTCGAGCAGGGGAAGGCAGGACAATAAGCAACTTATGACAGGGAGGTGTGTCCAACTCCCAGAAAGGATTTAGTGTAATAGGACTCAGTGGGTGCGCTTGACAGCGCCTGAAAGTCTGCGTGAGGGGCATATTTGGTGTCCCTGTGCATAGTCCAGTTCAAACCGGTCTTGAGACCCATTGGCCCCCGCTCCGGCGTGAAACTGGACAAAGAACATGGGAGTAACCTCCCCCCTGTCCAGACCCTCCCCTGGGAGGAGCCCCCAAATCTTTCCAACCCTCTCCCATGGCTACTTAATGGCTTACCTGGCAGTAGGTCCTAAGGGCCAGATTCACAGAACTATCTTAAGACAAAATCCTAAACTTACTACCATTTTGGTATTCACAGAAGGCACTTAC